>NW_027361715.1:10710000-11032500 GCF_039654945.1 Dendrobates tinctorius
AATCTAATGTCCGGCAAGTAAAAAAAAAGATAAAAAATCCAATTTGACCAATAAGCCACTTTTTTTCCCCCCCGAGATCTTGATTTTTTGGATCGCCTTGAAAATCAGCAGCGCAGAGAAAATCCTCCCTTCTGTCTAAAAAGTAATACGACAGATTTACTAATCCTACATAATACACACGAAGAGATTCTGAAAATGCCCCATACTGATCACAGTGGCTGATGCTGGTGCGATTTTTGCGCCTTTTTCTCAAACTTTACATCACCTCGTGGTTTTCTTACTTTTAGACCAATTTTGAGCCTCAAAATATTGGCACAAGATGGCGCATCTCAAGTCATACTCCTTTCCAGTGATGCAAAGCCCCTCATAGTGCAGCTGTGACCCCTTTTTGAGTCAGCTTGTTCCTTTTAGCGCCTTAATAGGTGGCGCTAAATGGAACAATTAGTACCAAAATTAGGCACATGTACTGCCAGAGTTGAGGGGCATTCACAATGATAAATATTCCAATAATATTAAAATTGGCATTAATTACTGTAAAAACATCTGTAAGGGTCTGTGCACACGTTGAGGATTCTGCTGCGGATCCGCAGCAGATTCTCCTGTGGTGCACAGTACCATTATACTTAATCTATATATATATAAAATTGAATGTATGTATGTGTGTGTGTGTGTATCACCAACCAATCACAAAGCATCTTTCATTTCACCATAGCTGTTTAAAAGAAGCTGAGCGGTGATTGGTTGCTATGAGCAACAGTTTTCTCACTCCACGACAACACCTCAGCAGACACTGACATGGTGGGAGAAATCTATCAGCCCCGGGAACATAAGCTCCCAGCCATTATCTGCCCTCAGAAAGGAGCAGAGAGCACATGACAGAAATGAATCCCCCCTCCCTGCCCATATACCCATCACACATCCTCCATCCCATAGGCACATCTTCCCTCTTAGGCAGGATAAAATCGGACGAATGCAATGCAATAAAAAATCACATTGCAGTCGTCCCTATGTTATTCTATGGGGCAGCTCCCATCATGCGTTTTTTTTATCGGATCCGTTCGTCGGACCGAGACAATCGCAGCATGCTGCGATTGTCACCGATTTTCGGATCGGATTCGACAATGCCAGACTATGGATGCGATTAAAAATCGCATTGAAAACGCACCACATGTGTGACTTGCGATTAAATCGCAAGACTTCTCCAGGTCATCAGGAAAGAGCATCAGGCATTGGATGTCAATTTGATGCTTAGATGCAAATAAAATCGGTTCATCGCCGGAAAATCGGATGACAGACGGATCCCTGGACAAGAAATCTTTGTGCTATTTCGTACCGTTAAAAGCGGACCAATTTTTTATTCGTTGTGTGTGACTCCAGCCTTAAAGGGATCTCCGGTATGGGAGTTAGGGCAAATCCCTCAGCACTCTGATTCTGACCCCAGGGTCCTATAAAAGGGATCATTGGTATGGAAGTCAAAGCAAATCCTTCCAGCGCTTTGGTTTGACCCCGGGCCTCTCTTAAAGCGATTCCCGGTATGGAAGTTAGGACCGTTCCACTCAGCGCTGTGGTTCTGACCCCAGGGTCTCTTAAAGGGATCATTGGTATGGAAGTTAGGGCAATTCCACTAAGTGCTCTGGTTCTGACTCCAGGCCTCTCTTAAAGGGATCTCCGGTATGGAGGTTAGGGTATATCCTTCAATGCTCTGATTCTCACCCCAGGCTTCTATTAAAGGAATCATTGGTATGGATGTCAGTGCAAATCCACTCAGCGCTCTGGTTCTGACGCCAGGCCTCTTTTATAGGGATCCCCAGTATGGAAGTTAGGACCATTCCACTCAGCACTTTGGTTCTGACCCCAGGCTGACAGGATGATGTGGGATATTAGGGGTAGTAGTCCGGTGGCTCTGGCTGACGGGATGATGTAGGATATTAGAGGTAGTAGTCCGGTGGCTCTGGCTGACGGGATGATGTGGGATATTAGGGGTAGTAGTCCGGTAGCTCTGACTGACGGGATTATGTGGGATATTAGGGGGAGTAGTCCGGTGGCTCTGGCTGACGGGATGATGTGAGATATTAGTGGTAGTAGTCCAATGGCTCTGGCTGATGGGATGATGTGGGATATCAGGGGTAGTAGTCCGGTGACTCTGGCGGGATGATGTGGGATATTAGGGGTAGTAGTCCGGTGGCTCTGGCTGACGGGATGATGTGGGATATTAGTGGTAGTTGTCCGCTGGCTCTGGCTGATGGGATGATGTGGGATATTAGGGGTAGTAGTCCGGTGGCTCTGGCTGATGGGATGATGTGGGATATTAGGGGTAGTTGTCCGGTGGCTCTGGCTGACGGGATGATGTGGGATATTAGGGGGAGTAGTCTGGTGGCTCTGGCTGATGGGATGATGTGAGATATTAGTGGTAGTAGTCCGGTAGCTCTGGCTGATGGGATGATGTGGGATATTAGGGGTAGTAGTCCGATGGCTCTGGCTGATGGGATGATGTGGGATATTATGGGTAGTAGTCCGGTGGCTCTGGCTGACGGGATGATGTGAGATATTAGTGGTAGTTGTCCGATGGCTCTGGCTGATGGGATGATGTGGGATATCAGGGGTAGTAGTCCGGTGATTCTGGCGTGATGATGTGGGATATTAGGGGTAGTAGTCCGGTGGCTCTGGCTGACGGGATGATGTGGGATATTAGTGGTAGTTGTCCGCTGGCTATGGCTGATGGGATGATGTGGGATATTTTGGGTAGTAGTCCGGTGGCTCTGGCTGATGGGATGATGTGGGATATTAGTGGTAGTTGTCCGGTGGCTCTGGCTGACGGGATGATGTGGGATATTAGGGGTAGTAGTCTGGTGGCTCTGGCTGATGGGATGATGTGAGATATTAGTGGTAGTAGTCCAGTAGCTCTGGCTGATGGGATGATGTGGGATATTAGGGGTAGTAGTCCGATGGCTCTGGCTGACGGGATGATGTGGGATATTAGGGGGAGTAGTCCGGTGGCTCTGGCTGACGGGATGATGTGAGATATTAGTGGTAGTAGTCCGATGGCTCTGGCTGACGGGATGATGTGGGATATCAGGGGTAGTAGTCCGGTGACTCTGGCGGGATGATGTGGGATATTAGGGGTAGTAGTCCGGTGGCTCTGGCTGACGGTATGATGTGGGATATTATGGGTAGTAGTCCGGTGGCTCTGGCTGACGGGATGATGTGGGATATTAGGGGTAGTAGTCCGGTGGCTCTGGCTGACGGTATGATGTGGGATATTATGGGTAGTAGTCCGGTAGCTCTGACTGACGGGATGATGTGGGATATTAGGGGGAGTAGTCCGGTGGCTCTGGCTGACGGGATGATGTGAGATATTAGTGGTAGTAGTCCGATGGCTCTGGCTGATGGGATGATGTGGGATATCAGGGGTAGTAGTCCGGTGACTCTGGCGGAATGATGTGGGATATTAGGGGTAGTAGTCCGGTGGCTCTGGCTGACGGGATGATGTGGGATATTAGGGGTAGTAGTCCGGTGGCTATGGCTGATGGGATGATGTGGGATATTTTGGGTAGTAGTCCGGTGGCTCTGGCTGATGGGATGATGTGGGATATTAGTGGTAGTTGTCCGGTGGCTCTGGCTGACGGGATGATGTGAGATATTAGTGGTAGTAGTCCGGTAGCTCTGGCTGATGGGATGATGTGGGATATTAGGGGTAGTAGTCCGGTAGCTCTGGCTGATGGGATGATGTGGGATATTATGGGTAGTTGTCCGGTGGCTCTGACTGACGGGATGATATGGGATATTAGAGGTAGTAGTCCGGTGGCTCTGGCTGACGGGATGATGTGGGATATTAGGGGTAGTAGTCCGGTAGCTCTGACTGACGGGATTATGTGGGATATTAGGGGGAGTAGTCCGGTGGCTCTGGCTGACGGGATGATGTGAGATATTAGTGGTAGTAGTCCGATGGCTCTGGCTGATGGGATGATGTGGGATATCAGGGGTAGTAGTCCGGTGACTCTGGCGGGATGATGTGGGATATTAGGGGTAGTAGTCCGGTGGCTCTGGCTGACGGGATGATGTGGGATATTAGTGGTAGTTGTCCGCTGGCTCTGGCTGATGGGATGATGTGGGATATTAGGGGTAGTAGTCCGGTGGCTCTGGCTGATGGGATGATGTGGGATATTAGGGGTAGTTGTCCGGTGGCTCTGGCTGACGGGATGATGTGGGATATTAGGGGGAGTAGTCTGGTGGCTCTGGCTGATGGGATGATGTGAGATATTAGTGGTAGTAGTCCGGTAGCTCTGGCTGATGGGATGATGTGGGATATTAGGGGTAGTAGTCCGATGGCTCTGGCTGATGGGATGATGTGGGATATTATGGGTAGTAGTCCGGTGGCTCTGGCTGACGGGATGATGTGAGATATTAGTGGTAGTTGTCCGATGGCTCTGGCTGATGGGATGATGTGGGATATCAGGGGTAGTAGTCCGGTGACTCTGGCGGGATGATGTGGGATATTAGGGGTAGTAGTCCGGTGGCTCTGGCTGACGGGATGATGTGGGATATTAGTGGTAGTTGTCCGCTGGCTATGGCTGATGGGATGATGTGGGATATTTTGGGTAGTAGTCCGGTGGCTCTGGCTGATGGGATGATGTGGGATATTAGTGGTAGTTGTCCGGTGGCTCTGGCTGACGGGATGATGTGGGATATTAGGGGTAGTAGTCTGGTGGCTCTGGCTGATGGGATGATGTGAGATATTAGTGGTAGTAGTCCGGTAGCTCTGGCTGATGGGATGATGTGGGATATTAGGGGTAGTAGTCCGATGGCTCTGGCTGACGGGATGATGTGGGATATTAGGGGGAGTAGTCCGGTGGCTCTGGCTGACGGGATGATGTGAGATATTAGTGGTAGTAGTCCGATGGCTCTGGCTGACGGGATGATGTGGGATATCAGGGGTAGTAGTCCGGTGACTCTGGCGGGATGATGTGGGATATTAGGGGTAGTAGTCCGGTGGCTCTGGCTGACGGTATGATGTGGGATATTATGGGTAGTAGTCCGGTGGCTCTGGCTGACGGGATGATGTGGGATATTAGGGGTAGTAGTCCGGTGGCTCTGGCTGACGGTATGATGTGGGATATTATGGGTAGTAGTCCGGTAGCTCTGACTGACGGGATGATGTGGGATATTAGGGGGAGTAGTCCGGTGGCTCTGGCTGACGGGATGATGTGAGATATTAGTGGTAGTAGTCCGATGGCTCTGGCTGATGGGATGATGTGGGATATCAGGGGTAGTAGTCCGGTGACTCTGGCGGAATGATGTGGGATATTAGGGGTAGTAGTCCGGTGGCTCTGGCTGACGGGATGATGTGGGATATTAGTGGTAGTTGTCCGGTGGCTATGGCTGATGGGATGATGTGGGATATTTTGGGTAGTAGTCCGGTGGCTCTGGCTGATGGGATGATGTGGGATATTAGTGGTAGTTGTCCGGTGGCTCTGGCTGACGGGATGATGTGAGATATTAGTGGTAGTAGTCCGGTAGCTCTGGCTGATGGGATGATGTGGGATATTAGGGGTAGTAGTCCGGTAGCTCTGGCTGATGGGATGATGTGGGATATTATGGGTAGTTGTCCGGTGGCTCTGACTGACGGGATGATGTGGGATATTAGGAGTAGTAGTCCGGTGGCTCTGGCTGATGGGATGATGTGAGATATTAGTGGTAGTAGTCCGATGGCTCTGGCTGACGGGATGATGTGGGATATTAGGAGTAGTAGTCCGTTGGCTCTAACGGGATGATGTGGGATATTAGCGGTAGTAGTCCGATGGCTCTGGCTGACGGGATGATGTGGGATATTAGGGGTAGTAGTCCGGTGGCTCTGGCTGACGGTATGATGTGGGATGTTAGGGGTAGTAGTCCAGTGGCTCTGGCTGACGAGATGATGTGGGATATTAGGGGTAGTAGTCCGGTGGCTCTGGCTGACGGGATGATGTGGGATATTATGGGTAGTAGTCCGGTGGCGCTGGCTGATGGGACGATGTGGGATAGTATAGTGAATGTGGCTATATATATTCATTAGAATTTGTTATAGCTAACCGTAGTTAGTTACTATGCCCGGACAGCGCTGGGCTCTTCAGCTAACGTAAAATAAAAACCGCTGTGCACATGCAGCGGATATTTCCGTGCAGATTTGCGGTGGTTTTTACACATAGTCCATTATAGGAATCCGCAGGTGTAAAAATGCAGGTGAAATTCTCACAAAAACTGCAGAAAATCTGCACTAAATCCGCAGATAAAACGCAGGTCATTTTGCATGCAGATTGAGCAAAATCCCCGCAGAAAAATCCGCAGCAGAATCTGCAACGTGTGCACATACCCTAAGGCTATGTGCACACGCTGCGGTTTTGGCCGCAGCAGTTCTGCAGACAGTGTGCAGTAGCATGTTATCCTATGGGATTTACATTCTGCTGTGCACACGCTGCAGATTTTTAACTGCGGAAAAGCTGCGGTTTTGAATCCGCAGAAACAATTGACATGTCAATTCTTTCCGCGGATTCTGCTGTGGTTTGCCACCTATTCCATTGTCCAGGTGGCAAACCGCAGGGCAAAACCGCAGGTATTTTACCTGCTGTTCTGCAGATAAAAATCCGCAGACCAATCCGCAGTGTGTGCACTTGGCCTTATATTACTCAAATTTTCCCTAATTTTAATCACCACTGTCGATTCAACACACTTTGCATAAACCAAAAGCTTAAGTGATTGTAAGAAACCTTGTAATATATCTTAGAGAAATCTGCTTCCTTCTCTACATATGAGCCACTTCTCCAAACCCTAACCTGACCTACTGTATATCTCCAGAGCTCATCATCTACTCTGTTCAACAGCTTATATCAGTTTTGTTAAAGCAAGGGGATCTGTCAGCTCACTGAGGTGTCTGATTACTAAGCCTATTAAACTTCATGGAGAGTGGAGGGAAAAGATGAGTGAGGACTCGTAGCACTCAGCACAGTGAGAGCCCAGGTAGACACAGACAGATGGAGCTGCAGCATCTGCCAAGTATATTTCACTTCAGTGCTGGATTCACAGCCACACAGCCCAGCCATGCTGACTAATCTCCTTTTTCCTGCTGCTGCTACAGACAAATAAGATGAAGAATTGCT
The DNA here is from genome assembly GCF_039654945.1 of Dendrobates tinctorius. Lineage (NCBI taxonomy): Eukaryota > Metazoa > Chordata > Amphibia > Anura > Dendrobatidae > Dendrobates > Dendrobates tinctorius. The sequence goes on from NW_027361715.1 coordinate 10,717,134, forward strand.
CTGTTTCTGTGTACTGTGTAGAAGAGGTCTCAAAGCAGTTATTCTCACTCAAAGCTCATAGAGAACTGAGACATATCTACAATATGGGGACATAACTACAATATATGTACCTGGATGGAGACATAACTACAGTATGGGAACCTGGATATGGGGACAAATCTACAATATGGAGACCTGAATGAGGACATGACTACAATATGGGGACCTGGATGGGGACATGACTACAATATGGGGACCTGGATGGGGACATGACTACAATATGGGGACCTGGATGGAGACGTAACTACAATATGGGGACCTGGATGGAGACATAACTACAGCATTGGAACATGGATGGGGACATATCTACAATATGGGGACCTGGATATGGGGACATGACTACAATATGGGGACCTGGATGGAGACATGACTACAATATGGGGACCTGGATGGAGACATGACTACAATATGGGGACCTGGATGGAGACATGACTACAATATGGGGACCTGGATGGAGACATAACTACAATATGGGGACCTGGATGGAGACATAACTACAATATGGGGACCTGGATGGGGACATAACTACAGCATTGGAACATGGATGGGGACATAACTACAGCATTGGAACATGGATGGGGACATAACTACAGCATTGGAACATGGATGGGGACATATCTACAATATGGGGACCTGGATATGGGGACATGAATACAATATGGGGACCTGGATATGGGGACATGAGTACAATATGGGGACATGAGTACAATATGGAGACCTGGATGAGGACATGACTACAATTTGGAGACCTGGATAAGGGGCATAACTACAATATGGGAGCATATCCAGCCTCGGACTGGCCCATAGGGCAACAGGGGAATCCCCTGGTGGGCCCCTGTGCAAATCTGGGCCCCAAATCCCACAGTATGGGCAGCACTTGGCATAATTCACTTGATTCACTCTGTACAGAAAAATAGCAGCATCTCATCATTCATAAACAACCCAGTTTGTTATTATATAGAGATATAGGTAAATTTATGAACGAGGGTGGTGTAATTTGTATGCAGGTGAAAAGTGGGCCCCTCGAGGTCAATATTACTGGTAGGCCCTTGGTTCCCCAGTCCGACACTGAACATAACTACAATATGAGGCTGGATGGGGATATGACTACAATATGGGTGTTAGGGACGGCGGAACGCACTAAATATATAATAGAAAGTGTGTTCGCCGCCCGTGGTCCACCGTGCAGAGGTGTTAAACTGCTGCTATATAATGGCAGACACACAATATGGCGGTATATCACACACGGGTTGAACGTCACCCGGTGTGCACTGGGCGTACTCTGTTATAGTCAGAGTCGCCTTAAGGCATAATCATAAATGCCGAGCCTGTTGACCTCACAGGTCTCAGCGGTGTGCAGGCACGGTATATGGTCACAGGACTCGGGCCGAAGACACAGGGTCGGTGTCCGTCTAGACCTACAGTGCGTGCGGCGTCACTACCGCGGATGCCCCCAAGTGCTGCTGACCGCAGCGCAGCAACTGACTCAGCCGCTATACGACAATGCCCAGGATGGGTGCACTGTCGGACGCTAGCTCTGTGGAGATGAGCTCTGTGGCTTGTAGCATGCCACTGACTGGCGCTGACTCTAAGGCTAAGTCCCTATCCACACACGTAATATCAGAGGGAGGGGATCTTAATGAGTCATTCGCAGATTCATGCATCCATCATCATTCACACAGTAGCAATTAGAGACTACACTAGCACATGGCCGAGCGGCCATGCGGACCTTTTATAGCTGTGCGGGACCTTCCAGATCTCTGGGATGGACCAATCAGATCAGGAGAAGGACCTGAGGACGTGACTCCCGATCTCCAATGGGAGATCGTCTCGTGAGCATGCCCAGTAGCACGACGAGAGGACTTAGCCACTGGAGTGGCTTGCTGCAGGAGAGCCTGCGCTGCTATTGCTGACCCATAGGTGGCAGGAGCAGCAACCAGTCCTACAGAACTGGTGTGAGCAGAGCGTCTGAGCAGAGCGTCTGAGACACTGAGATTGCTGTGCAGACTCCTCAGTGGTTGGAGAAGAATGAGAGACTGCTGGATGCAAGGCTCTGGATTCCTGCTGTGCAGCTGCAGGAACCCAATGCCTAACATTGGGGACCTGAATGGAGACATAACTACATTATCGGGCCCTGGATATGGGGACATGACTACAATATGGGGAACTGGTTTGGAACATCTCTACAATATGGAGACTAGTGTTGAGCATTCCGATACCGCAAGTATCGGGTATCGGCCGATACTTGCTGTATCGGAATTCCGATACCGACTTCCGATATTTTTTCAATATCGGAATTCGGCATCGGAATCGGAAGTTCAGTTGATTGACGGCCTGACGTCATCATGATGCGCGGTGTGTGCGCATCATGATGCGCCGTCATTTCGGGCCTTCCGGGGGTCTCTGCCGGCCTGCCGGGGGGCTGTGTGGACTGCCCGGGGTCTCTGCCGGCCTGCCGGGGGGCTGTGCCGGCCTGCCGGGGGGCTGTGCACCCTGTGGGGGTCTGTACCGGCCTGCCGGGGGGCTGTGCCGGCCTGCCGGGGGGCTGTGCTGATGTCCGGGGGTCTGTGCAAGCATCGTCCGATGGGACTACAAGTCCCATCGGGCGATGCCTGCTACCATGACAGTGATTGACACATTAGCCAATGATGGGACAGTAGTAGTCCCATCATCCGGCTAATGTGTTAAATGTTAAAAAAAAAAAAAAAAAAAATACTACATACATACTACATGCTACATACATACTACATATATACTACATACATACTACATACATACTACATACATACTACATGCATGCTACATACATACTACATATATACTACATACATACTACATACATACTGCATGCTACATACATACTACATACATACTACATACATACTACATGCATGCTACATATATACTACATGCTACATACATACCACATACATACTACATGCATGCTACATATATACTACATGCATGCTACATACATACTACATATATACTACATGCATGCTACATACATACTACATGCTACATGCATGCTACATACATACTACATACATGCTACATATATACTACATACATACTACATATATACTACATGCATGCTACATATATACTACATACATACTACATATATACTACATGCATGCTACATATATACTACATACATACTACATATATACTACATACATGCTACATATATACTACATACATACTACATATATACTACATACATGCTACATACATACTACATACATACTACATATATACTACATGCATGCTACATATATACTACATGCTACATACATACCACATACATACTACATACATGCTACATATATACTACATGCATGCTACATACATACTACATATATACTACATGCATGCTACATACATACTACATGCTACATGCATGCTACATACATACTACATACATACTACATGCTACATACATACCACATATATACTACATACATACAATACATTCATACAATACATACATAGACATACAGTACATATAACATAGAGTAACATACTTACCAATACTTGTCACATTGTTCCCCGAAGCCATTGTCTTTCCGGAATAAATATTAACATAACAAACCACAAAAATACTCACCCACGATCCGAAGCAGTCCACGAGTGTGTCCCACGACGATCTTGGGTAGAGAACTGCAGCATCAGATGATGCTGCCGTTCTCTACGGGCTGCAGGAATCCAATGACGGAAGGTAGGTATCCTTCCGCACTGTATTCCTCCGCCACTTAAAAAAAAAAAAGTCCCTAGTCTCACTTTATGCCATTGCTGTGTGGGAAATTCCCACACAGCAATGGCATAAAGTGAGACTAGGGACTTTTTTTTTTTTTAAGTGGCGGAGGAATACAGTGCGGAAGGATACCTACCTTCCGTCATTGGATTCCTGCAGCCCGTAGAGAACGGCAGCATCAGCTGATGCTGCAGTTCTCTACCCAAGATCGTCGTGGGACACACTCGTGGACTGCTTCGGATCGTGGGTGAGTATTTTTGTGGTTTGTTATGTTAATATTTATTCCGTAGACGACAATGGCTTCGGGGAACAATGTGACAAGTATTGGTAAGTATGTTACTCTATGTTATATGTACTGTATGTCTATGTATGTATTGTATGAATGTATTGTATGTATGTAGTATATATGTGGTATGTATGTAGCATGTAGTATGTATGTAGCATGCATGTAGCATGTAGTATGTATGTAGCATGCATGTAGTATATATGTAGTATGTATGTAGCATGCATGTAGTATATATGTAGCATGTATGTAGTATGTATGTGGTATGTATGTAGTATATATGTAGTATGTATGTAGCATGCATGTAGTATATATGTAGCATGCATGTAGTATGTATGTGGTATGTATGTAGTATATATGTAGTATGTATGTAGTATATATGTAGCATGTATGTAGTATGTATGTAGCATGCATGTAGCATGTAGTATGTATGTAGCATGCATGTAGTATATATGTAGTATGTATGTAGCATGCATGTAGTATATATGTAGTATGTATGTAGTATATATGTAGCATGTATGTAGTATATATGTAGCATGCATGTAGCATGTAGTATGTATGTAGCATGCATGTAGTATATATGTAGTATGTATGTAGCATGCATGTAGTATATATGTAGCATGCATGTAGTATATATGTAGTATGTATGTAGTATATATGTAGCATGTATGTAGTATGTATGTAGCATGCATGTAGCATGTAGTATGTATGTAGCATGCATGTAGTATATATGTAGTATGTATCATGTAGTATGTATGTAGCATGCATGTAGTATATATGTTGCATGCATGTAGTATATATGTAGTATGTATGTTGCATGTAGTATGAATGTAGCATGTATGTAGTATGAATGTAGCATGTAATTTTTTTTTTTTTTTTTTTTTACATTTAACACATTAGCCGGATGATGGGACTACTACTGTCCCATCATTGGCTAATGTGTCAATCACTGTCATGGTAGCAGGCATCGCCAGATGGGACTTGTAGTCCCATCGGACGATGCCTGCACAGACCCCCGGAGCCTGCACAGACCACCGGCAGGCCGGCACAGCCCCCCGGCAGGCCGGCACAGCCACCCGGAGCCTGCACAGACCACCGGCAGGCCGGCACAGACCACCGGAGCCTGCACAGACCCCCTGGCAGGCCGGCACAGCCCCCCGAAAGGCCCGTACAGACCCCAGAGAGGCTGTACAAGGGCAGGAAAGGGTTTTTCTTATTCCGATACCGGAAGTCCCATAGACTTGAATGGGACTTCCGGTATCGGAATCGGCGATACCGATACTTTTTTTAAAGATCGGCCGATACCATCCGATACGATACTTTGAAGTATCGGATGGTATCGCTCAACTCTAATGGAGACATATCTACAGTGTGAGTGCACATTTGTTATCACCACATCCATAACGACCCAAGCTCTAAATAAAACAAACACGGGAAAAATTATTTAATAGGTGTATAGAAAAAAATGATGTCACTTTCTCCTTCAAAGAATGTCACCCCCAAAATTCAAATTTTTTCTATATGCGGCCCATCTACCCAGCTGAGTTTGAGACCCCTGCTGTAGATAAAGTTGCATTTTTTTCTATCAACTTTTGCAAAATTGTGACAAAACTGCTACATTTTGACATGATTTAAAAAAAAAAAAAAATGCCGTTTGGCAGCACCTTGTGAATAAGCTCGAAAGTTCTAGCTTTAGAATAAAACATGCGTCAAGAATTGCTTGTGAAACCAACCTTTTACTTGCTGATAACCGCAGTGTGTCGAGGTAGGTGGCACAAAACTTCCACCAGGTACACTGTCTAAAACAGCACCCAGTGACTGTAAATGTCGTATGAAGCAAATGGAGCTAAGAATGGCTGCTTCCTTTAAGAAAGAGACCACTCTTGTCAATGGGCTGTATCAGTCCCTTTACTTGAATGGAGCTGAGCTGTAATACCATCTGCAACCCACAGACAAGAGTGGTGCTGTTTCTGAAAGAGAATAGCCATGTTTTTGTAATGTCATACAGTGTGTACAGAAAGTACTCAGACCCCTTTAAATTGTTTACACTTTGTTTCATTTTAGCTATTTGGTAAATTCTAAAAAGTTCATTTTTTTCTCATTAAAGGGAATCTGTCACCCCATTTTTCGCCTATCAGCTGCCGGCACCGCCATCAGGGGCTTATCTACAGCATTCTGTAATGCTGTGGATAAGCCCCTGATGTAACCTGAAAGATAAGAAAAATGGGTTATATTATACTCACCCAGGGGCGGTCCAGGTCCGGTTTTGGTCCGATAGGTGTCGCAGTCTGGTCTAGAGCCTCCCATCTTCTAACAGTGATGTCTTCTTCTTTGCTGCCTGTCGCGGCTCCTGCGCAGGCGCACTGCTCTGCCCTGTTGAGGGCACAGCAAAATACTGCAGTGCGCAGGCGCCAGACCTCTCTCCCGGCGTCTTCGCACTGCAGGACTACAGAATGCTGTAGATAAGCCCCTGATGGCGGTGCCGGCAGCTGATAGGCGAAAAATGAGGTGACAGATTCCCTTTAATGTGCACTCTGCACCCTATCTTGACTGAAAAAAACAGAAATGTAGAAAGTTTTGCAAGTTTATTAAAAAAGAAAAACTGAAATATCACATGGTCATAAGTATTCAGACCCTTGCTCAGTATTGAGTAGAAGTACCTTTTGAGCTAGTACAGCCATGAGTCTTTTTGGGAATGATGCAACAAGTTTTTCACCCCTGGATTTGTGAATCTTCGGCCATTCTTCCTTGCAGATCCTCTCCAGTTCTGTCAGGTTGGATGGTGAACGTTGGTGGACAGCCATTTACAGGTCTCTCCAGAGATGCTCAATTGGGTTTAGGTCAGGGCTCTGGCTGGGCCAGTCAGGAATGGTCAGAGTTGTTCTGAAGTCACTCCTTTGTTATTTTATCTGTGTGCTTAAGGTCACGGTCTTGTTGGAAGGTGAACCTTCGGCTAAATCTGAGGTCCAGAGCACTCTGGAAGAGGTTTTCATCCAGGATATCTTTGGGTCTTAGTCTATAGGTAAAACCCACTGATTAAATGTAGCATTACAGACCTGCCATGCAAGGAGATATCTGAACACATGGTTCTCTAAATGGGGAGAGTAGTGGTCCTTGTGAGATACTCAGCTATGAAATCCATATGCTCTTATATTCCAAGACTTATCTTCATGAGACAACTCCTTTAATATGGGACGAAGGACAGGTTCTGAAACGCATGTCGGGGTGTGCGCCATACTTGGACTGCGGACCACTCACCTAGCAACTATATGTCACCTATTTCATACAATGGTTGATTTTTTTTTCTTTTCAAGTTGATATATAGTAATTGCTACATTCAGTATGTGTTTATCCTACCCAGCTCCATTGCACAAACATTTCCTACTTTTAGAGGAATAAATTAAGCAATTGCTCATCATGATACAATTCCCTGATAATTCCTACATCACTCTCTTGCATTAATTTGTTTATTTTTTACCTTTTATTAAGTGGACGGGTTGTTCACAGAGAAAGCAACTTTCAAGAAGTCATTTGTCATCTTAATACCTTGCTATGAGCATGGATTTCTATCATTTCCAGCAATTGAAGAAAATGTGTAATCCATCAGTCATTATTACAAGAAGGAAGCGTTTAAGTGTCGAAGCACTTCATGTTAGTATTAGTGTTCTGCCCGATGTTTATTTCTGCCTTAAGAAATAAATTACATCTTGCTTTGCTCCATTTCTCCTGTCCTGTGTGTGTGTAAACCTATGGATAGGTCCAACCCATAAAGGAAGCTACTGTAGCGCATGGGATTTTGGGATTTTAACCCCTTCAACCCAGGCCATTTTCAATTTTTGCCATATAGTGTACTGGAAAATGGGGAAAAAAAATTCAAGTTCGGTGAAATTGCAAAAACAGTGCAATTCCACAACTGTGGGGATTTTTTTTTTTCACCATGATCACATATGCTGAAAACTAGCCTGCCATTATGATTCTCCAGGTCATTATGAGTTTGCAGATTCCAAACATGTCTAGTTTCTTTTTTTGTTTAAGCGGTGAAAACAAAATCATAAGTCTGTTAAAAATTTTTTAAAAATTGCATCATTTTCCGAGACCCGTAGAGTCTCTATTTTTCGTGATCTGAGGCTGGGTGAGGGCTTACTTTTTGTGAGTCGAGCTGACATTTTTACTGATACCATTTTGGTGGAGATACAATGTTTTGATCGCCCGTTATTGCATTTCAATGCAATGTTGCGGCGACTAAAAAAGCATATGTCTGGCGTTTTGACTTTTTATCTCATTACGCCATTTACCGATTGGATTAATTATTTTTATATGTTGATAGATTGGGCGATTCTGGATTGTGATTTCATTCGCGGCTGTTAGGGGCACATGTCAGCTGTTGAAATCATCTGCCATGTGCCGGAAAAGATATGGGCTCAGTGACAGATCCCACATCAAAGAGGGAGACCCGACATGCACCATACATGTACGGTACATGTCGTGAAGGGGTTATAGAAAAATGTAAAATAAATGTGAAGCCAAGTCACTTCTTATGGGTAAGCCAAGAGACAGGGAAATCAAGGAACCCGAGGTCAAATTCCAGGAGGCTACATCATAATCAAAGGGATAATACAAACAGATAGTCAAAGGCAATGTCCAGGGTCAGTAAACTAAGGTCAGAGTATGTCAAGGCAAAAAAGGGGTAATACAAATGGGTAGTCAAAAAGGCAAATCCAAGGTCCAGCAACAAAGGTCAGAATATCAGAATACAGAGCACAGAGCAAACACACCATAGAGCTAAAAGCTACAGCTGGCAAATTCTGGTAATACGTAGCCAGCTAAATAGCCAGGTAATCACCAAGAATAGGTGACAGCTGGAAGATTCTGCAGGCCCAGCCCAATTGGGCAGCTGGGCTGTCAATCACAACACCGACAGCCCAGCATGCTCCTGCCTCAGATTGGGCCGTGACAATATTGACAGCTCAGCATGCCCCTGTCCAATAGAGTGGCTGAGCTGTCACTCACAGCGCAGTGGAATCATGACAATATAAAGGGTCAATCAAAATGGTTGTGTAAGTTGGTCAGTGGCTATTCATGTATAATACCTAAATAATAGCCAAAAGTGCACTACCAGCAACCATAACCAAGAATATACTACCGACAGCCATACTCAATAATGCACTACCGACAACCATTTCCAAGAAAGCACTACTGGCAACTTGTCACAGTTCCAACCCTCAGTGTGTCTGGGGTGCAGTTACTGACAGCTCGGCCATCCAATCTGGTACAGGGGCGTGATGAGCTGTCAATATGTTGATTGACAGCTCAACTATCCAATCTGAGACTGTAAGGCATCGGCTGTCTCCATGTGCTCATTATTCCAGTTAATTGCCATGCTTCTTAACTGAGCTGTGTCTCTCAGAACTCTGCCAGATGTACATTCAGCCTGTGAGGTTTGTGCTTTCCTGTGCCTTGAGTTCTGTATGCTTGATCTGTTGCCTGACCTTAGACTTCGTTTTGACCATCTGCCTATTTAACCCCTTGTCATGCCCGCCATGCCTGTTTTGCCGCATGGCCCCTGGAGCAGTGTGCACGCGCACCTAACTGTCTTGCCCGTCATGTCTTGTGTGCTGCATGACCCCTGGAGCAGTGTGCACGCGCACCTCACTGTTATACCTGTCTTGCCCGTTATGCTGCATGACCCCTGGAGCTGTGTGCATGCACACCTCATGACTGTTATGCTGCGTGATCCCTGGAGCAGTATGCACGCGCACATCATGACCTTTATGCTGCGTGATCCCTGGAGCAGTGTGCACATGCATCTCATGACTGTTATGCTGCATGATCCCTGGAGCACTATGCACGCGCACCTCATGACTGTTGTGCTGCATGACCCCTGGAGCAGTGTGCACACGCACCTCACCTCTTGGCTGCCTACCATTGCTGGTGCACGCTCGTGCTCCGCCTCATGGCTATATGCCGCTGCTTGTGTGCACAGGTGCTGCCTCTTATGGCTGTGCGCCGTTGTTGGTGTGCACGCGTACCTCATGGCTGCATGCCGTTGCTGTGTGCGCCTGTCTCTGCTCTGCCTGCTGTGGTCCTCTCTATGGTCCTGGAGGACCGAATTCAGCAATCCTCTCTATGTTCTTGGAGGACTCGACCATGTGATCCTCTCTATGATCCTGGAGGACTCGACCCAGAAGTCCTCTCCTTGTCTTGACCCGGTAGTGCAGGTGCTAATGCCCTATATCAGACCGCCCCTTCCTATGGTCGGGGCCTGAGTATGGTGTGGCTTCCCTGCATGGCTGCTTGGTCTGCTCGGTCACTCCCTGTATTCTGTGCCCCTGCACTCTGCCATGTTGTGCTTCTCTGCACATGCTCTGTGCTTGTATTTTGCCTCTTGTCCCGTGCCATGTCTGCCTCTGATCCTTTTCTATACTCTGTCCTATGGTGCTCTCTATCACATTCCCTATCTAGTCTCAAGGTTCTGCCTTGACCCGACTCTGGGCTTCGGCCTACATCCGCTGCTAGCTCTATACTCTGCTTTGTGTCTCTGACCCGGCTCTGGGCTCTAGCATACGCTCCGCTTCTCTTTCTTTTACCCGGTTCTGTGCTTCTGCCTACGTTCCGCTCCTTGCTCTGTACTTTCCCTAGTCTTGCCTTGCCTTGTTTCTCCGCGTGCCCTTTGCACGCGCCTGGCTTTCCCTCACCCGCCTGTTTGTGCCTCAGCCGTGCCCGCCTTAGCCGTGCCCGCCTGCTTGTGCCTCAGCCGTGCTCGTCGGCCAGTGACTTAGCTGTGTCCGCCTGTTGTGCCTCAGCCGTTCTTGCCTCAGTCTTGCTTGCCTGTCTGAGCCTCAGCCTGACCAGCTAGCCAGTGCCCCAGCCGTGCTCTGTGCTTCCTTGCACTCACGCTGTCTCTGCACTGTGCATTGCATGCCCTCTTGGCATGCGCAGGCCTTAGCCTGCTCCTTGGCATACCTCACCGTGCGTCTCTAAACCACGTGCAGGTCCTGCCATGAACCCTGACGTGCCTCTAGCATGCACAGGTCCTAGCCTGTACCCTGGCCTGCCCTCTAGCACGCACAGGCCCTTGCCTGTACACTGGCATGCCCTCTAGCATGCACAGGCCCTAGCCTGTACCCTGGCGTGCTCTCTAGCATGCACAGGCCATAGCCTGTACCCTGGCGTGCTCTCTAGCATGCACATGCCCTAGCCTGAACCCTGGCGTGTCCCTTAGCAGGCACCCTAACTTGGACTCTCGTGTGCCCCTTAGCACACACCCTGCCTTGGACCCTGGTGTGCCCCTAGCACGCACCCTGCCTTGCACCATGCCATGCACCCTGCCTTGAGCTCTGTCTTGGACCGTGGCGTGTCTCCTAACATGCACCATGTCTTGAGCTCTGCCATGCCTCCTTGCCTGAACCCTGGTTTGCCTGCCGGATTCCCGGAACCTGCCGATCGCTGCCAGAGATCCTAAGCCTGACGACTGCGGCCTGATGTCCGGCGCTGATGTCTGCAGCCTAATGTCCTGACCCTGTCGATCGTGGCCCACTGTCCGGAGTTCGATGCCATCGAGCCCTTGCCTGTACCCAGGCGTGCCACCTAGCACGTACCATGCCATGGACCTTGACGTGCCCACACATGCACCTTGCTATGTTTTCCCTATTATCACGTCTTGCACCTGATGTTACCCGAGATCACGCTTTAATGAAGATAACCTGAGACCATGTTTTATCTTGTCTTGTTTCCTGCACGTCCCCTGTTGTCAGACACTTACACATTGGGTCTTCCTTGAGCTGGCCGTCTGGTTCCAGCAGTCTTGGTGGCTCACCCCCTTGGTCTTGCCCCTGACACTCCCTGTATAGGGTGTGGTTCCTCACAAATTCTGCTCGCCCTAGGGGGGTGGGTGCCACGACCCAGAGGGTCCACTCAGAAAAGTCGACTCAGCTGAAGCTGACTCCGTCACACCCCTTCAGCTCTGATCCATTATCCTCCCGATACTCTGACCTCGGAACGTTACCTGACTATGCTATTGTCTCTATCTTCTGTTTATGACGTACCCTCCTGGCTTCTGACCTTGGACTCTTTGCCCACTCTGACTCACGCCTTGGCCTAGCGTCACATTACGTCTGGCCAATACGTTTTTCTTTTTCGCCAGTATGGATCCTGTTCACACGCTTTGTGACCGGGTGGTGAATTTGATGCAGATGACTCAGGATCTGGCAAAGGATTTCCAGAGTCTGGAGTCATCGCAATATCAGTTGTATGGTCAGATAAATAACTTGACGAAGACCCCCATAGCCCCCCACTGCTGGCAGTGGCTGTGACATCAGTACCCTCTGATGTACAGTTGGTTTCTCACAAACCTATCATATCCCTCCCTGATAAATTTTCAGGAGAGAAAAAACAGTTTATGGTATTCAGGGAGTGCTGTAAGTTTTTTTTTTTTTATCCTGTGCCCCCGTTCATCAGGGGAGGAGTTCCAGTGGGTGGGAATAATCATGTCCCTACTGCGAGGGGTGTCCTCAGACCTGGGCATTTTCTTTGACCCCACAAGCCCCAGAACAGTTTTCTGTTGATACCTTTTTTGACAGTTTAGGTCTGATATATGAAGAACCTGACAGAATTCAGGTCGTTGAGGCTAAGATCATGAACCTGGCACAGGGGGGTCACACAGCTGAGGACTACTGTACTGAGTTTTGGAAGTGGTCCACCAAAGTTCTATGGAACGATGCTGCTCTCAGGTGGCAGTTCCAAAGAGGCCTTTCCGATACACTCAAGGATGCTCTAGTCCTCCATGACGCTCCTTGTTCTCTGATGGAGGCCAAGACTCAAGCCATATGAATGGACCACAGAATCCGTGAGAGACATGGTGAACAGCAGGCTGCATGTTATACCTCCCCGCAGCAGGTCCATTTACCCGAACATAGAGTTGCCAGTCTTCACGTTGCAGAGAGAAAACTGAGACAAGATCTCAGACTCTGTCTATACTGTAGTCCCTCTGGACATTTTCGTAAAGACTGCCCAACTTATGCTCAAGCCACCAAACCATGGGGAGAACATCTGAGTCTGGGTGACAACCGAGGAGGTCACCCAGACTCCCAGGTACCTTTTCCTTCCTCTGATAAAGTACTGATAAATGTGATGATTTCCTTTGAGAACCAGGTGTTATCAACATTCGCATTTATTGACTGTTCTGCTTCTTGCTTAATTGATTTGTGACTTGTAAGTTAGGGACAGTTAGTTTAGGAAGACCCATTCAAGTCTTCGCCCTTGTCAAGACACTGTTAGCTCACAATTTGATCAAGAAAGCAACAGTGTATTTCACTCTCCAAGTGGGAGCACTCCACTCTGAATCCATCTCCTGTTTTGTGTTGGAAAATTTACCTGCTGGATTGGCACTGGGGTTTCCATGGCTGCAGATTCACAATCCAGTTATTGATTGGTGTCAGAAGGAGATTGTGAAATGGAGCCACAATTTTTACAAGAAATGTCTAAAAAATGTACAAATATGCTACGCTAGTCTGTAGGGTCTTACAGGGTACCTGAATGACTTCGGAGATGTGTTCTTGGAAAAAGAGGCAGAGATACTAACGCCTCATCATCCCTATAATTTTGTTATTTATCTCATTCCTAGCACCAAGTTGACAAAAGCTCGCCTTTACAATTTGTCGTGGCCTGAGCAGACCGCCATGAAAGAATATGTTAACAAAATACAGTGGGGAAAAAAAGTATTTAGTCAGTCAGCAATAGTGCAAGTTCCACCACTTAAAAAGATGAGAGGCGTCTGTAATTTACATCATAGGTAGACCTCAACTATGGGAGACAAACTGAGAAAAAAAAATCCAGAAAATCACATTGTCTGTTTTTTTTTCATTTTATTTGCATATTATGGTGGAAAATAAGTATTTGGTCAGAAACAAAATTTCATCTCAATACTTTGTGATATATCCTTTGTTGGCAATGACAGAGGTCAAACGTTTTCTGTAAGTCTTCACAAGGTTGCCACACACTGTTGTTGGTATGTTGGCCCATTCCTCCATGCAGATCTCCTCTAGAGCAGTGATGTTTTTGGCTTTTCGCTTGGCAACACGGACTTTCAACTCCCTCCAAAGGTTTTCTATAGGGTTGAGATCTGGAGACTGGCTAGGCCACTCCAGGACCTTGAAATGCTTCTTACGAAGCCACTCCTTCGTTGCCCTGGCGGTGTGCTTTGGATCATTGTCATGTTGAAAGACCCAGCCACGTTTCATCTTCAATGCCCTTGCTGATGGAAGGAGGTTTGCACTCAAAATCTCACGATACATGGCCCCATTCATTCTTTCATGTACCCGGATCAGTCGTCCTGGCCCCTTTGCAGAGAAGCAGCCCCAAAGCATGATGTTTCCACCACCATGCTTTACAGTAGGTATGGTGTTTGGTGGATGCAACTCAGTATTCTTTTTCCTCCAAACACGACAAGTTGTGTTTCTACCAAACAGTTCCAGTTTGGTTTCATCAGACCATAGGACATTCTCCCAAAACTCCTCTGGATCATCCAAATGCTCTCTAGCAAACTTCAGACGGGCCTGGACATGTACAGGCTTAAGCAGTGGGACACGTCTGGCACTGCAGGATCTGAGTCCATGGTGGCGTAGTGTGTTACTTATAGTAAGCCTTGTTACATTGGTCCCAGCTCTCTGCAGTTCATTCACTAGGTCCCCCCCGTGTGGTTCTGGGATTTTTGCTCACCGTTCTTGTGATAATTCTGACCCCACGGGGTGGGATTTTGCGTGGAGCACCAGATCGAGGGAGATTATCAGTGGTCTTGTATGTCTTCCATTTTCTAATTATTGCTCCCACAGTTGATTTCTTCAATCCAAGCTGGTTGGCTATTGCAGATTCAGTCTTCCCAGCCTGGTGCAGGGCTACAATTTTGTTTCTGGTGTCCTTTGACAGCTCTTTGGTCTTCACCATAGTGGAGTTTGGAGTCAGACTGTTTGAGGGTGTGCACAGGTGTCTTTTTATACTGATAACAAGTTTAAACAGGTGCCATTACTACAGGTAATGAGTGGAGGAAAGAGGAGACTCTTAAAGAAGAAGTTACAGGTCTGTGAGAGCCATAAATCTTGATTGCTTGTTTCTGACCAAATACTTATTTTCCACCATAATATGTAAATAAAATGAAAAAAAAACAGACAATGTGATTTTCTGGATTTTTTTTTCTCAGTTTGTCTCCCATAGTTGAGGTCTACCTATGATGTAAATTACAGACGCCTCTCATCTTTTTAAGTGGTGGAACTTGCACTATTGCTGACTGACTAAATACTTTTTTTCCCCACTGTATATGAAAGGGTCATATCCGTCCTTCCTCCTCCCCTATAGCTGCTGG
The DNA here is from genome assembly GCF_039654945.1 of Dendrobates tinctorius. NCBI lineage: Eukaryota > Metazoa > Chordata > Amphibia > Anura > Dendrobatidae > Dendrobates > Dendrobates tinctorius. The sequence goes on from NW_027361715.1 coordinate 10,732,569, forward strand.
ATTTTTCTTTGTTAAAAAGAAAGATGGGAGACTCCGTCCTTGCCTTGATTTCCAAGAACTAAATAAGATCACTGTTAAAAATATTCACTTCCACTCATTCCCAACCTATATAATCAGCTTCTGGGGGCCAGGGTGTTTTCTAAACTAGATCTCAGAGGGGCTTACAATTTGATACGCATCCAGAAAGGTGATGAGTGGAAAACGGCAATTTTAACATCTGAGGGTCTGTTTAAAAACCTTGTCATGCCTTTTGGATTATCTAATGCACCTGCTGTGTTTCAAAATTTTATGAATGATATTGTCTCTGATTGCATTGGAAGATTTGTTGTGATTTACCTCGATGACATTCTAATTTTCTTGCCAGACTTGGACACTCACCAGGAACATGTCCGTGTTGTGTTACAGAGATTGAGGGAGAACTCTCTATTTGCTAAATTACAGAAATGTGTTTTTTTTCTGTGCAGAAAATCTCTTTCTTGGAGTTTATCTTGTCAGCAGAATGGTTTAAGTCGGACTGTTGTGATTTCATTTTCTTCTTCATTACTGAAGCCCGAGGAACTCCCTCTTCTGGTAAAGAAAGGTAGTGAGCCTGATTATCAAACACCTGAGGCTGATGATGATGACTGGCTGAGTGGAGTTACTGACTGGATATAAGGCTGCCGACGCCCTTCTGCCCTGCGGGTGATTTCTCTGTGGGATCCTTGGAGACCAGTCTGAATTCCTGCTCCTCTAAAGCTAAGTTTGCTGCTCGGCCTTTTGCTTTGGTGCTTTGACTTTGTTTTGCTTTGTTTTTCTGGATTTCTGCCATTCCCTGCTGGGGTGTGCTGAATTCATTTAGCTCTTTCTTCTGAAAATACCTGAGTGCTGATTTAGTTTTTGAAGCCTAGCTGCTTCAGGGCCTTTTTCATATCAGCTTGTTGGCTTATGTTTTTGATAGGATTTTGGCAGATTGCAGACAGCAGCCTTCCTGTCCTTTCCTATCTAGGTAGTTTTGGGCCCCGTCTTTGCTCAGTCTATCTTTCTGTCTGTGTTAGTATTTTCATCTTGCTTCACCGTCATTATATGTTGGGGGCTGCCTATTGCTTTGGGGTCTGCTCTGGGGCAGTTTAGATTTCCCCTTTCTTTCTTTAGGCCTATGTAATTCTCCGGCTGTGATCGAGGGGTCTAGGGCATCATAGGAACCCCCCACGGCTACTGCTAGTTGTGTTGATAGGTTCAGGGGTCTGCAATCTGATAGTTGCCAACTTCTCTGGTTTTCTGGACTTAGCTTGTATTTCTGCTTTTGCCTCCTACGGTGACTCATTCATAACATCGGACCCTGGGAAGGTGCAGGCCATAATTGAATGGGTTCAACCTCGTGATCTTAAGGCTTTGCAGCGTTTTCTGGGATTTGCCAACTATTATAGAAAATTTCTAAAAGGGTTTTCACAGATTGTTAAACTACTTACTGACCTTACATGCAAGGGGCGAATCTCAAGGTTTGGTCGCCGGGTACTATCAGGGCTTTTGAAAGATTAAAAGAGTGTTTTATGTCCGCACCTATTCTGATCCAACCTGATCTCCAAGAACCGTTCATTGTGGAGGTGGATGGTTCGGAGATCGGAGTGGGGGCAGTCTTATCGCAGGGGCCCAAAACTCTGATTAACCTGCATGCATGTGCTTTTCTTTCTAAAAAATCTCCACCGGCGTAGAGAAATTATGAAGTTGGGAAATGGGAGTTACTTGCTTTCAAATTGGCCAATGGTCAAACCAATGGTCACACTGAGAGGACAAATCAATCATTGGAACAAATTTTAAGGTGCTTTGTGGCAGCGCGACAGGAGGACTGGTCTTCGTTTTTACCTCTCGCTAAGTTTGCTTTGAACAGTCGAGTAAATCAATCTACCAGAACTCACCGTTCTTCTGCAATTATGGTTTTCATCCACATTTTGGTGAATTTTCTAGAATTAGTTTTGAATGCCCTGAGTTGGAGGTCACCATGCAGAGACTTGGGGATGCCTGGAATGAGGTTCAAAAAAAAATTGGGTCTGCCCAGATTCGCCCAAAACGAAAGGCCGAAAGAAGACGGTCAGTGGGTCCTGTTATTAAGATTGGGGATAAGGTTTGGTTGTCTTTCAGGAACATTAAACTTAAAGTGCCATCAGCGAAGTTGGGTCCAAAGTTTATTGATCCATATGAGATCCTAGAGGTGGTCAATCCTGTGGCATTTAGATTAAAGCTTCCTCCATCCCTTCACATCCCTAACGCATTCCAGAAATCCCTTTTAAAGGAGTATGTCCCTTCATTATTTCCCTCATCCCTGCCTCCTCCGCTTTCAGTAGACAGTGGCCTGGAGTATGAGGATCAGAGGGTTTTGGATTCTCGGAGAGTCCGTAATTTCCTCCAGTACCTCATCCACTGGAGGGGATACAGATCAGAGGACAGATCCTGGGTCTCTTCTCGAAATGTGAAGGCTGATTGGTTAGTCAGGGCCTTCTATCTAAAATTTCCTGGGAAGCCTGGGGGTCCGGTGACCCCCCTAGAAGAGGGAGTACTGTCACGGTTCCACCCCCCAGTGTGTCTAGAATGCAGTTACTGACAGCTCGGCCGTCCATTCTGGTATAGGGGTGTGTGGAGGCTGTCGGTACTTTGATTGACAGCTTGGCCATCCAATCTCGTAAAGGGGTGTGCTGAGCTGTCACTGTGTTGCTTGACAGCTCAACTATCCATTCTGAGACTGTGAGTCCTCAGCATCAGGCGTCAGATGTGTTTGTTTGGTGGCCAGGGTGGTAGTTGTGGCAACCGGATTTACTGTTCCCACACCCTGATGCCTCACAGATAAAACAACAAGTCTTTTCTGCCGTGTGTGGGATGTGTGCAGTAGAGTACTCACTTCAGTTGATGGAGTCCCCTCGGTCTCTGTAACTTCAGCTTCAGGTTTCCAGGTTCCATTAAACACTGCAGAGTCATAGTCCCTTTCTAGCAGTTCAAATTTACTAATAACATGAGCATACATCACTTTGGCAGCACAATTCACACAAACTCAAATATCCTGAACTTTCCCTGCCTTCTGGGCAGACTCCATTCTCACTGTAATCCTTCCTCTATTCTCCCGGCAATCACTGCCATTTCCTTGGACAATCAGTGTTCCGTCCATGCCTTCCCTTTACCTGACATCCAGGTAGCCTCTCTGGACAATCCATGTTCCATCTGTACTTTCCAAGTCACCAGCATCCTGTCAGCCCCTCGTCCCTTTCCAATAGGGAAAGGTGCTGGGAATGCCATTTCAGCTGAACCCTCCCTCGGTCTTAGACCCCAAATTATTCCTGGGGATTATTCAGTTGAGCTGGTGCCTGTTTACACTATTCTCCAGCCTGGGGCCCCTTACTGCCATCCGCAGACTTAACCCCACAGCTTGCCACGGTCTACTTCATGCGTCTTGCTCTTGGGCAGGTGGCCAGGGCTTCTGCCTCTAATCAGGAAATGCCTTTCCTATATCTTCCTGCTCTATGCTCTGTGCTCTGTGTCCCTCCCATCTACTTAACACCTATACTGCCTATACCTTACTACTAACTCTTACATCTATTCTCTCTCTATGGTGCCTCCCTTGTACTCTAATTCCCTATACTATATCCTAATCTATCCCTAAGCTAAAAACACAATACATTACATTACATGACAATAATGTTAAGAAACCACACATTAGCAATGAGGTGCCACATGTAACTGTGTGAACAGTGTCTAGGAGAGAGAAGGCATGCGAGGGTCCCGCTACCTCCTTACATTTTCATTATTCCAGTTAATTGCCATGCTTCTTAACTGAGCTGTTTCTCCCAGAACTCTGCCAGATGTACATTCAGCCTGTGAGGTTTGTGCTTTCCTGTGCTTTGAGTTCTTTATGCTTGATCTGTTGCCTGACCTTGGACTTCTGCCTGTTTAACCCTTTCAGCTCTGATCCATTATCCTCTGGGTACTCTGACCTCGGAACGTTACCTGACTACTCTTTTGTCTCTTTCTTCTGTTTATGACGTACCCTCCTGGCTTCTGACCTTGGACCCCTTGACCACTCTGACTTATGGCTTGGCCATGAAAAGTGATTAGCGTCACACTAGCGTCACCCAACTGTATCCAAGAATGCACTACTGGCATAGATTGCACTACCAGCAACTATACCTAAGAATTCACTATTGGAAACCATAAGCAAATACTGTCTATATAGTAATCAAAATCGACAATCTAAAGAGTAAGTGGAAGTGTATATATTCGCTTATGGAGCCATTTCCATATGTGAGATTCAGGTGTTATGGGTTAACATATTCGGGTATACATGGATTAGATTTGCATGCCTACATATTGAGCCTATACTTCTGCATTCCATAGGCATGTTATTATACTGATTATTATAGGCCCTTACTTTAATTTTTTTTATACTTCTTGATGTATGTGTGGGAATCTGCAAACAGGTTTTTGCCGTCTAATGTGAGAGAAGCATAATGTAGAGACAGCGAAGCTAATTCCACCAATGTAGCACTTATTGGGCTGCACGCTGTAGTTTTGATAACATCACTTCCTTATGAGCAGATGATTATCAATAGAGGACTAGTAAACCTGCTGCCATGTAGTCCTCCTTATTCATGAGCTCTGTACAACCCTGATCCCATCACTGATTGGCAGCTTTCTGCCCATGCACATTTTACAGAGAAAGCTGCCAATCAGTGATGTGGGTGGAGTTATACAGAGCTCAGTATTAGGAGAGCTGGTAGATATTCAGCAGAGAAAACTGTGATTGTATCAAAACTGCAGCAAGCATTCCAGTAATAAGGGTCTCTGCCCTGGCATCATGGGTTATCATCATGTCCCATGGGGTTTTTGCCTTCCTCTGAATCAACATGTTAGGCTACAGGTTGAACTGGATGGATTTAAGTCTGTCTTCAATCTTAAAAACTATGAAACTATCATGCGGCTGCTCTCAAATGGGATAGCAAAAACCTTGTAACAGACTCCCTTTAATGATAGGGTTCAACTGAAACTGGTTTTACTTCAGTTTGAGGTAAGGCACCGTAACAGTTACAGTATCTCAGAGAGTGCACAATAATGATATAGGGCAATGATGGTGACTAGTGTGGAGCGATACCACCCGATACTGAAAAATATCGTATCGGAATGGATCGGCCGATGTAAAAAAAAGTATCGGGTATCGCCGATTCCGATCCCGGAAGTCCCATTCAAGTCAATGGAACAGAAATATCGGAATTAAAAAAAAACCTTTCTTTCCCTGTTGGTTAATTCTACATGGAGAAAAACAACTAATAATAATATAGAATGTATTGTGGGAGGTGTAGGAGACATTAAAGCCATGGAGCTTTAGCCCAATCAAATGGAATCGCAGTATTTTTTTTTTTTTTTAAAGACGTTCGTAGTTACAAAGATATTGACTATGTTAAAGTCTTTAATTTTTTGTCAGATATGTATGTTTCACTACTTCCATGCTCTTCACCTTCTTTTTTACTTCTCCCACACTTTCTCCTTTATCATCTTCAGCAGCAGCAGTATCTTCTTCTTCTTCTTCTTCTTCTTTTTCTTCTTCTTCTTTTCTTCTTCTTCTTTTATTCTTCTTCTTTTCTTCTTCTTTTATTCTTCTTCTTTTATTCTTCTTCATATTCTAATTCTTCATCTTCTTCCTATTCTTCTTCATCATATTCTTATTTGTGTCAGGCATTCCTGTAGTTGTTATCTATAAAAGTTTGAAGATTACACCTTCCGTTCAGCCTGTCACAAAAGATTTACAACAGGATTTGTCCGCGTTCAGTTTGGCCTGCAGCAGCAGGCCTTTTCGCAGCAGGCCTTTTCCAGGGGCACCACAAGGAGGAACGGACTCACCCCCATACACTGCTTAGTCTTCTTCTGCTTATAAATTAGATAATATCATTTGCTCTGATTGTTAGGCCTCTTTCACACATCAGGTTTTCGCCGTCAGGCGCGATCCGGCGCTTTTGACAAAAACCGGATCCGGCGAAATGAAATGCCGGATCCGGTTTCCCCCCCATTGACTTGCATTAGAGCCGGATCGAGCCGGATGGCCATGCGTTTCATCCGATTTTCGCCGGATCCGGCAATGTGACGCGATCCGGCGTCTGGAAGAAACGGCTACTGTAACGTTTTTTGTCTCCGGCGAAAAAGCCTGACACGCCGGATCCGGCGTGTCCGGCTTTTTCATACAATGAAAGCCTATGAGCGCCGCAATGCGCCTGATCCGGCGACAGCCGGATCCGGCGGCCGGATCCGGTTTCTTTGGTCTGAGCATGCTCAGTAGCTCTGCCCACAAGACATATATAAAAGCAAGACAGTGGGACCCTCAGCCTCAACCAACATGCCACCCAAGCCAAGAACCAGGAGCAGGAGAAGGCAGCAGACATCTGCAGCAGCACCAGCACCACCCCAAATGGAGCAGCATGCTGAACAACGGGAGGGGAGTCCAGCAGCAGATGAGAGACGGTAATTATCAAATCCCCCATTCCTCCAAACTAGGGCTATGGAATATCAAGATATTCATTGGCCCTTTGTTTCTCTTTATTCAACAGCCGCCCAATAGATGCAGCAGCAGCAGCAGCAATGGCAGCAGCAGGAACACCACCCACAGCCATGGAGTCTGGCCATGAGGAAGACAGCACATCTTCTTCTGGGAGCCCTCCCCCGCATCGTCAGCGTTTGACGGTAAGTTTTTATTTCCAAAATCCATCATCTCTGGAATATATGTCTATTCATTGCCTTTTATTTCAAAACAGGAATCACAAGATGAAGAGGAGCTCCCAGAAGAAGAAGGAAGGGGTGGACAGACACCTGGAGTGGGCTCACAATTGGTAAGTTTTTTGCATCAAACGCAGAAACACAACATCACACTACACACAACACATAGAAAACAATGTTCTGCAGACCACACACAGCAAACAAATGCCTACATCCAAAGACATAGCATTTTTTGTTTTCTTCTCTAGTCTTCCCAATCTGGTGCTCGGCCAAGAGGTCCTCGCAGTGCCTCCCAGGGTCGTCGGCGACAGCAACGCGGCGGTCACCAGCGTGTAAGTATAAATATTTTTGCTTTGTTTTTTTTGCACTTTTTATTTCATTTCTTTTGTGGAGGCTAATTATGTTATTTTTGTCTTTTTCTTTAACAGCCTTCACAGCGTGCTCCCGACTCTGACGGTGAGGATGGAGGGATTGATGTGGACCGCCTCATCGATCTCGTCAGAGAAAGGGAGCCGCTCTGGAATATGGCTGACCGCCGCCACTCTGACCTTATCGTTACCCGACGACTCTGGGAGGAAATCTGTTCGCTCCTTGTGGACCGCTGGGAGGACCTCGAAGCTCGGGCCCAGATTAAAGAGCGTAAGTATATACAGTACCGGTTGCTTGATTTAAACCAGTGTTTCCCGAACTCCAGTCCTCGTGGTCCCCACGGATCATGTGTTCAGGATTTCTATTTACTTTGGAAATCCTGAAAACATGACCCCTGGGGACCATGAGGACTGGAGTTTGGGAAACACTGATGTTGTATACTAACCACTTTGTCCTTTCTCGTTTCAGGGGAGAGAATTGTGAAGCGGTGGCGGTCTGTGAGGGATCGTTTCAAGAAGGAGTTCAATATCTGGATCTGGAGGACGCAGGAGGAAGTACAAGTACGCACGAGCCCTGTCGTTCCTCCGGGAGACAATGCTCACCAGAAGGTAAATATTACACACCACATGTGACAAAAAAATGTTTAGATGTAACTTTTTTTTTTCAGCCAGGGCCATACCATGTCACTATTTTAATTGTTTTTTTTTCTCTTTATTCCACAGCACGGTGAGCAGCACTCGGGAGCCTGCACGATTGGACCCTTCTGAGGCGATCCCTGAGGAGACCGGCACCGAGGGACACTTCGACCGCCCCGGTACATCTGCACCTTCCCAGCCTTCCCACACATTCGACCCATCTGTCCCATCCACCAGCACAGGAGCATCGTGGCCGCCTACATTACACGAAGCTGCTGGTGAGGAGATCGCTTTCCCTTTACCCCACCCTTCTGCCCCTGCCACCTCTAGTACACCTGCGGGTACTGGGCGGCAGCGGCAGAGGGGTCAGGAAAAGAGTTATGCGCCAGAGTTCTTGCATCTGAATGCATCTTTCCAGAACTGTCTAAAAGTCTTGTCAGAGCAAATCTCCGCAGGCTTTCAGCAGATCAACTCCAGCATTCTGGAGGTGAAGACACTTCTGCAAACCATGCATTCAGAAGCAAGATCTTCGCCAAACCACACCTTTTTCAGGTCTGTTGTGGAGCGCATGGAAACGCTATCTCCTACCCAGCAGATGCATGTAATGCATTCATGCCACGGTGCTCTCCAGCAAGTTACCTCCCAACCTCCACCTCCCACCACTGTAGTTCCTCCACCTGCACCCCCTCCAGCCACTTTCCATCCTCCCCCTCCTATTACATCTGCACCCCCTCCAGCCACTTTCCATCCTCCCACTCCTATTACATCTGCACCCCCTCCAGCCACTTTCCATTCTCCCCCTCCTATTACATACCAGCAACCTCCCCAGTACCAGCAACCTCCCCAGTACCAGCAACCTCCCCAGTACCAGACATCTCCCCACTTCCAGCAACCTGCCCCGTACCAAACTCCTTCCCCGTACCAAACTCCTTCCCCGTACCAAACTCCTTCCCCATACAACTTTCCATCAACATCATCTGCTCCTACAGTCCCTGCCCAACCCTCCACTCCACCGCCCACCACCTCTTCTGCCTCCCACATGTCCACCCATTCTGTAGCTTTTTCCACACCACTCTCCACACTCCCAGTGTCGAAGTGTCCCGCAGCCCCTCCAGCAGTATTTCCACCCCACACTACACAGATTTGTAATGTGTGTTTTGTAATAAAAATGCCCAGTTTTTTTTCAACCCTTTATTAAAAAAGTTTTTTTAACTTTAAAAACAGTTTACAAAAAAAAAATATTTTAAATAAAAGTTAAATTATTGTTTACACTGGTTGTCTGTCATTTCTTTCTGCGGCGAAATATGTTTAAAAAAAGGTTAAATACAGGGTATTTAAAAGGTGAAATGGTATTCAAAACCAGGTATATAACTGTGGGTAAATTTTAGCTTTTAGCCACAGTTGTGTTCCTGGTTGTGTTTGAAGCAAAGTATTTCACCTAAAAAGTTGTGTTTATTGTTGGTGATTTCCTAACAATGTACACAACTTTTGTTAAAAGGTGAAATACTTTGCATAAAACACAACCAGGTACACACCTGTGGCCTAAAGCTAAAAATAGAGACCATGACAAGATAGCCAACTTTGGTTGGCAAAGGTATATACTGTTGGTACAGAAGGTACACAAGTTTGGTTGGGCACAAATCTTTCACACTCTGTCATCCTGCCAGTGTACTCTGCCTTGAGGTGACATAAAGTATAGTGCAAAATTGTCCCTCATTACTGAAACCGACACAGAACTTCTAGTGGTAATGTCATGGTAATCTTGCAAGGTGGTTTCTTCAGAGGTGTCCTCAATGGAAATGGGTTCCTTGCAGATAACAAAATTGTGGAGTACCACGCAAGCTTTGATCACCTCGTCAACAGTTTCTGTCTTGAGGTTGATCGCAGTCAATAGGACCCGCCATTTGGCTGTCAGAATACCAAAGGTACATTCAACCATTCTTCTTGCTCTTGTGAGGCGGTAATTAAAAATGCGTTTTGGTCTTGTCAATCCTCTGCTAGAGTACGGTTTCAAAAGGTGTTCTGACAGCTGGAAGGCTTCATCCCCTACACAGACAAATGGCATAGGTGGACCAGATGTTTGCGGCAGCGGTCTAGGTGGTGGGAACTGGAAGGTGTTTCCATACAGTTTATGCCCCATGGCAGACAGTTTGAAAACTTGAGAGTCATTGGAGCGGCCATAGGCCCCAATATCAACAGCAATAAATTTGTATTCCGCGTCAGCGATGGCCATGAGGACAATTGAAAAATATTTCTTGTAATTGAAATATTCCGATCCCGATCCGGCTGGCTTTACAATGCGGATATGTTTCCCGTCCACAGCGCCCAAGCAGTTTGGAAACTGACATATCTGTTGAAACTTGTCAGCAATTTCAATCCACCTCTCTGTTGTGGGCTCTGGTAAAAATTCTTCAGCTAAGGAGTCCCACAGTGCACGGCATGTGTACTTCACTATTCCAGATATGGTGGAAATCCCGAGTCTGTACTGGAAATGCAGTGACGAAAGGGATTCTCCAGTTGCAAGAAATCTGTGGGGAATTAAAAAACAATAAATTAGTTTTAAATCACAGCATAACATACCAAAACTCAGCTATAACACTTGGAGATACAAACTACCACCAACAAGATTGCAGTGAAAGTTTGCTCTGATGCGAGCATATCCAATAAATGTGGCTTACCTTAAAGTCACCATCAGACGCTCTGCGGGTGAAACAGAGAAGCGGCAATAGGTGTCCGCTTTTCTTATGAGGTGTGCAATGCGCTCCACCAAGTAATCAAAATTCTCCATTTTCATCCGAACATATCCAAAAAATTTATCCGGGTTTCGTCGAAGGTCCATGCAGAGTGTAGAATAGACCCCACGCGTCATTCTCTCGGCTGTGATGGGGTGGATCCACAAACGTCGTCTACGATGCCTGATGCGCTGCTGTCTCGCTCTCTCCTTCTCCAGAACAATCACCCTCAAACGATTCGCCTCCGCTATAAAATCCGCCAAATTCTTCAAAATATTTCCAATCACAACATCCATCTTCGCCAGTAACTTGCTCTTCTCTCCAACCTGCACTTTCTCCTCTCCAACCTGTCAAAGAAGGGCTGTAGGAACACGCTATATATAGTTTTCCAGTAGCCAATCCCGTTCGGAAGGCCACAAGGGTCAATTTTAAAAACCGGATCCGGCGTAATCCGTCGAAAAACGGATAGAAAAACGGATGAACCGGATGAGACGGATCCGGTTTTTTCTGTCAAGAACAAGACGGATCCGGCAGAAAAACGGATCCGGCACATCAGGTTTTACAAAACATTTGCCGGATCCGGCGTTCAGGCACGACGCCGGATCGCGCCTGACGCCGAAAACCTGATGTGTGAAAGTAGCCTTAGTCTTATGCTTCATGTTCTTCTGCTTTTGGTTTTTATGCTTCTTGGTCTTCTGTCTCTTGTTGTTCTGCATCTTGGTGGTTGTCTTCCTGTTCTTTGTCCTCTTGGTCATCTTCTTCAGGGTTATCTTTTAGGTATTCTTCTGTGTGGTCTTCAGGGTCGTCGTCTTCAGGGTCATTGTCAGGGAGATCCAGAGTGAGAATCAAAAACCATTTCCACAAGCTTGAACTTGGAAAAGTAGCAGAAGGTACAAGAAGGCTGAGGAACTGCCGAGAACCAGCTGACGGTATTGGAACCCGGAGGGGCAGCAGAATGAACATGAGCCAATTGCACAACCGTGGACCAGCTGACGTTGTTGGAACACGGTTACTAAGCAGGAGGTACCTGTGCTCCAAAGCACTACCAAGGACCAGCAGACGTTGCTGGAACTCGGATACCAAGAAGGAGGCACCTAGTCCAAAGGCACTGCCGAGAACCAGCTGACGGTGCTGGAACCCGGATGGGTAGCAGAAGCTGCAAGAGCAAATGACACTAGCGAGGACCAGCTGACGGTGCTGGAACCCGGTGGGGCAGCAGAAGGAACAAGAGCCAATGGGAGAACTGTGGAGCAGCTGACGGAGCTGTAACACGGTTTCTAAGCAGGAGGTACCTGTGCTACAAAGCACTACCAAGGACCAGCTGACGTTGCTGGAACTCGGATACCAAGAAGGAGGCACCTAGGCCAAAGGCTCTGCCGAGAACCAGCTGACGGTGCTGGAACCCGGATGGGTAGCACAAGGTACCCAGGAAAAAAACAAAGTTGCAAGGCCGTGAGCCGGCTGCAGTTACCGAAACCCAAAGTCCTACAGGGGGTACTTGTCCTATTGGCACTACGGAACCAGCCTTTATTACCAGAACCCGCAGTCCACATAGGAAGCACCGAAACTGCGGGCACCATAGACTCGGCTAACCCGACCGCAACACGACAGGACAACGTATCGGTGGCAAAGTGACGTTGACACTACCCGGAAACAGCAGGCGTGCTGGAACCAGGCTGGGCAGGAGGGAGTGCCCATGCCAAAGACACTTCCGAGAACCAGCTGACGGTGCTGGAACCAGGATGGGTAGCATTAGCTACAAGAGTCAATGGAACTACCGAGGACCAGCTGACGGTGCTGGAACCCGGATGGGTAGCATTAGCTACAAGAGTCAATGGAACTACCGAGAACCAGCTGACGGTGCTGGAACCCGGAGGGGCAGCAGAAGGAACAACAGCCAATGGCACAACCGTGGACCAGCTGACGGTGCTGGAACACGGTTACTAAGCATGAGGTACCTGTGCTCCAAAGCACTACCAAGGACCAGCAGACGTTGCTGGAACTTGGATACCGAGAAGGAGACACCTAGGCCAAAGGCTCTGCTGAGAGCCAGCTGATGGTGCTGGAACCCGGATGGGTAGCAGAAGCTGCAAGAGCAAATGACACTAGCGAGGACCAGCTGACGGTGCTGGTACCCGGAGGGGCAGCAGAAGGAACAAGAGCCAATGGGACAACCGTGGACCAGCTGACGGTGCTAGAACACGGTTTCTAAGCAGGAAGTACCTGTGCTCCAAAGCACTACCAAGGACCAGCAGACGTTGCTGGAACTCGGATACCAAGAAGGAGGCACCTAGGCCAAAGGCTCTGCTGAGAGCCAGCTGACGGTGCTGGAACCCGGATGGGTAGCAGAAGCTGCAAGACCAAAATTACACTAGCGAGGACCAGCTGACGGTGCTGGAATCCGGAGGGGCAGCAGAAGGAACAAGAGCCAATGGGACAACCGTGGACCAGCTGATGGTGCTAGAACACGGTTTCTAAGCAGGAGGTACCTGTGCTAAAAAGCACTACCAAGGACCAGCAGGCGTTGCTGGAACTTGGATACCATGAAGGAGGCACCTAGGCCAAAGGCTCTGCCGAGAACCAGCTGACGGTGCTGGAACCCGGATGGGTAGCACAAGGTACCCAGGATAAAAACAAAGTTGCAAGGCCGTGAGCCGGCCGCAGTTACCGAAACCCACAGTCCTACAGGGGGTGCTTGCCCTATTGGCACTACGGAACCAGCCTTTATTACCAGAACCCGCAGCCCACATAGGAAGCACCGAAACTGGAGGCACCATAGACTCGGCTAACCAACCGCAACACGACAGGACAACGTATCGGTGGCAAAGTGACGTTGACACTACCCGGAAACAGCAGGCGTGCTGGAACCAGGCTGGGCAGGAGGGAGTGCCCGTGCCAAAGACACTTCCGAGAACCAGCTGACGGTGCTGGAACCCGGATGGGTAGCATTAGCTACAAGAGTCAATGGAACTACCGAGAACCAGCTGACGGTGCTGGAACCCGGAGGGGCAGCAGAAGGAACAGCAGCCAATGGGACAACCGTGGACCAGCTGACGGTGCTAGAACACGGTTTCTAAGCATGAGGTACCTGTGCTCCAAAGCACTACCAAGGACCAGCAGACGTTGCTGGAACTCGGATACCAAGAAGGAGGCACCTAGGCCAAAGGCACTGCCGAGAACCAGCTGACGGTGCTGGAACCCGGATGGGTAGCAGAAGGTACCCATGAAAAACAAAGCTGCAAGGCCGCGAGCCGGCCGCAGTTACCGAAACCCACAGTCCTACAGGGAGTGCTTGTCCTATTGGCACTATGGAACCAGCCTTTGTTACCAGAACCCGCAGCCCACATAGGAAGCACTGAAACTGCAGGCACCATAGACTCGGCTAACCTGACCGCAACACGACAGGACAACGTATCAGTGGCAAAGTGACGTCGACACTACCTGGAAACAGCAGGCGTGCTGTAACCAGGCTGGGCAGGAGGGAGTACCCGTGCCAAAGACACTGCCGAGGACCAGCTGACGGTGCTGGAACTCGGATGGGTAGCAGAAGGTACCCATGAAAAACAAAGTTGCAAGGCCGCGAGCCGGCCGCAGTTACCGAAACCCACAGTCCTACAGGGAGTGCTTGTCCTATTGGCACTATGGAACCAGCCTTTGTTACCAGAACCCGCAGCCCACATAGGAAGCACTGAAACTGCAGGCACCATAGACTCGGCTAACCCGACCGCAACACGACAGGACAACGTATCAGTGGCAAAGTGACGTCGACACTACCCGGAAACAGCAGGCGTGCTGGAACCAGGCTGGGCAGGAGGGAGTGCCCGTGCCAAAGACACTTCCGAGAACCAGCTGACGGTGCTGGAACCCGGATGGGTAGCATTAGCTACAAGAGTCAATGGAACTACCGAGAACCAGCTGACGGTGCTGGAACCCGGAGGGGCAGCAGAAGGAACAACAGCCAATGGCACAACCGTGGACCAGCTGACGGTGCTGGAACACGGTTACTAAGCAGGAGGTACCTGTGCTCCAAAGCACTACCAAGGACCAGCAGACGTTGCTGGAACTCGGATACCGAGAAGGAGGCACCTAGGCCAAAGGCTCTGCTGAGAGCCAGCTGACGGTGCTGGAACCCGGATGGGTAGCAGAAGCTGCAAGAGCAAATGACACTAGCGAGGACCAGCTGACGGTGTTGGTACCCGGAGGGGCAGCAGAAGGGACAAGAGCCAATGGGACAACCGTGGACCAGCTGACGGTGCTAGAACACGGTTTCTAAGCAGGAGGTACCTGTGCTCCAAAGCACTACCAAGGACCAGCAGACGTTGCTGGAACTCTGATACTGAGAAGGAGGCACCTAGGCCAAAGGCTCTGCTGAGAGCCAGCTGACGGTGCTGGAACCCGGATGGGTAGCAGAAGCTGCAAGAGCAAATTACACTAGCGAGGACAAGCTGACGGTGCTGGAACCCAGAGGGGCAGCAGAAGGAACAAGAGCCAATGGGACAACCGTGGAGCAGCTGACGGTGCTGGAACACGGTTACTAAGCAGGAGGTACCTGTGCTCCAAAGCACTACCAAGGACCAGCAGACGTTGCTGGAACTCGGATACCAAGAAGGAGGCACCTAGGCCAAAGGCTCTGCCGAGAACCAGCTGACGGTGCTGGAACCCGGATGGGTAGCACAAGGTACCCAGGAAAAAAACAAAGTTGCAAGGCCGTGAGTCGGCCGCAGTTACCGAAACCCACAGTCCTACAGGGGGTGCTTGCCCTATTGGCACTACGGAACCAGCCTTTATTACCAGAACCCGCAGCCCACATAGGAAGCACTGAAACTGCAGGCACCATAGACTCGGCTAACCCGACTGCAACACGACAAGACAACGTATCAGTGGCAAAGTGACGTCGACACTACCCGGAAACAGCAGGCGTGCTGTAACCAGGCTGGGCAGGAGGGAGTACCCGTGCCAAAGACACTGCCGAGAACCAGCTGATGGTGCTGGAACCCGGAGGGGCAGCAAAATGAACAAGAGCCAATGGCACAACCGTGGACCAGCTGACGGTGCTGGAACACGGTTTCTAAGCAGGAGGTACCTGTGCTAAAAAGCACTACCAAGGACCAGCAGACGTTGCTGGAACTCGGATACCATGAAGGAAGCACCTAGGCCAAAGGCTTTGCCGAGAAACAGGTGACATTGCTGGAACCCGGCTGGGCAGGAGGCAGTACCCATGGCAAACACACTTCTGAGCAGCAACATGCGATGTTGAAGCCCAGGGGTCAATCAGGCAGCAGACTGAGGCCAATTTGGAGCGAGTTTTATATTGGTTGTACACAACTACTGATTGTAACCGTGATCCACTTTGGCCTCTGGTTCTACTGTCTCTAGTATTTCCCCTGGCCTCCAACCACGGCAGTTGCTGCTCTGCAGAGTTGTCTGCACAATCCACACTTGTTACTGAGTTACTGGGACTCAGTCACGTCAGTTGATCCCCTGATGTGTGTCCGGCAAGGTGTCCTGCTCTGTCCACATTCCCACAACTATTAATGGGAATAGGGACAGAGCAGGAGACATTGCCCGACACACCACAGGGGATCAACTGACGTGACTGAGCCCCAGTAACACAGGAACAAGTCTGGATTGTGCAGATGGCACATCAGAGCAGCGACTGGTGGGGTTGGAGGCCAGGGGAAATACTAGAGACAGTACAGCCAGAGGCCTAAGTGGACCACGGTTAAAAGTCAGTAGTAGTGTGATGTTGGAGGCAGCAGGAGACTTTGCCATCCGCACAGCAGGGGAACAGCTGGCGTTACTGAACCCCACTAACACAGGAGCTAGTGTGTTTTTCTCTGTGAAGACGGCACTTCTGAACACCAACTGGCGTTGTTGGAGCCCAGGATGAGGCATGGAGCAGGCTGAGGCCTGATGGTGTTGGCATATGGAGGCAGCAGGAGACTTTGCCGTCTACACAGCAGGGGAACAGCTGGCATTACTGAACCCCACTAACACAGGAGCTAGCGTGTTTTTCTCTGTGAAGACGGCACTTCTGAACACCAACTGGCGTTGTTGGAGCCCAGGATCAAGCATGGAGCAGGCTGAGGCCTGCTGTTTTTTGAATGTGTAGGCAGCAGGAGACATTGCCGTCCACACAGCAGGGGAACAGCTGACGTTACTGAACCCCACTAACACAGGAGCTAGTGTGTTTTTCTCTGTGAAGACGGCACTTCTGAACACCAACTGGCTTTGTTGGAGCCCAGGATCATGCATGGAGCAGGCTGAGGCCTGCTGTTTTTTGAATGTGGAGGCAGCAGGAGACATTTTCGTCCACACAGCAGGGGAACAGCTGAGGTTACTGAACCTCACTAACACAGGAGCTAGTGTGTTTTTCTCTGTGAAGACGGCACTTCTGAACACCAACTGGCATTGTTGGAGCCCAGGATGAGGCATGGAGCAGGCTGAGGCCTGATGGTGTTGGCATGTGGAGGCAGCAGGAGACTTTGCCGTCTACACAGCAGGGGAACAGCTGGCATTACTGAACCCCACTAACACAGGAGCTAGTGTGTTTTTCTCTGTGAAGATGGCACTTCTGAACACCAACTGACGTTGTTGGAGCCCAGGATGAGGCATGGAGCTGGCTGAGGCCAACTTGCAGCACGTTTTATAGAGGTAGTAGACTACAACTGATTGTAACCGTGCTCCACTATGGCCTCCGGGCTCCACTGTCTCTAGTATTTCCCCTGGCCTCTAACCCCGCCAGTGACAGCTCTGAAGTGGCGTCAGCACAATCCACACTTGTTCCTGTGTTACTTGGGCTCGGTCCCGTCAGTTGATCCCCTGATGTGTGTCCGGCAAGGTCTCCTGCTCTGTCCTCATTCACACTACTAGTAATGGGAATGTGGACAGAGCAGGAGACCTTTACGGACACACATCAGGGGATCAACTGACGTGACTGAGGCCAAGTAACACAGGAACAAGTGTGGATTGTGCTGACGCCACTTCAGAGCTGTCACTGGCGGGGTTGGAGGCCAGAGGAAATACTAGAGACAGTGGAGCCAGAGGCCTAAGTGGAGCAGGGTTAAAAATCAGTTGTAGTTTGAATGTGGATGGAGCAAGAGACTTTGCCGTCCACACAGCAGGGGAGCAGCTGGCATTACTGAACCCCACTAACACAGAAGCGAGTGTTGCTATCTGTGCGGACGGCACTTCCAGGCTACAACTGGCTGTGTTGTAGCCCAGGATCAATGCTCCGAGCAGGCTGAGGCCTACTTGGAGCGAGGAGAAAAAGCGTTGTAGTGTGAGTTGGGAGGCAGCTGGAAACTTTGCCGTCCACACAGCAGGGGAACAGCTGGCGTTACTGAACCCCACTAACACAGGAGCGAGTGTTTCTATCTGTGCGGACGGCACTTCCAGGCTACAACTGGCTGTGTTGTCGCCCAGAATGAAGCATGCAGCAGGCGGAGTACAACTTGCAGCTGGTTTTATAGAGGTTGTAGACTACTACTGATTGTCACCGTGGTCCACTATGGCCTCCGGCTCCACTGTCTCTAGTATTTCCCCAGGCCAACAACTCCGCCAGTTACAGCTGTGAAGTGGCGTCTGCACAATCCACACTTGTTCCTGTATAAGTGTGGCTCAGTCCCGTCTGTTGATCCCCTGATATGTGTCTGGCAACCTCTCCTGCTCAGTCCTCATTCACACTACTAGTAATGTGAATGTGGACAGAGCAGGAGACCTTGCCGGACACACATCAGGGGATCAACTGACGGGACTGAGCCACAGTAACTCAGGAACAAGTGTGGATTGTGCAGACGCCACTTCACAGCTGTAACTGGCGTGGTTGTTGGCCAGGGGAAATACTAGAGACAGTGGAGCCAGAGGCCTAAGTTGACCAAAGTTACAAATCTGTAGTAGTTTGCATGTGGAGGCAGCAGGATACTTTGCCGTCTACACAGCAGGGGAACAGCTGGCATTACTGAACCCCACTGACACAGGAGCTAGAGTGTTTTTCTCTGCGGAGACGGCACTTCTGAACACCAACTGGCGTTGTTGGAGCCTAGGATGAGGCATGGAGCAGGCTGAGGCCTGATGGTGTTGGCATTTGGAGGCAGCAGGAGACTTTGCCATCTACACAGCAGGGGAACAGCTGGCATTACTGAACCCCACTGACACAGGAGCTAGTGTGTTTTTCTCTGGGAAGACGGCACTTCTGAACACCAACTGGCATTGTTGGAGCCCAGGATGAGGCATGGAGCAGGCTGAGGCCTGATGGTGTTCGCATGTGGAGGCAGCAGGAGACTTTGAAGTCTACACAGCAGGGGAACAGCTGGCGTTACTGAACCCCACTAACACAGGAGCGAGTGTTTCTATCTGTGCGGACGTCACTTCCAGGCAACAACTGGCTGTGTTGTAGCCCAGGATCAATGCTCCGAGCAGGCTGAGGCCTACTTGGAGCGAGGAGAAAAAGCGTTGTAGTGTGAGTTGGGAGGCAGCTGGAAACTTTGCCGTCCACACAGCAGGGGAACAGCTGGCGTTACTGAACCCCACTAACACAGGAGCGAGTGTTTCTATCTGTGCGGACGGCACTTCCAGGCTACAACTGGCTGTGTTGTAGCCCAGGATGAAGCACGCAGCAGGCGGAGTACAACTTGCAGCTGGTTTTATAGAGGTTGTAGACTACTACTGATTGTCACCGTGCTCCACTATGGCCTCCGGCTCCACTGTCTCTAGTATTTCCCCAGGCCAACAACCCCGCCAGTTACAACTGTGAAGTGGCGTCTGCACAATCCACACTTGTTCCTGTGTAACTGTGGCTCAGTCCCGTCTGTTGATCCCCTGATATGTGTCTGGCAACCTCTCCTGCTCAGTCCTCATTCACACTTCTAGTAATGTGAATGTGGACAGAGCAGGAGACCTTGCCGGACACACATCAGGGGATCAACTGACGGGACTGAGCCACAGTAACTCAGGAACAAGTGTGGATTGTGCAGACGTCACTTCACAGCTGTAACTGGCGTGGTTGTTGGCCAGGGGAAATACTAGAGACAGTGGAGCCAGAGGCCTAAGTTGACCAAAGTTACAAATCTGTAGTAGTTTGCATGTGGAGGCAGCAGGAGACTTTGCCGTCTACACAGCAGGGGAACAGCTGGCATTACTGAACCCCACTAACACATGACGTTGGTATTGTCAAGTGGTTTACCTCAGGGGAGACCAAGCATCTTGGCTTTCCCCGTTACCCCCACGTGACCATGGAAAAAACCCCGCAACCTCACTAGCACCAACTAAGACACGGACACAAGTATTATCTTTGGAATTTTTATGGCGACAGCAGCCTTTTATTAAACCAACAAAACAACAATAAACACTGTATCATAAATATCATAAGTACAATGACTTGAACACTGAAAGGAGGAGTCCTTGAAGCCACAAAGATCATGGTGAAGTAATCCAAAATACTGTGAACAACCCCCGTCCATTTGCTCCCAGGCGTTACCCCACAGGCTCAGGAGCACCAGCACACCAATAGATATTGTCCACGAACTACTTGGAGATCCGCCTACTTCCGATGGAAACTCCCCATCCACCTTTCACCAGATTACGACCAGCATACCTTTTAATGGAGGAGACCCAACACACCGAGTCTCCAAAAACCAATTTCCACCAACTTCAAGGTCTCCCCCCTCCTCCAAAACCACCACAACGAGGGGGCCTTGAACACCTCAATGACCCGAGACCCCCCAACCCGCCATGCGATGGCCTTCTCTATACCATCCTGAAGAGCGAGGGCCCAAATATCGGAATCCACCGCATTTAAATGGATCCCGTCCACCAACCAAAATCACCCTCTCCCTTTCCAAATTGAAATGCCGCACGGCAACACCCCCATTTCTAACAATAGAAACAGACACCGCTCTGTTAACTTTTTACCTGGCCCGATTAACCTCTCCAATGATCTCATAGACCACCAACGCCTGCGTGGCATAATCTAAGACCACACGTAGTGATCTCCCGATGCATCCACCACAACCATAAGCAATCCTGCTTAATGTCCTTGACCAACTCCCGAAAAGGCCGAACCGCCAGATCGGTACCCCCCATCGTGAATAATGAGAACATCTGGTGCCCGATCCAACCGAACGCACTCGTGGACATCTGGCAACACCGTTCGCCACACCAGGCCCCTGAAACCGAGCCACCGCACCACCACCACAGTCCTGGGAATCCCCAGCTGTCTGCCTTCATTCCTCACATCGGCTCGCAATGCTCCCCAATGTACGAAGGAGTGACCAAAATCCAGACCAGCAGCGGTCCAGCACCTGACACGCAAAACGACACTAACAGAAAAACATACTTACAGCATAAATTGTACCCAATCCACTCCACACCTGTTCGACCCATTAAGGCCGAACACAACTACGGTACCGATTAGACCTCCACCCACCAATGCGCTGTACTAAAGAGGGACCCAAAACACGCGCTGCCGCCTCGGTCGCCGCCCACATGCTAAATGAATGAGAAGCAAAGCGAGAATCATCTATCCCCCAACACCAAATGGATTTTTAAAAACCGCGCCTAACTGATACCGTGAAAACTACCCCCGTCTGCGTGGCACAACAAGGATCCGCACAAACTGGGATGAAGCTCCCAAAAACTACGCAAACACTAAACCGGGCCCATTACAGGACCCGACACCCCACCCAACACAACTCGCCGGCCTCTACCAGGCTGGTCCGTTTTAGACCTTCGCAGCCAGAATTCAACCCCCTGTGAGGTCAATACCGTACACCTGGCTAACAAGCCACCCATCAACATTTATTATGCGACACAAGCTCCCCAACCCGCAATGCCCCAAAAATGCAAACGAGAGGACCAGGAGAAACAACACAACCATCCATTGATCCGAACAGACCGACTCAAGAACCTGACCCAATTGCTCCAGCAGATTAAACGATACAGCCGTCTTAAATCACCCCCACCTCTGAAACGGCGGAAACCTTTCGCCGCCTGTTGGACCAAAAATTGTTTACGTCAAAACACTGCTCCCGCGCAACCGAAAACCAAAAGACAAACCTGCTGAACAAGCGCGTTACCTTTGCACGCGACCAACCCGCGCTCGCACCTCGCCCCAACCAGAACAACAACAATCCCTCCTGATCAAGTCCGACCCAACTAGTTTGACGAGCCGTAAGGACCTCTATCCCACATCCGCCACACTGCCCGGTAAGCCTCCCAAGTTCTTTGTGCCAGAGACAATTCAATCAGCGACTCTGCAGCCCATAAGCCACCCTCCCCAGCTCCTCCGGACAAGTTAGCCCGTCAATCCCTGCTTCCGGAGCCAAAGAAAGAAAACAATCCTGCTGCGAACGAGAGAGAGAGTCAGCTAACCCGTTCCTTACCCCAAGCAAGTGCACCGCGGTCACAAGTGCATTAAGAAACAAACACAATAGCACCAATTGCTGCAAAACTCGAACGACTGGAGGAGACGACACGGTAATACCATTAATCGCGCTCACAACGCCCACGTTGTTGCAATTAAAAATGCACATGCAGGTTCCTGAAATCCCGCCCCCACAAATGCACTACCACTAGCATCGGAAAAATCTCCAATAACATGATGTTGCACACCAGACCGGCCGAAACCCACGTGTCAGGCCAAGGAGCCCACACCATTGCCCTCTGACATAGGCACCAAAAACCGACCCCACTAGCCACATCCAGCAACCATTCCAATGCATCGTTACCCACCACCTCCGCCATTGCCAAAAAACGACCGCTGTACTCTTCCAAAAAGGACTCCCAGATCGCAAATCGGCCCTAAGCTCCGCCGACCACCCAACAAAAATGGTGGGGAGCCCGAATCCCCGCTGTAGCGCTAGCCAACCTACGTGAAAAAACACTACCCCTCAGCATAACCCGACAAGCAAAGTCAAGCTCCCCAACAGCGACCGAAGATCGCGCCACGATATTTTACTCGAGCGACGTGCTCGGACCACATCAGACCTCAAATCCACCAGCTTGTCCTCAGGCAACCAGAACTCCCCAACTGTATCGATGATGATCACCCGGTAACGCAAACACATGCTAGGACCCTCCTTTTTCCGGGCGCTCACGGGACACCGAAGTGATCCGCCACCCACTCAATGGCTTTCAAAATCCTGAGACAAGGCGATGAATCAGCCGGCCAAACACACAAGAAATCGTGCAATAATGAATTCCGAGTCGAAACCGGAAACGTCGCACACAACCCACTCGAGACAGGAACTAACACCTCGAAATACGCATAGGACAACGAACCACCCATAGGTAAAAACACCTATCTATAAAAAACCGCCTTCCCAAAAACAGCCCCAGCAGCGTCACGCTGTCAGTATGAACTGGTAGTAAACGAAAAGTGGATTCCACATCAGACTTTGCCATAAGGGCACCACGACCACATTTGCGCACCCACCGAGCCGCCTCGTCAAACAAAGAATATACCACCAAATGAAAACCGGATCAATACCTTCGTTAATCGATCTCCCACACGGGTAAGCCAAATGTTAAATGAGCCGAAACTTATTAGGCTCCTTCTCCGAAACGAAAGGGCCCGCCATGCGGCCCAACAAAACCCTTTTTTTTTTTAATTTCTCAGAAACGACTGCGGAATGCTCCAAAGCTGACCGCAAATTTTTCAAAACTAACGGGATTTCAAACGGAGGACTCGGAATGTGAAAACCCTCCGTAAAATCTGAAAACAACAAACCCCCTCTTTCCCTATCAGGGTACCTATTTAGATAGGGAGCCATCCATTCCAGATTCACAGGAGTCTCCACCTTGCGAATACCCCCACCCGGCTCTAGACTTCCCTTGTTTGAAACACTTTGACGCTCAATGTGAGGCCCCATTACAATTAGAGCAGAGGTGTTTGAATTACAATTAGCCCCGAACTTACACTGGCCGTCATTGAACTGCCAGCCAACACCCGCCTTGTGCGTACCTCTGGCTGAGGCTTCCAAACCCCCATTAACGGTGCTCCCAAACTTATTTTGCGCTATCACACGCATCCACAAACCAATATCTTTCTGGTCCCAGCGAATAGCCGGACGCACAGACGTCCTCTGACGAAATTGCTCGTCATACCTCAGCCACCCTGACCACCATACACTCTGTAAGCCTCATCTATATCGTCCAGATAACAAAAGGCGCCGAGCAATCATCAGGGGCCTGTTCCCCAACAACGCTCGCCAAAAGCTTGCTGCCAATTCACAAATGTCGGAGGAATCAAACGCCACCTGCGCTTAACCTCCCCGTCCTATCTGCTTCCACCTTTCGCTTTTGTCTAAATTAAACGTCTCCAGAGGCAGCAGCAAAAATATTACAACATACTCAACCTTCCAAGTTCGCTCTTCCACTTCTATTGTTAAGTGAACCCCCAAGGAACCTTCAAAACATACGTACACCTCGCCATGCTCCCGATCATCTAAACGCACACGACACTCCCTCTCTTTGTCGGTTCGAACCGACACGGACACAGGCTCGCTGAAGCGGGGGCCCGACTCTTTACCGCACTGACCCGCCGACCCCACGATCCGACCCATGCTGCTACCGGCGAAGACCCGACAAAGCCCCGCTCCAGGTGTAACAACACACTACGCACGTCCGCAAGCATATCGCACACTTCCCCGGCCGACCCAGTACTGCTCAACCCAGCCCCCACCCCAACACCAGTAGCCTCAGCCAATGGCCCCCTTTCCACCACTGACGAAGATAAAAACGGGTGACAAACAGGGGACATGGACGCATACTCACCGTGCTGCGAGGGGGCTGTGTACCCTCCAGCTGGAACTCCTGGATCCCCCGAAGCCTCGCGGACCTCACGACTCCCAGTAGCGGACTCGCTGCCGCGATGATGGCCCCCCAAGGGAGGACCAGGGCGGGAAGCCAGAACCCCTGGAGAGATCCCGGCTGCGGCACCCCGAAATCAGACGCCTCCTGGCACCCCCCCCGCCAGGAGCTCCTGGCGGTGTGCCGTCCCGCCGCACCTGGCTGTCCTGGGCCCCCCAGGACCACTGGGAGCCCGACATCATCCTCCGGCCCCTGGATCTTCCTGCGGCCGGCGTCAGCCCCGCCATGCTGCCTGCTGCACTCGCCGCCTCCCCAGAGCTGGGACAGCTGGAGCCAATGTAGGAGGCAGGCGCAGCTGCGGGACCCGCGCAGCGGCGCCCCCCCGCAGGAAACGATGACCCCCACTGCTGGGGGACGAAGACACAGGCCCTGCCGCCCGACAGGCTGCCACTCTGCCGGCGGACGACTTCTCCGGTGCTGGAGAGGCAGGCCACACATCGTGCCCGTCCGCGCCGCGGCCCCCCGAAGGAGCAGGAGAAGCCTGGTGCCCGGCGCGCGCTGGCTCCGCCCCCTCTCTGGATCGAGGCGAAGGCCCAGACACCGCTGCATGGCCTCGCCGCACCCGCGGATTCCTCCCAGGCCGCGACACGCTGGAAGGGGGATTGCGCATCGCACGACCTGGAGGGTCCCGGGAGGGGCTCCTGTGGCAACGAGAGGCCCGAGGGAGCGGTGTCGAGTGAGAGCCGTTCCGGCGGCTTAACCCGCCTTGCTCTGCGCTCCCTCTCATCGGCCTGCCCAGGGGTACCTAGGAGCGGCCAGCGACCTGTGCCTCCAGCCATCCAGGAGGCTGCCCCAGCGCTGCAGCCCGCAGCCTCTTCAACTCCTGACATCCCGGTAAGTGAATGATGGGGGTGGGACTGCTTCGGTGCTGGGAGAGCAGGAAAAGAGGGAGGGCACACCCCTGACCCTCACCTAAATACCCCCTAACTCCCCCTCCCTGTTAACCCCTCCCCCCACTAAAACCTTCCAACCCCCCTGTCATGTTGGCCTCCGCCTATGCCTCCTTTGGGGGGGGGGGCTAGGAGGCTTGCTCCGGTCACTTCTGGTGCTAGTGTGTTTTTCTCTGTGAAGACGGCACTTCTGAACACCAACTGGCGTTGTTGGAGCCCAGGATGAGGCATGGAGCAGGCTGAGGCCTGATGGTGTTGGCATGTGGAGGCAGCAGGAGACTTTGCCGTCTACACAGCAGGGGAACAGCTGGCATTACTGAACCCCACTAACACAGGAGCTAGTGTGTTTTTCTCTGTGAAGACGGCACTTCTGAACACCAACTGGCGTTGTTGGAGCCCAGGATCAAGCATGGAGCTGGCTGAGGCCTGCTGTTTTTTGAATGTGGAGGCATCAGGAGACATTGCCGTCCATACAGCAGGGGAACAGCTGACGTTACTGAACCCCACTAACACAGGAGCTAGTGTGTTTTTCTCTGTGAAGACGGCACTTCTGAACACCAACTGGCGTTGTTGGAGCCCAGGATCAAGCATGGAGCAGGCTGAGGCCTGCTGTTTTTTGAATGTGGAGGCAGCAGGAGACATTGCCGTCATCACAGCAGGGGAACAGCTGACGTTACTGAACCCCACTAACACAGGAGCTAGTGTGTTTTTCTCTGTGAAGACGGCACTTCTGAACACCAACTGGCATTGTTGGAGCCCAGGATGAGGCATGGAGCAGGCTGAGGCCTGATGGTGTTGGCATGTGGAGACAGCAGGAGACTTTGCCGTCTACACAGCAGGGGAACAGCTGGCATTACTGAACCCCACTAACACAGGAGCTAGTGTGTTTTTCTCTGTGAAGACGGCACTTCTGAACACCAACTGGCGTTGTTGGAGCCCAGGATGAAGCATGGAGCAGGCTGAGGCCTGCTGTTTTTTGAATGTGGAGGCAGCAGGAGACATTGCCGTCCACACAGCAGGGGAACAGCTGACGTTACTGAACCTCACTAACACAGGAGCTAGTGTGTTTTTCTCTGTGAAGACGGCACTTCTGAACACCAACTGGCGTTGTTGGAGCCCAGGATGAGGCATGGAGCAGGCTGAGGCCTGATGGTGTTGGCATGTGGAGGCAGCAGGAGACTTTGCCGTTTACACAGCAGGGGAACAGCTGGCATTACTGAACCCCACTAACACAGGAGCTAGTGTGTTTTTCTCTGTGAAGATGGCACTTCTGAACACCAACTGATGTTGTTGGAGCCCAGGATGAGGCATGGAGCTGGCTGAGGCCAACTTGCAGCACGTTTTATAGAGGTAGGAGACTACAACTGATTGTAACCGTGCTCCACTATGGCCTCCGGCTCCACTGTCTCTAGTATTTCCCCTGGCCTCTAACCCTGCCAGTGACAGCTCTGAAGTGGCGTCAGCACAATCCACACTTGTTCCTGTGTTACTTGGGCTCAGTCCCGTCAGTTGATCCCCTGATGTGTGTCCGGCAAGGTCTCCTGCTCTGTCCTCATTCATACTACTAGTAATGGGAATGTGGACAGAGCAGGAGACCTTTACGGACACACATCAGGGGATCAACTGACGTGACTGAGGCCAAGTAACACAGAAACAAGTGTGGATTGTTCTGACGCCACTTCAGAGCTGTCACTCGTGGGGTTGGAGGCCAGGGGAAATACTAGAGACAGTGGAGCCAGAGGCCTAAGTGGAGCAGGGTTAAAAATCAGTTGTAGTTTGAATGTGGATGGAGCAGGAGACTTTGCCGTCCACACAGCAGTGGAGCAGCTGGCATTACTGAGCCCCACTAACACAGGAGCGAGTGTTTCTATCTGTGCGGACGGCACTTCCAGGCTACAACTGGCTGTGTTGTAGCCCAGGATCAATGCTCCGAGCAGGCTGAGGCCTACTTGGAGCAAGGAGAAAAAGCGTTGTAGTGTGAGTTTGGAGGCAGCTGGAGACTTTGCCGTCCACACAGCAGGGGAACAGCTGGCGTTACTGAACCCCACTAACACAGGAGCGAGTGTTTATATCTGTGCGGACGGCACTTCCAGGCTACAACTGGCTGTGTTGTAGCCCAGGATGAAGCATGCAGCAGGCGGAGTACAACTTGCAGCTGGTTTTATAGAGGTTGTAGACTACTACTGATTGTCACCGTGCTCCACTATGGCCTCCGGCTCCACTGTCTCTAGTATTTCTCCAGGCCAACAACCCCGCCAGTTACAGCTGTGAAGTGGCATCTGCACAATCCACACT
The DNA here is from genome assembly GCF_039654945.1 of Dendrobates tinctorius. Lineage (NCBI taxonomy): Eukaryota > Metazoa > Chordata > Amphibia > Anura > Dendrobatidae > Dendrobates > Dendrobates tinctorius. Next base: position 10,760,085 of record NW_027361715.1, read on the forward strand.
TGTTCCTGTGTAACTGTGGCTCAGTCCCGTCTGTTGATCCCCTGATATGTGTCTGGCAACCTCTCCTGATCAGTCCTCATTCACACTACTAGTAATGTGAATGTGGACAGAGCAGGAGACCTTGCCGGACACACATCAGGGGATCAACTGACGGGACTGAGCCACAGTAACTCAGGAACAAGTGTGGATTGTGCAGACGCCTCTTCACAGCTGTAACTGGCGTGGTTGTTGGCCAGGGGAAATACTAGAGACAGTGGAGCCAGAGACCTAAGTTGACCAATGTTACAAATCTGTAGTAGTTTGCATGTGGAGGCAGCAGGAGACTTTGCCGTCTACGCAGCAGGGGAACAGCTGGCGTTACTGAACCCCACTAACACAGGAGCGAGTGTTTATATCTGTGCGGACAGCACTTCCAGGCTACAACTGGCTGTGTTGTAGCCAAGGATGAAGCATGCAGCAGGCGGACGACAACTTGCAGCTGGTTTTATAGAGGTTGTAGACTACTACTGATTGTCACCGTGCTCCACTATGGCCTCCGGCTCCACTGTCTCTAGTATTTCCCCTGGCCAACAACCCCGCCAGTTACAGCTGTGAAGTGGTGTCTGCACAATCCACACTTGTTCCTGTGTAACTGTGGCTCAGTCCCATCTGTTGATCCCCTGATGTGTGTCTGGCAAGCTCTCCTGCTCAGTCCTCATTCACACTACTAGTAATGTGAATGTGGACAGAGCAGGAGACCTTGCCGGACACACATCAGGGGATCAACTGAAGGGAATGAGCCACAGTAACTCAGGAACAAGTGTGGATTGTGCAGACGCCACTTCACAGCTGTAACTGGCGTGGTTGTTGGCCAGGGGAAATACTAGAGACAGTGGAGCCAGAGGCCTAAGTTGACCAAAGTTACAAATCTGTAGTAGTTTGTATGTGGATGGAGCAGGAGACATTGCCGTCTACACAGCAGGGGAACAGTTGGCATTACTGAACCCCACTGACACAGGAACTAGAGTGTTTTTCTCTGCGGAGACGGCACTTCTGAACACCAACTGGCGTTGTTGGAGCCCAGGATGAGGCATGGAGCAGGCTGAGGCCTGATGGTGTTGGCATTTGGAGGCAGCAGGAGACTTTGCCATCTACACAGCAGGGGAACAGCTGGCATTACTGAACCCCACTGACACAGGAGCTAGTGTGTTTTTCTCTGGGAAGACGGCACTTCTGAACACCAACTGGCGTTGTTGGAGCCCAGGATGAGGCATGGAGCAGGCTGAGGCCTGATGGTGTTGGCATGTGGAGGCAGCAGGAGACTTTGAAATCTACACAGCAGGGGAACAGCTGGCGTTACTGAACCCCACTAACACAGGAGCGAGTGTTTCTATCTGTGCGGACAGCACTTCCAGGCTACAACTGGCTGTGTTGTAGCCCAGGATCAATGCTCCGAGCAGGCTGAGGCCTACTTGGAGCGAGGAGAAAAAGCGTTGTAGTGTGAGTTGGGGGGCAGCTGGAGAGTTTGCCGTCCACATAGCAGGGGAACAGCTGGCGTTACTGAACCCCACTAACACAGGAGCGAGTGTTTCTATCTGTGCGGACGGCGCTTCCAGGCTACAACTGGCTGTGTTGTAGCCCAGGATGAAGCATGCAGCAGGCGGAGTACAACTTGCAGCTGGTTTTATAGAGGTTGTAGACTACTACTGATTGTCACCGTGCTCCACTATGGCCTCCGGCTCCACTGTCTCTAGTAGTTCCCCAGGCCAACAACCCCGCCAGTTACAGCTGTGAAGTGGCATCTGCACAATCCACACTTGTTCCTGTGTAACTGTGGCTCAGTCCCGTCTGTTGATCCCCTGATATGTGTCTGGCAACCTCTCCTGCTCAGTCCTCATTCACACTACTAGTAATGTGAATGTGGACAGAGCAGGAGACCTTGCCGGACACACATCAGGGGATCAACTGACGGGACTGAGCCACAGTAACTCAGGAACAAGTGTGGATTGTGCAGACGCCACTTCACAGCTGTAACTGGCGTGGTAGTTGGCCAGGGGAAATACTAGAGACAGTGGAGCCAGAGGCCTAAGTTGACCAAAGTTACAAATCTGTAGTAGTTTGCATGTGGAGGCAGCAGGAGACTTTGCCGTCTACTCAGCAGGGGAACAGCTGGCATTACTGAACCCCACTAACACAGGAGCTAGTGTGTTTTTCTCTGTGAAGACGGCACTTCTGAACACCAGCTGGCGTTGTTGGAGCCCAGGATGAGGCATGGAGCAGGCTGAGGCCTGATGGTGTTGGCATGTGGAGGCAGCAGGAGACTTTGCCGTCTACACTGCAGGGGAACAGCTGGCATTACTGAACCCCACTAACACAGGAGCTAGTGTGTTTTTCTCTGTGAAGACGGCACTTCTGAACACCAACTGGCATTGTTGGAGCCCAGGATCAAGCATGGAGCAGGCTGAGGCCTGCTGTTTTTTGAGTGTGGAGGCATCAGGAGACATTACCGTCCACACAGCAGGGGAACAGCTGACGTTACTGAACCCCACTAACACAGGAGCTAGTGTGTTTTTCTCTGTGAAGACGGCACTTCTGAACACCAGCTGGCGTTGTTGGAGCCCAGGATGAGGCATGGAGCAGGCTGAGGCCTGATGGTGTTGGCATGTGGAGGCAGCAGGAGACTTTGCCGTCTACACAGCAGGGCAACAGCTGGCATTACTGAACCCCACTAACACAGGAGCTAGTGTGTTTTTCTCTGTGAAGATGGCACTTCTGAACACCAACTGACGTTGTTGGAGCCGAGGATGAGGCATGGAGCTGGCTGAGGCCAACTTGCAGCACGTTTTATAGAGGTAGTAGACTACAACTGATTGTAACCGTGCTCCACTATGGCCTCCGGCTCCACTGTCTCTAGTATTTCCCCTGGCCTCTAACCCCGCCAGTGACAGCTCTGAAGTGGCGTCAGCACAATCCACACTTGTTCCTGTGTTACTTGGGCTCAGTCCCGTCAGTTGATCCCCTGATGTGTGTCCGGCAAGGTCTCCTGCTCTGTCCTCATTCACACTACTAGTAATGGGAATGTGGACAGAGCAGGAGTCCTTGCCGGACACACATCAGGGGATCAACTGACGTGACTGAGGCCAAGTAGCACTGGAACATGTGTGGATTATGCAGACGCCACTTAAGAGCTGTCATTGGCGGGGTTGGAGGCCAGGGGAAATACTAGAGACAGTGGAACCAGAGGCCTAAGTGGAGCAGGGTTAAAAATCAGTAGTAGTTTGAATGTGGATGGAGCAGGAGACTTTGCCGTCCACACAGCAGGGGAGCAGCTGGCGTTACTGAACCCCACTAACACAGGAGCTAGTGTTTTTCTCTGTGCAGACGACACATCTGAGCAACAACTGGCTGTGTTGAAGCCCAGGGATTATAGTTCAGGTGGTAGAAACATGAACACAACAGGAGACCCGGATACAGTTGCCAACCAATTATTTAGTCGGGAAGAAGACTGGCAAATTCTGGGGAGATCCAGGCCTTGTTCATTTTCAGAAAAGTAAGCCGGTCGACGTTATCGGAAGAAAGTCGCGTGCGACGGTCTGTTAGTACACCACCTGCGGCACTAAAGACGTGTTCCGATAATAGCAGGGCAAGCCAGCACCTCCAATGCATACTGGCTAAGCTCTGGCCATGTATCCAGCTTAGAGACCCAAAACTTGAAGGGGGAAGAGCCATCTGGGAGTACACTCACAGGGCAAGACATGTAGTCTGTCACCATCTGACGGAAACGTTGCCTCCTGCTGACTGGAGCCGTCAGTGATGGTGTAGACAATTGTGGCGGACACACAAAACTTTGCCACATTTGGGCCATAGTGGTCTTGCCTTGTGCTGAGGCGCTGCCTCTGCTCCCTCTTTGTGCCGAGTTTCCTCCACTGGCTGGATGCACAGAGGTGCTTTGTAAAGCACTAGCACCACTGCTGTCGGGTGGAATGGAAAACATGATGGCCTGCACCAGTGTGTCTTGGTACTCCTGCAGTTTACGCTTCCGGTTCAACGTTGGTATGAGGGTTTGCAAGTTGTCCCAGTAGCGAGGATCTAGGAGGGTGTACACCCAATAATCAGCCGTGTAGAGAATGTGGGCGATGCGGCGGTCGTTTCTCAGGCACTGCAGCATGAAGTCAACCATGTGCTGCAGACTCCCATCTGCCAAAGAACCGCTGTCCCCTGCTTGAGGCGTGATCTCTGCCTGCTCTGCATCACCCCACCCTCGCTGTACATACTGACTAGAGCTTTGTGTACCTCCCTCCTGTGGAGAGATGTCTTCCTCCTCCATCGACTCCTCCTCATCCTCCTCACAAAGTGTCCCCTGCCTAGACCTTTGTGAGGAAGCACGTAGCGCAGACTGTCCAGAAGCAGATGGAATTTGGGACTCCTCATCCTCCACCTCTTCCAAAACCTCATCCCTTAGTGCTTGCAGTGTTTTTTCAAGCATGCAGATAAGGGGGACAGTCATGCTGACTAGTGCATCATCTGCACTCGCCATCCGCGTGGAATCATCGAAGGCACGCAAAACGAAGCAGATGTCCTTCATAGAGGCCCACTCAGTGGTGCTGAAGTGTGACCGGCACACATTGCGACTTGTTTGCGCCTGATGCAGCTGGTACTCCATGACTGCTGCCTGCTACTCACACAACCGCTCCAACATATGTAACGTTGAATTCCACCTGGTGGGTAGGTCACATATGATGCGATGTTCCGGAAGGCGTAATCGGCGCTGCAGAGCAGCAAGGCGCGATCTTGCCGTGCTGGAACGCCGCAAGTGAGCGCCCTCTATGCGGACCTTGTGCAGCAGTACATCAAGATCCGGATAGTTCCTCAGAAAGCTCTGCACGACCAAGTTGAGCACATGTGCCAGACATGGGATGTGAGTGAGGTTGCCAAGGCCAAGAGCTGCCACCAGATTTCGGCCATTGTCACACACTACCAAGCCCGGCTGGAGATTCGCTGGCAGAAACCACACGTTGCTCTCCTGCTTGATGGCATTCCAGAGCTCCTGCGCTGTGTGGCTTCGATTCCCCAATGAAATTAATTTCAGTATGGCCTGTTGACATTTGGCCACGGCTGTGCTCATATCAGTCGTAACAGGCTCCTGCTGCGCTGTTTCAGAGGAACTGGAGTAGGAGGAGGAGTCAATGTGTACAGACTGGATTCCTGCAATCCGTGGAGTTGGCAGAACACATAGAGCGCCACTCTCCAGATCTGTACCCGGCTCCACAACATTGACCCAATGGGCAGTGAGGGAAAGGTATCGTCCCTGTCCATGGTTACTGGTCCACGCATCGGTGGTCAGGTGGACCTTGCTACTGACGGCGTTTAGTAGCGCATGTTTTATGTTTGCCTCCACATGTTTCTGCAGGGCAGGGACGGCTCACCTGCTGAAATAAAAGCGGCTGGGCACAGTGTATTGTGGGACTGCCAATGCCATGAAGTCACGGAAGGTGTCAGTCTCCACCAGCCTGAATGACAGCATTTCAAGGGCCAGTAGTTTGGCAATGCCAGCATTCAGAGCCTGTGCTCGGGGATGGTTTGCCGAGTATGGCCGCCTTTTCTCCCATGCCTGTGCTACCGATGGCTGCCGAGTGGCCTGGGAGTGTGAGGATGACTTGGAACGTGGTGCTGTGGGTGGAATGTCACAGGGTCTTCGGACAACAGTGCCAGAGGTTCTTCCTTGGCGATCCTGTGAGGATGCCGAACCAGCTGTGTGTGAGCTGGAGGAAGAGGCCCCAACACGAGCTGAAGAGGTGGTAGGTGGTGCTGTACGTTGGCCTACGTCTTCAGTGTGTCTGTGTAACTCCAGCTCATGCTTGGTCCGCACATGTTTCCACATATTAGTGGTATTGAGGTTGCTGACATTTTTCCCTCTTTTGACTCTCTGATGACACAGCTTGCATTTGACAAAGCAAATGTCATCTGCAACTGTGTCAAAAAAGGACCACACACTGCAAGTCTTGGGAGCGCCCTTTTTGCCTTTTGAAAGTGGAATGCTCCTAATGGGTGCCTAAGTGGAGGCTACAGGCAACCAAGTCTGCCCCCTCCCTCTCCCTCCGGTTTTGGCCGTTCGGGGAATCTCTTCCTCAGAGCTGCTCCCACCACCTTCCTGTTCCTCACGCCATGATGGGTCAAGGACCTCATCATCTACACTCCCCTCTTGAAACACCTGCTTCTCCTGGGTTGTCTCGCCAGCACCGTACGCACCAGAAAGTGGTAACTGAGTCTCGTCATCATCTGATGCGTACTGAGGTGTGCTGACCATAGGCACTGGCCCACCCGCCTCTTCAGATTCAGAGGGACAAAGAAGTTGCGCATCACTGTATACTCCCTCTTCTTCACATTCTGGAATGCTGCTTGGCTGGCCCCCTCTTTCCAAACCAACAGATTCCGAGAACAGAAGTAGAGACTGTGATGGCTCCTGTCCAGGGGTCTCTGACTGCCTGGGCACTTTGGCAGGTGGTGAAGAGACAGATGGTTGCTCTTCAGTGCTCTGGCCCTGAGAGGATGTGGAAGCAATTGAAGTCGATGCGTTAGCTGCCTTCCATCCGACAACGGCTACAATTTGTTCCTCCCGCAGCAGAGGGGTACGGTGAGGTCCTACAAAGCTGCGCATAAAGGACTGTTGCCTGCTAAAACTGGGGGATGCTGACTCACTGGTGCCAACAGCAGGCACAGTATCCCCACGTCCTCTCCCTGCAGAATCCCCACGTCCTCTCCCTGCAGAATCCCCACGTCCTCTCCCTCCTGAAACTCCACGCCCACGGCCACGTGCCTTACTCCCTGCCTTCTTCATCTTGCTAGACTGAGAAAGATAGGCAGAAAAGTACAAAGGGGGGCCTTAGTGTGCTTATTCCTGAACAGCTGGTTACAGGTATAAGAAACACTAATTTTATGAAGTGTGTGTGTCGACTACACTTTAATAGGAGATAATGTGGCCTACACAACTTTCAAATGTAGTGTTTGGTGAACTTTGTTGTTTTTTTGGGGGGGAAAAAAAACTAAAAGGATGTGACCAAAGATTTGAAAGTCAGAGTATCACCAACTTTCTGGAGCTATTACAATGCAGGCAGGTAACCTACAATGCAAAGATGAGGCTCCAAAAAAATTGGGTAATACTAATCTGGCTGCAGCTGAAGGGCACAAGTCAGAAAAAAAGCTCCTCTATCTACTCCTATATAGTGTTTGCAACCAACCAATGTAGATGGATATGGATGGATGCACACTAATAGGAGAAGAAAAAATGAGCTGCAATTAAAGAAATATATGTGTGAGGCAGTGATGCACGCTGAGCAGCCTACAACCAGGCGTAGCTGCAGGACACACTACTCAGCGTGAGCTGCACTCACACACAGTCAGAGACCTCTCAGACAGCCGTGAACAGTGCAGCTAAGTGGGCACTAGCACTGAAAGGCTGCAGAAAGGCTCCGCTGTCTACTACTAGTGTTTGCAACCAACGTATATGGATACGGATGGAAGCACACTAGATAGAGTTTTTTTAAATTAAGCAGCTCAAAAAGAAAAATATGTATGAGGCAGCAGTGAGGCACGCTGGGCGGCCTACAACCAGGCGTGGCTGCAGGACCCACTCCACAGCGTGAGCTGCACTCACACAGCCCTTGCAGACAGCTGTGAACACTGCTGCTAGGGAAAAGCAAGCTACAGTGGTGGTTTATGTAGCCTGTGTAAAGCACAATATTGTTTTGAGAATCGCTATTTCTAACTGTCCCTCACAGTCTTCAACAGCAGCCTGTCCCTAACTGAATTCACAGTAGAGTGACCAGAAATGGCGGCGGCAGTGGCTTTTATAGTGCATCATGACATCATTTCAGCAGCCAATCACGGCCATGCCAATAGTTAACATGCCTACATGCCAAACAGGATGTGCCACACTTCTGAGGAATCCCATTGGCTGAATCAAAGCGAGCGGGCTGATAGCATTTTGGGAACTTCCGATTCCGGTATCCGATATGAAAAAAGTATCGGAAGTCAGTATCGGAATTCCGATACAGCTAATATCGGCCGATACCCGATACTTGTGGTATCGGAAAGCTCAACACTAATGGTGACACAACAATGCTAAGGCATCATGCTTGGCAGTTCCAGTACAACAGGAAAAGTCTCTTTAATGCTTACAGCAGGTGGTTACCACTGGAAATGAACACAGCTCTATGAAGAGTGAGATGTCCACAGTCTCTCCCTTTAACCCCTATACAGGAATCTGGACTTACACAGGGGCCCCTGGTCAAGGGCCAGAGTCAACTGTTTTTCAGTCGCGCAAGCTGGCAAGATGAATAGTCAGGTAAGGCTAGTTTCACATTAGCGTTTGGAGGTGCAGCGGATGCTCGCCGTGAAGCTCCACCCCCTGCCGTGCCTCCTCCGGTCAGCTCCGCCTATGGGCGCATGCCGCTGCATGCGGCCTGCGTTTCCTATCTTTAGCATTGGATACGCAGGCTGTATGCAGGTATGCATTTGCCGTTGCATACGTCTTTTTGACGGTGCGGCCACCTGCGCCAAACGCAACGTATTTCATTTTGGTGTGGTCGCCGCACAGTCAAAAAGGCGTATGCAACAGCAAGTGCATACCTGCGCACAGCCTGCGTACCCAATGCTAAAGATAGAGTACGCAGGCCGCATGCAGCGGCATGCGCCCATAGGCGGAGCTGACCAGAGGAGGTGCGGCAGAGGACGGAGCTTCACGGCGAGCGTTCGCTGCACCTCCAAACGCTAATGTGAAACTAGCCTAACCAGGTCAAAACCAAGAAGGCAGCAAAGGTACAAAGTCATCAGGCAGAAGAAACTTCAATTAACAAGTTGGGGTCAAATCAGGAAACACAAACATTACACAGGAGCATAACACACAGACCTTAACCAGTGAAGCACAAAAACTACCTGGCAGCTTCCAGCAGTAAGCTGGAAGTTTAAGTAGGGTGTGATGCAGGAGCAGGGAACTGATAACTTCAGATGGACAGCTCACATACCCATACTGCAAGACTGGGTGGCACTAGAGGTCCCAGCCACCCAACTCTAAGTGGGACTTGGGCTGAAGCCACACCAATGCCTTGATTGAACCAAAGATGTCTTAATGCTTGGTAAATGCCTGGGACATCCTATGCAAGAGCTGAGATTACAGTTCCTTCAGTGTTCCTCTAAGTTTTTTTTTAATTTTTTTTTTAATAGTTGCATCAATAAAATGCAAATGATTTAATATAAAGTGCTGATGTTTATGTGTCTATACAGATAACATCTGTCAGCTTTTGTACATGTGAGTTCTTATTGGATCCACTATAAATAGAATATTAGAATTGTGATATCCTAGAGACAGATCTCCGTGACGGTGATTATGGTCGCTCTCACAATGCGGGATGTTTATGACATTCAATGACTAATCTGATCACAATGGTAAACAGAATACAGAAGAAAAGAATCTACAGGAAAGGCCGTGATAGAGATGGTACCATTCATGTACCATGCAATGACGTGATCGTCACTTCTACAACAATGCCTGTGGACAAATCAGATGTCTGTTTATTCATTCTCTTCTTATGACATACCGGCAGCCCCCTTGTGTGATCCTGCGGTCATGATTCTGCCTATCAATAGAGCTTTTCATTGTTTTGGCAGAGCTTTCTCTCCGGCCATTGCTTGCACAAGACGACCAATGCAACAAAGTTTTATTTGTTTTTAGCTCCATAGGATAAATTATATACACTGGGTACATAGAAGATAGGCCTCAAAGAATAACAGGGCGTTACTGCATTTACACCAGAGGTGCAAAACCTTGACTGGTCTGAGGGCCACATTGTCATACTGAATGACTCCCAAGGCTTGGAGTAAACTTACCTTTTCAGAGGTTTATGGCAGCATGTGTAGAATATATTCCATAAGTATCTAAGTGATGATGCATGTGTAAGGGAGGGACAGGACTGTAGTCGTAACCCGGATAACCGCAATATCGAGGTCCAGTCCTTTCCCTACAGAAAACTGTACTCTTCTCTCCGGCATACCTTCATCTCCAGATTCAGCTTCCTCTGAGCACTACCCAGGCAACAACGGTCCCTCTTTCAGGTGACCCCCAGCAATGGAGACACAGTCCAAGTTAGCTTTAACACTTTCTTTACTGAGTACTTCACACGTTATATCCACAGCTGGTACACTGTGACATTTACTTGTTTCCTCATCTTTCCCTTTCTGACTGTCGCTTCTGTGCAGCACATGCCTGGATCAGACCGTCCTAGACTGCTCCCCAGTTCCTTCCTGGCCTAACCTCGCCATGATGACAATTCCTTCTGCCTGTTTCACCCCAGACTCGAAATCATCAGTCACCAGGTTTGGTTGCCTCTGGTAAAGCATCTGGCCCGTCTGTACCGAACTCGTCGAAGCTCCAACTTCCTTCTCCTCAGCTCTCCAACCGACTCCTGCCCTAAAAGCTTCTGCCCAGGTGATAAGTCGCCACATCTTTCCGCTTCTGTTCTGGCCCACTGCTATGACACACAGTGGCCGTGGGTAAAGTGGGCTGCAGCGCTTGAACGTTGCATGGCTGCCAAGCTGTCCGGGCCTATAGCCCATGTGGACATTAGGGCACCCTGGCCCCATCTGACCTAACTTCCTACGAGGTCCCCGCTTACTACACGGCAGCCCCTACTACAATTAACTTTCTATGAACATCCTATCTGCTATACCTATAAGGCCCACTAATATGCCCCCTATCTAGTGGCCCGCAACAGAACTACACTTACCCATAACTATGTAAAATATAGACTAAAGTGCCCTCCTCTAATGTCCCCTAAAGGATGCACTAAATATACATGCACAACAGGCACAATATATTATGCAATAAGGTAATACAGAAACACAAGACAATATGTTACAGCTTTCTACACAATGGTAACACATACATGTGGCAATACCATTAAAGATGAGCGATAATACTTATTTCTATGTTGCAGTACCGCAGACGTTTATCATAAACTTTATTAATTAGCAATCTATACATAATAGCATACGAAGGGGCAGTCTGAGGAAGGGAAGCAAGAAAGACATCATATCTCACTCCATTCCACTAGCAGTACTTCCCCATATCTGGAGAATAGGACTACTCCCTTCCCTCAGTCAGTCCTCCATAGAGAAGGAGGCCCTGCATGTCTGTAACGCTCTTCATGGAAGAGTATGGGAGTCGTAGTGGTTGGCTGCACTTCACCATTCCCTTAAAGTAGAATATCGAGAGCTGCACATATAGGCTGCCATCAATATGCCTACATATGGAGTTCTAAATAGGGTCAAGGACCCCCAGCCTCTTGTTGTATGGTGGACCCAAATACGTGCGTGCCCAGTGCTCTGTGCTGACCCGTCCCTGTTCGGGTCAATGTCCTTTCTTCTGACATGGAAACTGCTGGGTAGGCAAAGAAAAAAGGCACCGCAGACCACATGTGGCCCCCCCCCCCGGGCTACAGGTTGTGCAATACTGCTTTATACTAACCAGAAGAACTTGCTTCCCCCTTTTTGGACCCTGACCAGAGGTGTTCTGTAATGTGAGCTTCTCTACTGACTTATTTGTCAGTGTCATGGTGTTTGTAATAGAGGAAGCCTTGAATAGGCTCACGGTATGCACCATCCCAATATATCTTTGGGATAACCATCCGACATGACAGGGTTTTTTTTTTTTCATTATTTAAAGGGAACCTGTCAAAATCAACATGCCGTATGATTTGCCAGCAGAACGTTATAGAGCAGGAGAAACTCAACCTATCCATATTCAGGTTTTAGGGAAAAGATTTGGTATTACTTGTATTTTACTCAGTGGAATCTCGGTTTATTCTAAGTTTAATAGTCAAGTGGGCGGTCCTTACTGATTGCCATCAATGTCTGTATGCACACTTATACAGGAAAACCGAAACATGTAGGTTATATTCACACTTATACAGGGAAGACTGTCAGTCACTGACTAGGACCCTATGTCCAGAATGAGCAGGGATTTTACCTCTGATCTTCAGGACCTACACATAGAATCATAGAATCATAGAGTTGGAAGGGACCTCCTAGGCCATCTGGTCCAACCCCCTGCTCAAAGCAGGATTCGCTAAATCATCCCAGTCAGATGTCTGTCCAGCCTCTGTTTGAAGACTTCCATTGAAGGAGAACTCACCACCTCTCGTGGCAGCCTGTTCCACTCATTGATCACTCTAACTGTCAAAAAGTTTTTTCTAATATCTAATCTGTGTCTCCTTTAGTTTCCACATGTGAATTTAGCAAACATGTAATTTAGCCCTTTCCCAACCAGGCGATTCTCCATTTTTTGCATTTTTGTCTTTTCTCCCCATTTTTCAAGAGCCATACCTAATATATTTTTCATCCGACATAGCGGTGCGAGAGCTTGTTTTTTTTGCTGGACATTTTGTAGTTTTGAATGGTGCCAATCATTTCCATTCAATGTGCTGAACAACAGGAGAAAATTGTGAAAAATATGCAATTCCACAATTATTGTTTGGGATTTTGTTTTTCTGGTCTACATTGTATAGTAAAAATTATGAGTCAGCATGATTCTCCAGGTCAGCACTATTACAGTGATAACAGACTTTATAGTTGAAAAAATGGGAGAATCATAAAAAAAGTAATAGTTTACTTTAGTTGCCATTTTTCTGTAACCTTTTTCATTTTTCCGTCAATGGAGCTATGCAGGGCTTGATTTTTTACATAGCAAGCTCAAGTTATTAGTGATACCATTTTGGTGCAGATACGACATTTTGATCGCTTCTTATTGCATTTTTTGCAGTGTTATGATGACCAAGAAAAAGCACTATTCTCAGATTTACATTTTTTTTCTCATTACCAAAAGGGTAAATTTATTTTAGATTTTGATTAATCAGACTTTTACAAATGTAGTGATACCAAAATTGTTTAAGTTTTACATTTTCTAAATTATTGTTTTTAATGGGGGATAAGAGGAGTGATTTGAATTTTTAAAAAAAAACTTTTTTATTACTTCATTTTGTAGTCTTATTAGGGGACTTGAACCTGTGATCAGCTGATCGCTTCTACTACCACAGTATTGCAGTATATAGTAAATACCACAGTCTCTTATGAGCAGCCACAGCCTGGTCTTCATAGATGCATCATCATGGGGCCTACATAAATCTCTTGTCATAGAACAACAGAGGCATTTAAGTGGTTAACTGCAGCAGGCAGACCTAGGCACTGCTCGCAGATGTTAATGGCAGATGATGGCGAAATAACCCAAACATCACCTGCTGGGAAACATGCATACTCAGTTCCTGAGCCTGCATCAAAGACAAGGACTTGACATGTGATGTAATAGTATGAGAAGGGGTTAAAATGTTTATCTAAAATGAATGTGCTTTTAATTAGATCTCTATTTCTGTCCATTTTTAGAAAAACTGTTAAAAATTATCTGCCATATTAGCTGTGTGTCACGACAGTAAGTCTCACGTCTTCTCATCACCATCCTACTCACTGCATTCACGTCCTGGCTCCTCCCAGTGTCAGGCCATCATGCTGAACTGCCTCTTGCAGCACTCCCATCCTCATGTGGCTAGAGAGTCTCCACATGGCTATAGGGAGTCACGGCCAGATTCTGTAGGAATTTAACCTTTTGTGCCCTGCAGAGTTTTGCTTCCCTGGCCTTTCCCCTGACAGCAAAGGATATATTAGGCAGCTCCTCCCTCCACACCTTGCCTGAACTCAGATTCCTAGTTGCAGTGCATCTCTAGTATCCTGTCAAAGTGTATTATAGTTTTGTCTCTCCTGTTACCGATCCGGCTTGTTTCCTCATTTTATCTGACGTCTCCGCTCCTGACCCTGGCTTCTTATTATGAACCTATGCTGCCTGCCCTGACTTTGATCTTTTTGACCATTTCTATTTACACTCTTTGTGCTTTGTATATGTGCCTCTGACCCTTCGGTCATCTGCTTCAGGTCCGGAGACTGCCCTGGAGTGGCACCTGATGGCTACCTTAATGGGCCAAGCCTATCCTCAACATCAGGGGTGCTAGTAAAGACCAGGACCACTTAGCTTTGCTTCTCTAGGGTAAGCCTGGCCAGTGCCGAAGTTGGTTCAATCCCACCACTGTGACCGACATACTGTCAGTCCTTTTCTCCACTCTCAACCATATCACAGTGCCAATCTGGTTTTAAAAGACCACTACAATGATTTTTTAAAAATTTTTCAGTGTGGTAACTATTATGCATGTACGGTAAGTGTAATAAGTTTAGTAACATTCTCTCCTGATGCCATCTCCCAGTAATAGCCCTGCTCCGGTCCGCTCAAGCACTACATTACCGCATTTTTGACCTCTCAAATCACACCGTGGTTGCTCTGTGGCGTGGAGGTCACTTTTTGAATATTTGAATTGTAACTCTATGGAAATTTAGGTTGAAGCCCTGTAGTGTTGTTCTGAGTCACATAGACTTATACTGAGATTGTAACCGACACGCCACACATTGATCCGGCAGGTTACAAAGACGGTCTCATGACACCGGAGTGAGACAAATACTGGTGAGTATTTTTCTACACTAATTAACCTTAAATACAGGTTAGTTAGCACACTATAAAATTAGAAAAATATTGACCCAAGTGCTCCTTTCAGCTAAAGACTTGTCTAATTTCAGAGAGTTCAGTGCTAGGAATACACCACCTTACAGATAAGATCTTATGTGTTGTCAGCCAACCCAGTACCAAACAATTAAGCTGTGTCCACAAAAGTGACAAAGACTTTGACTGCAGTCTTTCCAATTGTTTAGATCTACAGTATTTCTTCTTACTGCTTAATTTATCAGATTTTGTGACGCTCCGTGGTCAGTACATCACTAAGAAGCCTCCTTTCAGATTAGGATAGTCCAAATTTGCCAACCATTGTAAATGATGCTTAGCACGTATGCTTGACTGCGTAATAGGTAATCTTCTTCTGTAAATCCTGCCAATTTCAGCTATTTGGATCCATAAGTAACATTGGTAACATTTTTACATGAAGTCACTAGAACGGAGAGCAGTAAATAAATTGAAGAGCCAACATATTTTTGTGTGTGTCTTCTTGGTCTTATCTAAATTGCAGACTTGTCTTTATCAGAACAGAAGCGACATTGTTTCCTGTGGAACATGTGTCAAAGTATCAAAGAAGCACAGAACCAGAGAAACATGATCACATTTCAAAATTAAAAATATGACCTACACGCCTTGCAATTTTGTTTTCACCAATATCCCTGAATTAAGGTTCATAAGTTTCACAAATGTTACAAACTGTAATCAGCGGGGAAACAAGTTTGGAGTCCTTTTTGTCATTGAGATTCAGAGTCGTCTTATAGATGAATGGGAACTTTCTTTTCTGTCTGAAGATGAGGTCTAAAAAGTGACCAAAGAGTCTTTGAAAGCTGTGAATCTTAGCTCAGTAGAAAGGGTCTCATCCACCAATGCTAAAGTTGTATGTACACAGTAGATAAAAGTTAAGGTACTGTCACACTTAAGGCCTCTTTCACACATCAGGTTTTCGCCGTCAGGCGCGATCCGGCTCTTTTGACAAAAACCGGATCCGGCGAAATGCAATGCCGGATCCGGTTTCCCCCCCATTGACTTGCATTTGCGCCGGATCGCACCGGATGGCCATGCGTTTCATCCGGTTTTCGCCGGAACCGACAATGTGTCGCAATCCGGCGTCTGGAAAAAACGGCTACTGTAACGTTTTTTGTCTCCGGCGAAAAAGCCGGACCTACCGGATCCGGCGCGTCCGGCTTTTTCACTCAATGAAAGTCTATGAGCACTGCAATGCGCCAGAACCGGCGAAAGCCGGATTCGGTGGCCAAATCTGGTTTTTTGGGTCTGAGCATGCTCAGTAGCTCTGCCCACAGCACACATATATAAAAGCATGACAGTGGGACCCTCAGCCACACCCAACATGCCACCCAAGACAGGAACCAGGCGCAGGAGAAGGCAGACCACTGCAGCACCATCAGCACCACCACCACCCCAAATGGAGCAGCAAAGGGAACATGCTGAACAACGGGAGGGGAGTCCAGCAGCAGATGAGAGACGGTAATTATCAAATCCCCCATTCCTCAAAACTAGGGCCAAGGAATATCAAAATATTCATTGGTCCTTTGTTTCTCTTTATTCAACAGCCGCCCAAGAGATGCAGCAGCAGCAGCAGCACTGGCAGCACTGGCAGCAGCAGCAGCACCACCCACAGCCATGGAGTCTGTCCAGCAACAGGACAGCACATCTTCTTCTGGGAGCCCTCCCTCGCATCATCAGCGTTTGACGGTAAGTTTTTATTTCCAAAATCCATCATCTCTGTAATATATGTCTATTCATTGGCTTTTATTTCAAAACAGGAATCACAAGCTGAAGAGGAGCTCCCAGAAGAAGAAGGAAGGGGTGGACAGACACCTGGATTGGGCTCACAATTGGTAAGTTTTTTGCATCAAACGCAGAAACACAACATCACACTACACACAACACATAGAAACCAATATACCGCAGACATCACACAGCAAACAAATATGCCAACATCCAAACACATACATTTTTTTCTTTTCTTCTCTAGTCTTCCCAATCTGGTGCTCGGCCAAGAGATCCTCGCAGTGCCTCCCAGGGTCGTCGGCGACAGCAACGCGGCGGTCACCAGCGTGTAAGTATAATATTTAAGTTAAATTTTGGTACACTTTTTATTTCATGTCTTAAAGTGTGGTGACTAATTTTGCTATTTTTACTTTAACAGCCTTCACAGCGTGCTCCCAACTCTGACGGTGAGGATGGAGGAATTGATGTGGACCACCTCATCGATCTCGTCAGAAAAAGGGAGCCGCTATGGAATATGGCTGACCGCCGCCATGCTGACCTGATTGTTACCCGACGGCTCTGGGAGGAAATCTGTTCGCTCCTTGTGGATCGCTGGGAGGACCTCGATGCTCGGGCCCAGATTAAACAGCGTAAGTATATACAGTACCGGTTGCTTGATGTAAACCAGTGTTTCCCGAACTCCAGTCCTCGTGGTCCCCACGGATCATGTGTTCAGGATTTCTATTTACTATGGAAATCCTGAAAACATAACCCCTGGGGACCATGAGGACTGGAGTTTGGGAAACAATGATGTTGTATACTAACCACTTTGTCCTTTCTTGTTTCAGGGGACAGAATTGTGAAGCGGTGGCGGTCTGTGAGGGATCCTTTCAAGAAGGAATTCAGTAAAGAGATGCGGGCCCCGAGTGGATCTGGACGACGCAGGAGCAAGTACAAGTACGCACGAGCCCTGTCGTTCCTCTGGGATACAATGGTCACCAGAAGGTAAATATTACACACCACATGTGAAAAAAAATGTTTAGATGTAACAATTTTTTTTCAGCCAGGGCCATGCCATGTCACTATTTTAATTGTTTTTTTTTCTCTTTATTCCACAGCACGGAGAGCAGCACTCGGGAGCCTACACGATTGGACCCTTCTGAGGCGATTCCTGAGGAGACCGGCACCGAGGGACACTTCGACCGCCCCGGTACATCTGCACCTTCCCAGCCTTCCCACACATTCGACCCATCTGTCCCATCCACCAGCACAGGAGCATCGTGGCCGCCTTCATTACATGAAGCTGCTGGTGAGGATATCGCTTTCCCTTTACCCCACCCTTCTGCCCCTGCCACCTCTAGTACACCTGCGGGTACTGGGCGGCAGCGGCAGAGGGGTCAGGAAAAGACTTATGCGCCAGAGTTCTTGCATCTGAATGCATCTTTCCAGAACTGTCTAAAAGTCTTGTCAGAGCAAATCTCCGCAGGTTTTCAGCAGATCAACTCCAGCATTCTGGAGGTGAAGACACTTCTGCAAACCATGCATTCAGAAGCAAGATCTTCGCCAAACCACACCTTTTTCAGGTCTGTTGTGGAGCGCATGGAAACGCTCTCTCCTAGCCAGCAGATGCATGTAATGCATTCATGCCACGGTGCTCTCCAGCACGTTACCTCCCAACCTCCTCCTCCCACCCCAGTAGTTCCTCCACCTGCACCCCATCCAGCCACTTTCCATCCTCCCCCTCCTATTACATACCAGCCACCTCCCCAGTACCAGCAACCTCCCCAGTACCAGCAACCTCCCCAGTACCAGACATCTCCCCACTTCCAGCAACCTGCCCCGTACCAAACTCCTTCCCCGTACCAAACTCCTTCCCCATACAACTTTCCATCAACATCATCTGCTCCTACAGTCCCTGCCCAACCCTCCACTCCACCACCCACCACCTCTTCTGCCTCCCACATGTCCACCCATTCTCTAGCTTTTTCCACACCTTCACCTCTAACTGTTCCTTCCCCACCACGATCCCAGTCCTCTCTCCACACTCCCAGTGTCGAAGTGTCCCGCAGCCCCTCCAGCAGTATTTCCACCCCACACTACACAAATTTATAATGTGTGCAATAAAAATGACCAGTTTTATGGTTTCAAACCTTTATTAAAAAAGTTTTTTTAACTTTAAAAACAGTTTACAAAAAAAAAAATTTTAAATAAAAGTTAAATTATCGTTTACACTGGTTGTCTGTCATTTCTTTCTGCGGCGAAATATGTTTAAAAAAAAGGTTAAATACAGGGTATTTAAAAGGTAAAAAGGTATTCAAAACCAGGTATATAACTGTGGGTAAATTTTAGCTTTTTGCCACAGTTGTGTTCCTGGTTGTGTTTGAAGCAAAGTATTTCACCTAAAAAGTTGTGTTTATTGTTCGTGATTTCCTAACAATGAACACAACTTTTGTTAAAAGGTGAAATACTTTGCATAAAACACAACCAGGTACACACCTGTGGCCTAAAGGTAAAAATAGTAAGACCAGGACAAGATAGCCAACTTTGGTTGGCAAAGGTATATACTGTTGGTACAGAAGGTACACAAGTTTGGTTAAGGGCACAAATCTTTCACACTCTGTCATCCTGCCAGTGTACTCTGCCTTGAGGTGACATAAAGTATAGTGCAAAATTGTCCCTCATTACTGAAACCGACACAGAACTTCTAGTGGTAATGTCATGGTAATCTTGCAAGGTGGTTTCTTCAGAGGTGTCCTCAATGGAAATGGGTTCCTTGCAGATAACAAAATTGTGGAGTACCACGCAAGCTTTGATCACCTCGTCCACAGTTTCTGTCTTGAGGTTGATCGCAGTCAATAGGACCCGCCATTTGGCTGTCAGAATACCAAAGGTACATTCAACCATTCTTCTTGCTCTTGTGAGGCGGTAATTAAAAATGCGTTTTGTTCTTGACAATCCTCTGCTAGAGTACGGTTTCAAAATGTGTTCTGACAGCTGGAAGGCTTCATCCCCTACACAGACAAATGGCATAGGTGGACCAGATGTTTGCGTCAGCGGTCTAGGTGGTGGGAACTGGAAGGTGTTTCCATACAGTTTACGCCCCATGGCAGACAGTTTGAAAACTTGAGAGTCATTGGAGCGGCCATAGGCCCCAATATCAACAGCAATAAACTTGTATTCCGCGTCAGCGATGGCCATGAGGACAATTGAAAAATATTTCTTGTAATTGAAATATTCCGATCCCAATCCGGCTGGCTTTACAATGCGGATATGTTTCCCGTCCACAGCGCCGAAGCAGTTCGGAAACTGACATATCTGTTGAAACTTTTCTGAAATTTCAATCCACCTCTCTGTTGTGGGCTCTAGTAAAAACTCTTCAGCTAAGGAGTCCCACAGTGCACGGCATGTGTACTTCACAATTCCAGATATGGTGGAAATCCCGAGTCTGTACAGGAAATGCAGTGACGAAAGGGATTCTCCAGTTGCAAGAAATCTGTGGGGAATTAAAAAACAATCAATTAGTTTAAAATCACAGCATTACATACCAAAACTGAGCTATAACACTTGGAGATACAAACTACCACCAACAAGATTGCAGTGAAAGTGTGCTCTGATGCGAGCATATCCAATAAATGTGGCTTACCTTAAAGTCACCATCAGACGCTCTGCGGGTGAAACAGAGAAGCGGCAATAGGTGTCCGATTTTCTTATGAGGTGTGCAATGCAATCCACCAAGTAATCAAAATTCTCCATTTTCATCCGAACATATCCAAAAAATGTATCCGGGTTTCGTCTAAGGTCCATGCAGAGTGTAGAATAGACCCCACGCGTCATTCTCTTGGCTGTGATGGGGTGGATCCACAAACGTCGTCTACGATGCCTGATGCGCTGCTGTCTCGCTCTCTCCTTCTCCAGAACAATCACCCTCAAACGATTCGCCTCCGCTGTAAAATCCGCCAAATTCTTCAAAATATTTCAAATCAAAACATCCATCTTCGCCAGTCACTTGCTCTTCTCTCCAACCTGCACTTTCTCCTCTACAACCTGTCAAAGAAGGGCTGTAGGAACACGGTATATATAGTTTTTCAGTAGCCAATCCCGTTCGGACGGCCACAAGGGGCCTTTCTAAAAACCGGATCCGGCGTAATCCGTCGAAAAACGGATCGAAAACCGGATGAGACGGATCCGGTTTTGGCTGTCATGCGCAAGACGGATCCGGCAGAAAACCGGATCCGTCACATCCGGTTTTACAAAACATTTGCCGGATCCGGCGCTCCGGCACGACGCCGGAACGCGCCTGAAGCCAAAAACCTGATGTGTGAAAGTAGCCTAAGAGATATCGCTAGCAATATCGCTATAACTAGTGATGTTATAGTGATATTGCTAGCGATATTGCTGTGTCTGATGCTTACCTACGACCGGCTCCCCCGCTGGTTATCGCTGATCGCGCGAGAACGTCCAGTTTCTTCCTGCGGCGCTTCCTGCTGTGACGCGTGGAGCCGGGCGGGAGGACGTCAGGATCGCCTCGTCTGACAGGTAAGTAGCGACTCCCGTCCCCAGCGATGTCGCTGGTGAGATCTGCCTGTGTGGCAGCTCACTAGCGTCCACTTAGCGATGCACCAGCGATCCTGACCGCGTCATATCGCTGGTCGGGATCGCTGGTACATCGCTAAGTGTGACAGTACCTTTAGACAAATCCACTGAATTGGGTGGTTCAGATGTCGTGAAGAATAGATTGGGCGTTTTAGATTCTCATGGGAAGTTAACTGCTGGCAGAAGTTTATAGGGGTTGTCCGGCCTTGGGGTAAAAGTCTGCAGTCACTATATATGACTGCAGACTTGTGAATTCTCGTAGCGCGCAATGTGCACTGTGAGGATTCTCCGGGCCCAAAGCCGGAAGCAGACGGTTATGTGACCTCAAATATGCAATTTTCATAGTTCCCGCCACATCCCAACTAGACGTGTCCAGCCTCGCTCAATACACTTGCTTTGAGCGAGGCCATGCACGTCTAGTTGGCTTGTGACCACATGTATGCAAATCACATACTTGTAGACATGCGACCACCGTTGGTCCCGGAGAATCCTCACAGCGTGCAGGATTCACAAGTCTGCAGTCACATAGAGTTAATAATAACTCTAGGGTAATAGAGTTAAAGAAGAGGAAATAAATGGTGGGCTTGTGCTCTCCTTTTTGGGTTGCCGCAACTCCTCCAAAAGCATAGAAGTATCAGCTGCTGCGAAATGGTGATCCTCAGCAAAATACAAAATAATGGAAATGTATAAGGCTTGCTGTTTTGTCTTGAGAAAGGACCTGGGATAGATCCGAAATGTGTTGATAAATAAACCACATACCCAATTTTGCACTATTTTCTCACGTGAAGATTCTTCTGTATCCAGCAACGCAAAAATGTCATTGTTAAGAGCAGACAACGATGTAATCACACATCCGTATGACACGCCCGTGTGCCGTAGGTTTTTTTCTCGTGTCTCTTCTCAGAGAGGTCGTATTCTTCTCCGTTTTGCAGATCAGACTCAGCCATTAACGTCTATGGCTGATTTGTGTAAAACGGATGGAACGTGAAAGAACAGACTTCAGAGATGCATCTGTTTTTAACTCATCCATTGTTAGGAGTTAATGGATAAAAAACTTCAACCAGTCTACCTGCTTCAGCGATAAAAAATGGAAGCAACTAGGATGACACTTGAGAAAATATATCTTTCTCCCAGACGGTGAACTTAGACAGATGTGTGAATGGAGCCTAAGTTATAGAGGTTGCATCACAAATGAAATATTCCAGCGGTAATGTCAGGACTAGAGTTGAGCGACTTTTGGTTTTTTAGGGTCGCGTTTCGTTTCGTGAAACCCGACTTTTCCAAAAGTCGGGTCGAGCAAGATCGTCCGATTATAGGGAAAAGTCGGGGTCGTCCCGAAACATGAAACCCAATGTAAGTCAATGGGGAATAAAAGTCGGCAGTGAGAGGAGGACAGGAAACACACCTACAGTGCCCATTTGAATGCCAAAAGCATCAATTCTTCTTACTTAAGCTTGTCAACCTTAATTAACTTCATAATACAAGTTACGCACTGAAAAATGGGGGTTATTTGGCTAAAGTTGTGGGGGGGGGGGGAGGGCTGGCTGCAGGTTTTCATGTGCCCTGGGCGAAAGAGCGCCCCTTTAACACATACCACAACTCATCATGCTCCGATACGGCAGATAAATAGCGGTATAGTACAATGAAAAATACCTCACTTTTTACATCTCATGACGAGGCCCATCTATTTCTCCATACAGAATCATTGGTCCCATATAATGTTTGAAACAGTATATGATGAGCTCCACATAATGCTACAGTATATGTTGGTCCCCATGGATGAAGCTCCACTGTCTTATGGGCCCAAATAATGCTCCAAACATAATGGGCCCCATTTCTAATGCTCTAGTGTATAATGGACCCTGTAAATGCTGCTCCAGTGTCTGATGTCCACCTTTGGAATGTTCCAGTGTATGGTGGGCCCCATCTATCATTCTCCAGAGTATAGTGCTCCCCAAAAATTGCTGTCCCAACATTGAAAACAATCAAATAAGTCTCCTCGCTAGGGAATCCCTGTACTTGTCTGGACAGGTGCTGTAGCTTGCTTAACAGCTCGCCAGCCGTTCTCACGCCCAGTATGGATTGCACGTGATTGCACAAAGGTTAGAAAGGGTACCGTATCCCTGGATAACATGTATGGATAGCGTACACATTCAAAATATATGTCTCAGGAGGCAGGCTCAGACGGTGTCAGGCCCAGTATGGATTGCACGTGATTGCACAAAGGTTAGAAAGGGTACCGTATCCCTGGATAACATGTATGGATAGCGTACACATTCAAAATATATGTCTCAGGAGGCAGGCTCAGACGGTGTCAGGCACAGTATGGATTGCACGTGATTGCACAAAGGTTAGAAAGGGTACCGTATCCCCGGATAACATGTATGGATAGCGTACACATTCAAAATATATGTCTCAGGAGGCAGGCTCAGACGGTGTTAGGCCCAGTATGGATTGCACGTGATTGCACAAAGGTTAGAAAGGGTACCGTATCCCCGGATAACATGTATGGATAGCGTACACATTCAAAATATATGTCTCAGGAGGCAGGCTCAGACGGTGTTAGGCCCAGTATGGATTGCACGTGATTGCACAAAGGTTAGAAAGGGTACCGTATCCCTGGATAACATGTATGGATAGCGTACACATTCAAAATATATGTCTCAGGAGGCAGGCTCAGACGGTGTCAGGCACAGTATGGATTGCACGTGATTGCACAAAGGTTAGAAAGGGTACCATATCCCCGGATAACATGTATGGATAGCGTACACATTCAAAATATATGTCTCAGGAGGCAGGCTCAGACGGTGTTAGGCCCAGTATGGATTGCACGTGATTGCACAAAGGTTAGAAAGGGTACCGTATCCCCGGATAACATGTATGGATAGCGTACACATTCAAAATATATGTATCAGGAGGCAGGCACAGACGGTGTTAGGCCCAGTATGGATTGCACATGATTGCACAAAGGTTAGAAAGGGTACCGTATCCCTGGATAACATGTATGGATAGAGTACACATTCAAAATATATGTCTCAGGAGGCAGGCTCAGACGGTGTCAGGCACAGTATGGATTGCACGTGATTGCACAAAGGTTAGAAAGGGTACCGTATCCCCGGATAACATGTATGGATAGCGTACACATTCAAAATATATGTCTCAGGAGGCAGGCTCAGACGGTGTTAGGCCCAGTATGGATTGCACGTGATTGCACAAAGGTTAGAAAGGGTACCGTATCCCCGGATAACATGTATGGATAGCGTACACATTCAAAATATATGTCTCAGGAGGCAGGCTCAGATGGTGTTAGGCCCAGTATGGATTGCACGTGATTGCACAAAGGTTAGAAAGGGTACCGTATCCCTGGATAACATGTATGGATAGCGTACACATTCAAAATATATGTCTCAGGAGGCAGGCTCAGACGGTGTCAGGCACAGTATGGATTGCACGTGATTGCACAAAGGTTAGAAAGGGTACCGTATCCCCGGATAACATGTATGGATAGCGTACACATTCAAAATATATGTCTCAGGAGGCAGGCTCAGACGGTGTCAGGCACAGTATGGATTTGACGGCCCAGATTACACAGCGGAGGAGCAGGGAGAGGTAAAGATTGCAAATGCTGGGGCCCTGCCCAAGCAAGGGGGGCCCACTCGTGGGCGTGGGTACTGGCACTGGGCCCCTCATAGTACAGCGGTGTGTCTGACGGCGGGTGTGCACTACCACCGTCAGAGACACTTGATTGCACTATGAGGGACCCTGTGCCAGTGCCCGCGCCCAAGAGTCGGCCTACCCACCTGTCCAGGGCAACGGCACTCGCACGGTTTCGTGCGGTAGGTGGTGACCCCGGCCATGGCGGGGGAGGCAGCACAGTTAGGGAGTTTTAGAAAGTGGCATATGTTGATGTTGGACATTCAGCTGATGCAAAAGGCGAAATAGGTGAAGTACCAGGAAGAGGTGGACCAAAGCAAGCCATTTTTCTGTCACCCTATGTGTCATCAGGGGAAGGTGGGACAAAATCCTTGGAAACCCATGCGTGGTTCATTTTAATGAAGGTTAGATCATCCACATTTTGGGTTGACAGACGGGTCCTTTTTTCTGTCAGGATTGATCCAGCTGCACTGAAGACTCTTTCCGATAGCACACTTGCAGCTGGGCAAGCGAGCTCCTGTAAGGCATATTGGGCCAATTCAGGCCAGGTGTCCAGTTTAGCGTCCCAATAGTCAAAGGGGAATGACCTGTGTGGGAGAACATCGATATGGGAGGAAAAGTAGTTTGTAACCATAGTTGACAACTGCTGTCTCCTGTCACTTTCCATCGATGCAGTATTACCAGTTGTGTGAGCGGTATTTGAAAAATCAGTCCACAACATTGTCATGAAACCCCTGTCTCCAACGCCACTTCTGCTGTGTGCACCACGAACACCTCTGCCAAGCTGCCCCCGGCCCGTACGGCTCGTGTGAGAACCATCACCGCTGCTGTGTGCTGGGAATGCCTCAAGCAACCGATTTACCAGAGTTGCTTGTTTATTAGCCAATATTAGGTCAAGGTTCTCCTGTTGTGGCATGATGTTTTGTAATTTGCCTTTATAGCGTGGATCCAGGATGCTGGCCAACCAGTAGTCGTCATCGTTCATCATTTTGGCAATGCGGGGGTCCCTTTTTAGGATCCGCAAGGCATAATCTGACATGTGGGCCAATGTTCCCGGTGTCAATGATGCACTGCTGGGTGGAGGAGCACTTTCTGGCAAATCCACATCCCTCCAGTCACGCACAAACCCTGTACCAGACCTTGCCACGCCAACATTTTCACTTGCCCCACGAGATGCATCCTCCTCCCCTAAGTAATCATCCCCCTCATCCTCCTCCTACTCCTCTTCTTCCTCCTCCTCGTCCAGGAGAGGTCCCTGAGCAGACAATGGCTGAATGTCATCAAGGATTCCCTCCTCCTCTTCCTCCTCATCAACATTGGCTGCAGACGCCTGCTCCTTAAGGTGCGTCAAAGTTTGCATGAGCAGACGCATAAGTGGGATGCTCATGCTTAGGATGGCGTCGTCTGCGCTTACCAGCCGTGTGCATTCCTCAAAACACTGAAGGACTTTACAAAGGTCTTTCAGCTTCGACCACTGCACGCCTGTCAACTCCATGTCTGCTCTCAAAGTGCCTGGCCGTGTATCCTCCCACAAATGCATTATGGCCTGCCTCTGCTCGCACAGCCGCTCCACCATGTGCAGGGTGGAGTTCCACCTTGTTGCAATGTCGATAATGAGGCGGTGGTTGGGAAGGTGGAGCAATCGCTGCAGCTTCTGCATACGAACGGAGTGTACAGGCGACCGGCGGATGTGCGCGCACAGTCTTCGCACCTTCTGTTTTGAAAGGGCTATGGCTGCCACAAAATTACGGCCGTTATCACTAACTACCTTGCCTGCCTCAAGATGTACACTGCCCAGCCATGACTCAGTTTGTCGCTTCAAGTACTCGGCCAGCACCTCGGCGGTGTGTCTGTCGCCCAAACACATCATCTGCAACACAGCCTGCTGACGCTTTCCACTAGCTGCTCGATAGGGGGACACATCGTGTGCAACAGTGGCAGCTGCAGATGGAGTGCTCGTACGACTGCGCTCTGTGGACGAGCTTTCGCTTCTGGAGGAGGAGGAGGAGGGTCGAACGCCTACAGCCAACTGTTTCCTATACCGTGGGCTAGGCAGCACTGTCCCACCACCGCTGTCCCCTGTGGACCCTGCATCCACCACATTAACCCAGTGCGCAGTGATGGACACGTAACGGCCCTGGCCATGCCGACTGGACCATGCATCAGTTGTGAGGTGCACCTTTCCGCTCACTGACTGCTTGAGTGCATGGACAATGCGGTCTTTCACATGATGGTGGAGGGCTGGGATGGCTTTGCGAGAGAAGAAGTGGCGACTGGGTAGGTCATAGCATGGTACTGCATAGGCCATGAGTTCGCGGAAAGCTGTGCTTTCCACCAACCGAAAGGGCATCATCTCAAACGAGATTAGTTTGGCAATGTGGGCGTTCAAACCCAGTGTACGCGGATGAGAGACTGAGAACTTTCTTGACCTACTCATAGTGTCTGGGAGGGTGAGCTGGACTTGAGAGCTGCATATGGTGGAAGTAGCGGTGGACAGGGCGGACTGAGAGAGGGTTGATGATGGTGATGGAGTTGGTGTTCTTTCTGATGGCCTAGAATCAGTCTTTCGTTGATATAACAGTGGGATTCCCTGACTGCTGTGGTCTTGCAACGACACCTCAACATTTGCTGCTGTGCTAACCGGTGGGCTTACAGTGGGGGAAACAATGTAGCGTTGCTGACTACCTTCGTTGTGATCAGTTGCACATGTGGCACTTGAGGTTTGGTGTTGTGTCCACGCTTGCAAGTGCATGCTGGTTAAATGTCTAAGCATGCAACTGGTATTCAAATTTTTCAGATTTTTCCCTCGGCTAAAGGTCTTTGCGCACTTCTTACAGATAACCTTGGCCTGATCATGAGGATTTTGTTCAAAAAAGTGCCACACTGCACTCTACCTACTTTGGCAGACATTTTGCGGCCTAGCACGCTGTGATCTTTTGACCCTCTGGACAAGCTGTCCAGCAACTCTTTTGATGTTTGGAACCTGTCTTTGGAGTGCTCCGGGCCTGCCAGATAACAGCTGTTGCGATGTCGATGTCTGCTGTGGATGCTCCTCATCTGAGCTATTGGAAGCAGCACCCTCTTCCCCCAATGGATGCCAATCTGGGTCAACAACTGGGTCATCCATCACCTCCTCTTCTATGTCATGTGCACCTTTCTCTGTGTCACCGTGTATGGTGGTATAGTGTGCGGGAAGGGGCACCTGAGTCTCATCAGGGTCAAAATCTGGCTCTGTACACTGCGAGGACAATGTAGTGCTCTGAGTGAATGTACCAGCAGAATCATCCATCAGCGGCTGTGCATCAGTGCACTCCATGTCAGATTCATCTTGGCCTGGGTAATTCACCATTTCACTTGATAATCCAGGCATGGTATGTGAAAACAACTCCATGGAGTAATCAGTAGTATGGCCTGCGTCATCCTTCAATCTTGGTTGGGGTGAAGGACACAAGGAAAGGTGTGGTTCATGAACATGAGCCTCCAATGACGACTCAGTGCTTTTACTTTTTACAACTGAAGAAGAGGAGGCGATAGAGCTGGAGGCTGAGTCAGCAATGTAAGACAAAACTTTTTCCTGATGCTCTGCCTTTAAAAGCGGTTTGCCAACTCCTAGAAAACTAAGCGTTCGAGGCCTTATGTAGCCAGACGATGACGCAGGGTCAGCACCTCCTGCATTCGGTCCTATTTTGCTCTTGCCACTACCATCAGATCCACCACCAACACCATCATTACCAGCTGCCAACCCCTGCCCAATTCCACGGCCTCTTCCACCAGCCTTCCTCATTTTTGGTAGAAATGTAGACAAAATCCAACAAACTATATAGTAATGTAAAACAAGGTACAAGGTGTCTATAGGACAGGGGAGATTTAGAATTTCTGCACACACTTGTGCACAGTGGACACTTTTGGATTGTGTGAGGCCCACTGATATCTGAGCGCTATGTGACAGGCTCGATGGCACAGCTGCCTGTGACCAAAGTGACGAGAGGATAATGGAGATTTTGAATCTCTGCGCACACTTTTGGACACTGGACACTTGTGGATTGTGTGAGGCCCACTGATATCTGAGCGCTATGTGACACGCTCGATGGCACAGCTGCCTGTGACCAAAGTGACGAGAGGATAATGGAGATTTTGAATCTCTGCGCACACTTTTGGACACTGGACACTTGTGGATTGTGTGAGGCCCACTGATATCTGAGCGCTATGTGACACGCTCGATGGCACAGCTGCCTGTGACCAAAGTGACGAGAGGATAATGGAGATTTTGAATCTCTGCGCACACTTTTGGACACTGGACACTTGTGGATTGTGTGAGGCCCACTGATATCTGAGCGCTATGTGACACGCTCGATGGCACAGCTGCCTGTGACCAAAGTGACGAGAGGATAATGGAGATTTTGAATCTCTGCGCACACTTTTGGACACTGGACACTTGTGGATTGTGTGAGGCCCAATGATATCTGAGCGCTATGTGACACGCTCGATGGCACAGCTGCCTGTGACCAAAGTGATGAGAGGATAATGGAGATTTTGAATCTCTGCGCACACTTTTGGACACTGGACACTTGTGGATTGTGTTAGGCCCACTGATATCTGAGCGCTATGTGACACGCTCGATGGCACAGCTGCCTGTGACCAAAGTGACGAGAGGATAATGGAGATTTTGAATCTCTGCGCACACTTTTGGACACTGGACACTTGTGGATTGTGTGAGGCCCACTGATATCTGAGCGCTATGTGACACGCTCGATGGCACAGCTGCCTGTGACCAAAGTGACGAGAGGATAATGGAGATTTTGAATCTCTGCGCACACTTTTGGACACTGGACACTTGTGGATTGTGTGAGGCCCACTGATATCTGAGCGCTATGTGACACGCTCGATGGCACAGCTGCCTGTGACCAAAGTGACGAGAGGATAATGGAGATTTTGAATCTCTGCGCACACTTTTGGACACTGGACACTTGTGGATTGTGTGAGGCCCACTGATATCTGAGTGCTATGTGACACGCTCGATGGCACAGCTGCCTGTGACCAAAGTGACGAGAGGATAATGGAGATTTTGAATCTCTGCGCGCACTTTTTTTTTACACTGGACACTTGTGGATTGTGTGAGGCCCACTGATATCTGAGCGCTATGTGACACGCTCGATGGCACAGCTGCCTGTGACCAAAGTGACGAAAGGATAATGGAGATTTTGAATCTCTGCGCACACTTTTGGACACTGGACACTTGTGGATTGTGTGAGGCCCACTGATATCTGAGCGCTATGTGACAGGCTCGATGGCACAGCTGTGACCAAAGTGACGAGAGGATAATGGAGATTTTGAATCTCTGCGCGCACTTTTGGACACTGGACACTTGTGGATTGTGTGAGGCCCACTGATATCTGAGCACTATGTGACAGGCTCGATGGCACAGCTGCCTGTGACAAAAGTGACGAGAGGATAATGGAGATTTTGAATCTCTGCGCACACTTTTGGACACTGGACACTTGTGGATTGTGTGAGGCCCACTGATATCTGAGCGCTATGTGACAGGCTCGATGGCACAGCTGTGACCAAAGTGACGAGAGGATAATGGAGATTTTGAATCTCTGCGCACACTTTTGGACACTGGACACTTGTGGATTGTGTGAGGCCCACTGATATCTGAGCGCTATGTGACACGCTCGATGGCACAGCTGCCTGTGACCAAAGTGACGAGAGGATAATGGAGATTTTGAATCTCTGCGCACACTTTTGGACACTGGACACTTGTGGATTGTGTGAGGCCCACTGATATCTGAGCGCTATGTGACAGGCTCGATGGCACAGCTGCCTGTGACCAAAGTGACGAGAGGATAATGGAGATTTTGAATCTCTGCGCACACTTTTGGACACTGGACACTTGTGGATTGTGTGAGGCCCACTGATATCTGAGCACTATGTGACAGGCTTGATGGCACAGCTGTGACCAAAGTGACGAGAGGATAATGGAGATTTTGATTCTCTGCGCACACTTTTGGACACTGGACACTTGTGGATTGTGTGAGGCCCACTGGTATCTGAGCGCTATGTGACACGCTCGATGGCACAGCTGCCTGTGACCAAAGTGACGAGAGGATAATGGAGATTTTGAATCTCTGCGCACACTTTTGGACACTGGACACTTGTGGATTGTGTGAGGCCCACTGATATCTGAGCGCTATGTGACAGGCTCGATGGCACAGCTGCCTGTGACCAAAGTGACGAGAGGATAATGGAGATTTTGAATCTCTGCGCACACTTTTGGACACTGGACACTTGTGGATTGTGTGAGGCCCACTGATATCTGAGCGCTATGTGACACGCTCGATGGCACAGCTGCCTGTGACCAAAGTGACGAGAGGATAATGGAGATTTTGAATCTCTGCGCACACTTTTGGACACTGGACACTTGTGGATTGTGTGAGGCCCACTGATATCTGAGCGCTATGTGACAGGCTCGATGGCACAGCTGTGACCAAAGTGACGAGAGGATAATGGAGATTTTGAATCTCTGCGCACACTTTTGGACACTG
The DNA here is from genome assembly GCF_039654945.1 of Dendrobates tinctorius. Taxonomy (NCBI): domain Eukaryota; kingdom Metazoa; phylum Chordata; class Amphibia; order Anura; family Dendrobatidae; genus Dendrobates; species Dendrobates tinctorius. Next base: position 10,791,186 of record NW_027361715.1, read on the forward strand.
GACACTTGTGGATTGTGTGAGGCCCACTGATATCTGAGCACTATGTGACAGGCTCGATGGCACAGCTGCCTGTGACAAAAGTGACGAGAGGATAATGGAGATTTTGAATCTCTGCGCACACTTTTGGACACTGGACACTTGTGGATTGTGTGAGGCCCACTGATATCTGAGCGCTATGTGACAGGCTCGATGGCACAGCTGTGACCAAAGTGACGAGAGGATAATGGAGATTTTGAATCTCTGCGCACACTTTTGGACACTGGACACTTGTGGATTGTGTGAGGCCCACTGATATCTGAGCGCTATGTGACACGCTCGATGGCACAGCTGCCTGTGACCAAAGTGACGAGAGGATAATGGAGATTTTGAATCTCTGTGCACACTTTTGGACACTGGACACTTGTGGATTGTGTGAGGCCCACTGATATCTGAGCGCTATGTGACACGCTCGATGGCACAGCTGCCTGTGACAAAAGTGACGAGAGGATAATGGAGATTTTGAATCTCTGCGCACACTTTTGGACACTGGACACTTGTGGATTGTGTGAGGCCCACTGATATCTGAGCGCTATGTGACAGGCTCGATGGCACAGCTGTGACCAAAGTGACGAGAGGATAATGGAGATTTTGAATCTCTGCGCGCACTTTTGGACACTGGACACTTGTGGATTGTGTGAGGCCCACTGATATCTGAGCACTATGTGACAGGCTCGATGGCACAGCTGCCTGTGACAAAAGTGACGAGAGGATAATGGAGATTTTGAATCTCTGCGCACACTTTTGGACACTGGACACTTGTGGATTGTGTGAGGCCCACTGATATCTGAGCGCTATGTGACAGGCTCGATGGCACAGCTGTGACCAAAGTGACGAGAGGATAATGGAGATTTTGAATCTCTGCGCACACTTTTGGACACTGGACACTTGTGGATTGTGTGAGGCCCACTGATATCTGAGCGCTATGTGACACGCTCGATGGCACAGCTGCCTGTGACCAAAGTGACGAGAGGATAATGGAGATTTTGAATCTCTGCGCACACTTTTGGACACTGGACACTTGTGGATTGTGTGAGGCCCACTGATATCTGAGCGCTATGTGACACGCTCGATGGCACAGCTGCCTGTGACAAAAGTGACGAGAGGATAATGGAGATTTTGAATCTCTGCGCACACTTTTGGACACTGGACACTTGTGGATTGTGTGAGGCCCACTGATATCTGAGCGCTATGTGACAGGCTCGATGGCACAGCTGTGACCAAAGTGACGAGAGGATAATGGAGATTTTGAATCTCTGCGCACACTTTTGGACACTGGACACTTGTGGATTGTGTGAGGCCCACTGATATCTGAGCGCTATGTGACACGCTCGATGGCACAGCTGCCTGTGACCAAAGTGACGAGAGGATAATGGAGATTTTGAATCTCTGCGCACACTTTTGGACACTGGACACTTGTGGATTGTGTGAGGCCCACTGATATCTGAGCGCTATGTGACAGGCTCGATGGCACAGCTGCCTGTGACCAAAGTGACGAGAGGATAATGGAGATTTTGAATCTCTGCGCACACTTTTGGACACTGGACACTTGTGGATTGTGTGAGGCCCACTGATATCTGAGCGCTATGTGACACGCTCAATGGCACAGCTGCCTGTGACCAAAGTGACGAGAGGATAATGGAGATTTTGAATCTCTGCGCACACTTTTGAACACTGGACACTTGTGGATTGTGTGAGGCCCACTGATATCTGAGCGCTATGTGACACGCTCGATGGCATAGCTGCCTGTGACCAAAGTGACGAGAGGATAATGGAGATTTTGAATCTCTGCGCACACTTTTGGACACTGGACACTTGTGGATTGTGTGAGGCCCACTGATATCTGAGCGCTATGTGACACGCTCGATGGCACAGCTGCCTGTGACCAAAGTGACGAGAGGATAATGGAGATTTTGAATCTCTGCGCACACTTTTGGACACTGGACACTTGTGGATTGTGTGAGGCCCACTGATATCTGAGCGCTATGTGACAGGCTCGATGGTACAGCTGTGACCAAAGTGACGAGAGGATAATGGAGATTTTGAATCTCTGCGCACACTTTTGGACACTGGACACTTGTGGATTGTGTGAGGCCCACTGATATCTGAGCGCTATGTGACAGGCTCGATGGCACAGCTGCCTGTGACAAAAGTGACGAGAGGATAATGGAGATTTTGAATCTCTGCGCACACTTTTGGACACTGGACACTTGTGGATTGTGTGAGGCCCACTGATATCTGAGCGCTATGTGACAGGCTCGATGGCACAGCTGTGACCAAAGTGACGAGAGGATAATGGAGATTTTGAATCTCTGCGCACACTTTTGGACACTGGACACTTGTGGATTGTGTGAGGCCCACTGATATCTGAGCGCTATGTGACACGCTCGATGGCACAGCTGCCTGTGACCAAAGTGACGAGAGGATAATGGAGATTTTGAATCTCTGCGCACACTTTTGGACACTGGACACTTGTGGATTGTGTGAGGCCCACTGATCTCTGAGCGCTATGTGACACGCTCGATGGCACAGCTGCCTGTGACCAAAGTGACGAGAGGATAATGGAGATTTTGAATCTCTGTGCACACTTTTGGACACTGGACACTTGTGGATTGTGTGAGGCCCACTGATATCTGAGCGCTATGTGACACGCTCGATGGCACAGCTGCCTGTGACAAAAGTGACGAGAGGATAATGGAGATTTTGAATCTCTGCGCACACTTTTGGACACTGGACACTTGTGGATTGTGTGAGGCCCACTGATATCTGAGCGCTATGTGACAGGCTCGATGGCACAGCTGTGACCAAAGTGACGAGAGGATAATGGAGATTTTGAATCTCTGCGCACACTTTTGGACACTGGACACTTGTGGATTGTGTGAGGCCCACTGATATCTGAGCGCTATGTGACACGCTCGATGGCACAGCTGCCTGTGACCAAAGTGACGAGAGGATAATGGAGATTTTGAATCTCTGCGCACACTTTTGGACACTGGACACTTGTGGATTGTGTGAGGCCCACTGATATCTGAGCGCTATGTGACAGGCTCGATGGCACAGCTGCCTGTGACCAAAGTGACGAGAGGATAATGGAGATTTTGAATCTCTGCGCACACTTTTGGACACTGGACACTTGTGGATTGTGTGAGGCCCACTGATATCTGAGCGCTATGTGACACGCTCAATGGCACAGCTGCCTGTGACCAAAGTGACGAGAGGATAATGGAGATTTTGAATCTCTGCGCACACTTTTGGACACTGGACACTTGTGGATTGTGTGAGGCCCACTGATATCTGAGCGCTATGTGACACGCTCGATGGCACAGCTGCCTGTGACCAAAGTGACGAGAGGATAATGGAGATTTTGAATCTCTGCGCACACTTTTGGACACTTGTGGATTGTGTGAGGCCCACTGATATCTGAGCGCTATGTGACACGCTCGATGGCACAGCTGCCTGTGACCAAAGTGACGAGAGGATAATGGAGATTTTGAATCTCTGCGCACACTTTTGGACACTGGACACTTGTGGATTGTGTGAGGCCCACTGATATCTGAGCGCTATGTGACAGGCTCGATGGTACAGCTGTGACCAAAGTGACGAGAGGATAATGGAGATTTTGAATCTCTGCGCACACTTTTGGACACTGGACACTTGTGGATTGTGTGAGGCCCACTGATATCTGAGCGCTATGTGACAGGCTCGATGGCACAGCTGCCTGTGACAAAAGTGACGAGAGGATAATGGAGATTTTGAATCTCTGCGCACACTTTTGGACACTGGACACTTGTGGATTGTGTGAGGCCCACTGATATCTGAGCGCTATGTGACAGGCTCGATGGCACAGCTGTGACCAAAGTGACGAGAGGATAATGGAGATTTTGAATCTCTGCGCACACTTTTGGACACTGGACACTTGTGGATTGTGTGAGGCCCACTGATATCTGAGCGCTATGTGACACGCTCGATGGCACAGCTGCCTGTGACCAAAGTGACGAGAGGATAATGGAGATTTTGAATCTCTGCGCACACTTTTGGACACTGGACACTTGTGGATTGTGTGAGGCCCACTGATATCTGAGCGCTATGTGACACGCTCGATGGCACAGCTGCCTGTGACCAAAGTGACGAGAGGATAATGGAGATTTTGAATCTCTGCGCACACTTTTGGACACTGGACACTTGTGGATTGTGTGAGGCCCACTGATATCTGAGCGCTATGTGACACGCTCGATGGCACAGCTGCCTGTGACCAAAGTGACGAGAGGATAATGGAGATTTTGAATCTCTGCGCACACTTTTGGACACTGGACACTTGTGGATTGTGTGAGGCCCACTGATATCTGAGCGCTATGTGACACGCTCGATGGCACAGCTGCCTGTGACAAAAGTGACGAGAGGATAATGGAGATTTTGAATCTCTGCGCACACTTTTGGACACTGGACACTTGTGGATTGTGTGAGGCCCACTGATATCTGAGTGCTATGTGACAGGCTCGATGGCACAGCTGTGACCTAAGTGACGAGAGGATAATGGAGATTTTGAATCTCTGCGCTCACTTTTGGACACTGGACACTTGTGGATTGTGTGAGGCCCACTGATATCTGAGCGCTATGTGACACGCTCGATGGCACAGCTGCCTGTGACCAAAGTGACGAGAGGATAATGGAGATTTTGAATCTCTGCGCACACTTTTGGACACTGGACACTTGTGGATTGTGTGAGGCCCACTGATATCTGAGCGCTATGTGACAGGCTCGATGGCACAGCTGCCTGTGACCAAAGTGACGAGAGGATAATGGAGATTTTGAATCTCTGCGCACACTTTTGGACACTGGACACTTGTGGATTGTGTGAGGCCCACTGATATCTGAGCGCTATGTGACACGCTCGATGGCACAGCTGCCTGTGACCAAAGTGACGAGAGGATAATGGAGATTTTGAATCTCTGCGCACACTTTTGGACACTGGACACTTGTGGATTGTGTGAGGCCCACTGATATCTGAGCGCTATGTGACACGCTCGATGGCACAGCTGCCTGTGACCAAAGTGACGAGAGGATAATGGAGATTTTGAATCTCTGCGCACACTTTTGGACACTGGACACTTGTGGATTGTGTGAGGCCCACTGATATCTGAGCGCTATGTGACACGCTCGATGGCACAGCTGCCTGTGACCAAAGTGACGAGAGGATAATGGAGATTTTGAATCTCTGCGCACACTTTTGGACACTGGACACTTGTGGATTGTGTGAGGCCCACTGATATCTGAGCGCTATGTGACAGGCTCGATGGCACAGCTGTGACAAAAGTGACTAGAGGATAAGGGAGATTGGATTGCTTTTAAAAAAGCAGTTTGCGGAGCAGTGGGTAAACAGCAATGCCAGCGTGTCAGGAAGCCTTAAAAGGCAGCCCAACAACCAACACCACTGATACACCACATAGCCTCCCCTTGCACTGCACACACAGTGACTTGTGTGTTGTGCAGGCCAAATCGCTAGCAGCAGAAGCAGTTTTTTTGTCTTCTTCCCTGCCTAATGCTCTCCCTACAGAATCAGCAGCAACCTCTCCCTATACTAAGATCGGCAGAAGTAAGATGGCGGTCGGCGTGCACGCCCTTTTATACCCCCTGTGACGCCCACCAAAGCAAGCCAATCACTTGCATGCCCTTCTGAAAGATGGTGGTGACCCGTGCCTAGGTCATCACGTTGCCCACAGTGTCCGTGGATCCTGATTGGCTGAAAAAGAGCGCAAAACAAACTTTTGAAACGCGACTTTGGCGCGTAAGTCGCCGACCTCGTGGCCGACCTCATCCTAGGGTCGGGTTTCGTTTCATGAAACCCGACTTTGCCAAAAGTCGGCGACTTTTGAATTTTTTCAACCCGTTTCGCTCAACTCTAGTCAGGACCGGTCTTGGCTCACGATACACATTATCGGTTACTTCACATTGGCATAATTTCACAGCCGCTTGTTCTGTGGCTCCAATTTGTTTAAGCTTTGACATTTGTAAAGAAGAGGTTTTATGGTTTGTTTGTATCAATCCCATTTATTGTCATAGACGGCATTTCATGACCGTCTCTCTCCAGTGTCTGCCACATCTAATGGTTTTATAGGTTTTATATGCCCAAACCGCTGCACTAAAATATATATTGTGTTCATAATTCTTCTCCCTAAAAAATACTGTACATTTTGAGGTAAAATGACGGATTTGTCTTATAGATTTCACCATTTATCTTCATATTAGCATATCTAATTCTAAGTGCCACCAGTCCTCCAGATTTGTGTATGATCCTACTGGAAACAGGATGATTTCCTTTGTAAAAAAAAATTTATTGGGTCAGTACAGGAATATATATTAAGGGCGCAGTCAGATGGCAATATCATCGGACTGAGATCAGACCACAATGCACGGGACTGGCCGGTGGCTCTCTCAACCCAATCGTGACCACTGTATAGAATACATGAAGCTGTTATGCTCGGGTCAGGATAGATGCCGGCCAGTCCGTGCATTGGGACCTATCTTGGTCAGATTTATAGTCTTAAAGTCAGTGTGAAAAGTTTACCCTCACGAGACACATACATACAGATAATGATGAACATACGCCCAGCATGACGTCACAGCAATATGGCTGCAGCTCACCCAGCTCACCCAATGTCGTGTGACTATAGCACAATACACCATTGTCTGAGGATTATCAACACATACCATCAATATACGATGTACACAGAGAGCTTGGTGTGGGAGGGGCTAGCTTTCTGAGCTCTGCTGCATGCTACATCTAGAAACTCTGTGTCACAACTGCTGCACATATTAAAATAAATTTCTAGAATCATGGTCTCTTTCACGACATCATGCTGTTGTTAGAAGAGGTTGCAAAAACCTGGTGGAAAAATCTCTTTAAGGCTAGTTTCACACTAGCGTTTATTCGACGCAGCACACGGAGCCGCTAAGCCCCGCCCCCTGATGGCTCCCTGCCCGCCCCATCCGGTCATCGCCGCCTACTATCGCACATGGACGCTTGCGATCTGTGCACCCTATCTTTAGCATAGGGTGCGCAGATCGTGCGCTGGCCGTGCACTAGTAGGATTTTGGCGTGCGCTGCGCACTTTTGAAGGTGCGCCCGTGCTCGCCAAATGCAGCATGTTGCATTTCAGAGCGCTCGGCGCACCTTCAAAAGTGCGCAGTGCACGCCAAAATCCTACTAGCGCACGGCCAGCGCATGATCTGCGCACCCTATGCTAGAGATAGGGTGTGCAGATTACAAGCGTCCATGTGCGATAGTAGGCGGCAATGACCGGATGGGGCGGCCAGGGAGTCGGCAGGGGGCGGGGCATAGCGGCGCCGTGTGCTGCATCAAATAAACACTAGTGTGAAACTAGCCTTAGTGATTTGAGGATGCTTGACCTACCTCATTAGAACTAGAGGAGGCTGGATCCAGTCGCAATGGAGGGTAAAGAGAGCCCAAAAGGTGATAGCTGTAAATAACTTAACATTAGGTTTTAATGGCACACATGATTACTTCTGTATATACAGAAAACTAAGATTACATTATGATTTTGGAAATAACTCTTTAATTATAATTTTTTCAATATGACGTGAATATATTTAGTGCCGTATTACGTATGCTACGAGAAGTATGGACTGTAATTACATCTGCAAAATCACATAAAACACAGAGACTTATTTTGGGAAGCTCAGATTTTATTGATTGCCTGCCAGGAGACTCCCATTATCTTTGACCTTCTTTGTCCATGATAGTTAAATGTGAGTATTGGCGGGATAATGTCATTAAACATCCTGGAAGAAGCTGCAGGATAGGAGCCATAAATCATTTCTAATTTAATATCACTCTGCTAGATTGAATATCTTATGCTGCGGCCAAAGTAAACCTTTTATGAGACAGGTTGCTTGCTGTCTGCTTGTGTTCAGTGGAAAGCAGATTTCCAGAATACATTGACATGATATATGTTGCTTCTCAGCTATTTAACATGCTACATGGATACGCTACATTTCCAAATGGGTGCCATTCAAGCAAAAACCCATCAGGTCAAAAGACTTCTTACATGTTAGTAACACTGAAGTAACGTTTTAATGTAATTATGATTTCAGAGCTCATTAGATCATTGGCGGGGCTCAGTGAGATAGGTCCAAGACCATTTATTTATTTCTTGTTGGTTATATAGTGCCAATATTCTCCACCACGATATATAGGTAGGGTCATCTCTTTTATCACTGCCACTATGTTGAGGTACTTGCTTGCAATTTCTCTTCCCAGTTCTACTCCTAAAGGGGGCACCGAGCAGAGAACTGTAGCTCATCTTCATTAATAATGAACATGGCTATGCTGAAGGACATGTACAGCTCCCAGATATCAGTGACACTCTACAAGGAGAAAGTCAGAAACTTACTGTTACCCATGAAATATTCATTGCAAAGCCAGTCATAAACATACGATAGATGAAGAGGAGACCACTCATTCAAACGTTACGTATCTTTCCCATCTGCAGCATACACATGACTGTTTGGGGAGAGTCACTGGCCAACAGCAGTTACACAGCCGACATCTGCCTGTAATAGCAGTGGCCAAATCTTGCTCTAATTGCTGCTATTAACCATTTAGATGCTGCAGTCAATCACACTTTGTTTCACATTAGCCTCCCTCAACGCGATTATGGGAGTCGATGAGTTACCATGATTACTGAGGGTCTGATGAAGGCTCCTCTAGCTTCTGCTTTAGTTCTCTTGGGAAATTCAGCCACAAGGCTGGGCTTCATAAGATGACTGCAATTCATTATATACACTACTATCCATGAAAGTTCAAGCTATCAAAGTATTAACATGCTTAAACCCTATTGTCATATTAGAACAAAAAATCCATTAGGGGATAACATTGTTGCCTTATTGAGGATACTTTCTACTGATTGCTGCCTATTGGCTTTTTAAGTTTTTTAGCATACTCATCTATGAACATTTGCATAATAAAATTATTTGCACCTATGGAGATCCCGTTGACACTCACATACTTCTTTTTGTCTTAAACTGGTCATTTTTACTGCACAATCCAAAAAAACAAAATCCAAAAAAAAAATGTAGAAATTGTGTTTTGTTTTTTACTGATTCACCCAAATTGGATTATTTTTGCTATTTTTTTTCAACACATTACATAGTAAAATGAGTACAATTATGCCTTGGAAGGAAGAGAAGAGAAACCAAAAGCGCAAAAAAAAGATCTGGGTCCTTAAAGAGTTAAAGAGGTAATTTTTATGAGACAATATTTGCAGAGCTTGAGAAATACAACAGATTCTGGCACTATGACTTTTCTCTTTGACCTTTGGAATCACATAGCTTTTGTGCCCTCTTTCGCTTTTGCTGCCAGCATGGATACAGGCATTCGGATGTATTAGGACTGTGTTAGGTTGCCAGTTGACGTAGGAGCACTGTCCCTATATTTGTCCTAAGGGTCGTCTTGCTTGAGATGCATACTTTGCTCGTGAGTGTTCTCAGTGAATTTATATGAACAAGCTTGAGAGGGACACATGTAAAGTTAGAGGGGCATTCTCAAGTTTGAGATAGGGTATAACTTACTAATCCCAAAAACTGGGGCTCTGAAGGGCCTCGTGTGTATGGAGCGGAGGTTGATCATGCACACTGCCGCTCCATTCATCCTTAATGGTACCAACAGAGATAGCAAAGTGCGCTGTTTGACTGGTTTTGGGCACTGTCACAAAAATGAATGGAGCTGCAGTGCGAATGATCGGCCATCGCTCCTTTCACCTGGTTCTTGGCTCCCAGCAGAAAGACTGTCCGTGGTCGTGCAGTTACCCCTATACTGTGAGTAGGGGATACATTCCAAACTTGAGAACACCACTTAAAGATTAACTTTCAAAATTGAGAATGCCGCTTTATCTCTTAAATACAGCATCAGAACAAACATCAGTACATGAATACATTACTGGCACCAACATCAGTACATGAATACCCAATAGCTATCTGTATACTATATAATGCCCACATAGCTCCCTATATATATCAGGTCCCCACAACTTCCAATATACAGTGTAATGCCCCCATAGTTTAATGTCCCCAGTATAATGACCTCGCATATACAGTGAAGAGCAAAAGGGTAACAATGTTTTGAACTTTTGAATTTCATGCTCCTTATCTCATCATCCACTTCTGCTTTGAACTTAAGACTGCCATCATTTTATAGATAATCATCTTGGATATCTCATACTCAAATTTGACTTGCAACTATTTAGCATATGATTAGTTATGGAGATTCTTGTCATGTCACTGCTTTATTACTCTTTTGCTCCTAAAGATCTAAATTTTAATTTATATTATTTTGTTAGTATTTTTTAAATTCACCTTTGGCTTTCAACACTGCCTGAATCCTTGTGGTCATGCTCTCGATCAGGTTCACACATTTGTTGACCGAAATTTGATCTAAGGTCTCTTCTACACGTTCTAAAAGTTGGTGCATACTGGTTGACTCACTTGGGTATATATAGCTTGTTCTTCAACTCTACCCACAAGTGTTTGATTGGGTTGAGGTCTGGGGACAGTGGGGGCCATTCCAGCACCTCTACTTCATTGTCATTAAACTATTTATTTGGCAATCTTGACATATGCTTCGTGTTGTTGTCCATGTCGTCCTTTTCATACCCATAGTACTTGAGTTTACAAAGCAACTCATCTTGTGGAAAACTGATATATAGCTCAGCATTGAGACCACCATTGATCCTGGTCAAGTATCCAATGCCTTTGGCTGTGCAACAACCCCATATCATCAGGCTTCCTACGCCAAACTTGACATTTTCTTCAATTTCTCATTAGCCCCCTTTTCCCTTGTTTCTTTCAGACCCATTTGCACCAATCAGAACCTAGTCTACTGACTTTTGTGGCATCGCTCCAAATCACCCTTTTCAAATCTTTCAATGTTCACTTTTTGTACTTGTTTGCAAACTCAAACTAACATTTCTTATGACAATATTGAAGTTGAAGCTTCTTCACCTTTTTTCGGTCCGCCATTCCAGACTTGTGTAATGTGTGTTGCACTATTATGAAGAATACGAGCCACATCCACTGCCGTGTTTGTCACGCCAGAACTGATAGACCTTGGGATTAGCCAACTTGTTGACTCCGATATTTTGCCTGGATGTCCACCTTTTGTCTTTTGAATGGATGGACGGACTTCATTTCATATTCTTCGAACTGTCATGGCACTCACATGATGCAGTTTGGCAATTTTATTGGCCAAGTTGAGCTGGATGATGGTGTTTCTCTTTTCTTGGGAAATCATCTTCATAGCTCCTCGATTCAAACCAACGACCTTTCACTTGGGAATCAATCTTCCCTGTACCTGTATAATGTTTCCCTATATACACTATAATGCTTTTGTGGCGCCCCCAGGAGTATGGTCGCCACAGTGGCATTACCTTCCTCCTAGGGAGGGTGATGTCATGCTTGGATGCAACGAAGGGTCTCTCTCAGTTAAATACAACACACGGCACAGTTCCCACTCCAGGCCAGCAGAGGGAGCTCTGAACCAAACTGGGGGAGGAGCTGCTCACTGGGGGCCGGGAAGGGGAAGTTAAGTCAGTTTTGTGAGGAGAGCAAAGTGTGTGGATGTGGAAAAGAGGAGCTGGAGGATCGAGGGGAATTCAGGCCCACTTCTGGCTTCAAGCGCATGGTTCGGAGTCCGGTATTCGAAGTTGTATGGATGCTGATGGTCCTGCAGCAGAAACCGGAGGAACAGAAGGTTGTAAATGCTCTGTTCCCAACTAAGACTCGGAAGCACAGCAGTAACGTGTGTGTGAGCCAGAAGAGGTAGAAGGCTACGGCTGCCTGCCATACGAGGGGCGTCCTAAAGAGAGCAAGCAAGGGGGACTTCAGTGTAACTCAGTACTGCAAGTACCTCAGATAAGCGCTAGGAAGGAGACTACACAACCCATCTGCATAGAGAGATTCCTATGTTGCTTCCAGGCTAATCAACTCCTGTTCCATCTGTGATCTGGATCCTGGACTGCACTGACAAAGCACAGTAAAGGTAAAGGAAACTGCACCCTGTTGTGTCATTGACTTCTTCCTGCAACTCCTTCAGCACTGCTACATCCCTGTGCCTAACACTGCACCCTCTCCCTCAACACCTATTACTACTGCCCTGGGACTACAGCTCCACCTTTGGGAAGCTTCAACATCATTGCTGCACCACACCATCTGTCCCAGAGAAGCTACCCTGCAGCGCTGGTCAAACTGACAAGAAACCACAGGTGGCGCCACGAATCATCTCAATAACTTTATCCCCATCACTCTACCCCTATTACACTGACTGCCTGAGGCCATGGACCGGGTCACTGCCACTGTGACATCTCCCATTGAAATCAACGGCCCCGGCACCGAGTACCCTACTGCCTCCGGGGCGGGTCAATTTTGGCATCACAAACAGGATTTACGAAGCCCGGTGCCACCGGGTCCTGTGTGCCAGAGACTGTGTTGTGTGCCGTGGACTTATTGTGCATTAGCTGCCATTACCCCACCACTTGGCGCGTGTGGGAAGCCAAAGGGGCGTTCAGTCATGGGCGGAGCCTGCCAGAAAGTGTGAAAAGTGAGGTGCTGGGCGGGAAGAGACCAGCAGGCGGGAAGTGAGGAGCAGAGGCCTGCAGTCCCGGCGTCCCCCGATCATCCAGCCTGCGGAGCGGCAACCGCTAAGCCAGTGAGACACAGAGCCTGGCCAACATTAACTAGGGGGGAGAGAGTGTCTAAGGCAAGAGAAGATGCAGCGGTAAACGCCACCGCACCCCCACAGCGCCGCAAGATGCAGGGGCAAGCGCAGCTGCGGCTCCAATGGCCCCGCAAGAACCAGCGCCCACCGCAGTAGTCCCCTTAATGCCGCTGTCCATGCCCTATATACCGGGAGCGGTCTGGTTACCGCAGTACTCAGGGGAGTCACATACCCTAAGTGAGTTCAAAGAGAAACTGTGCAGTTTGTTTGAAGTGTATCCTCTGTCTGAAAGCCAAAAAGTGAACATCCTTATTGGACAGCTAACTGGTGCAGCACAAAGAGAAGTAAAGTCCTGGCAGGACACTGATAAAGAGACTGTTAAAAAGATTCTGGCTAAGCTAAAAAACACCTTTGACACCCGTGGGTCGCCCTCCCCAGGGCCGTGGGGTACTTGGTACCGGGCCGGTATCAGTGAGATGTGTCACAGCAGTGGTGACCCGGACCGTGGCCCTGGGCGCCCAAGTAATAGGAAGATGTGAAAGGTGGAATGTCGCTAGATGAATAGTTCGTGACGCCACCTGTGGTGTTCGGCAAGGGAGGTGTTAAGCCGACGCTGCAGACAGATCCTCCGGGACAGATGGTGTGGTGCAGCAATGATGTTATAGCCTTCCACAGGCAGGGCTGTTGTCCCAGGGCAGTGTAGCTGTGGAGACACTTAGATGGTGTAGTGTTTGGCGCAGGGGATGTAGCAGTGCCAGGCGGACGGACGCAGGAAGGATGGAGAACACCAGGGCATGTAGTTCCAAAGCTTTACTCACAGTCTGTAGTGCCCGCTTCTGTGCCGTGTCCTCCGGGTCAGGGACTCAGTCAACCTCCAGGCAAGATGGAATGCTCCCTTCCACGCTCCGCCAACTTATGTGCCTTTTCTGAACATCTCCTCTATAGCGCCTTTAAGAGTGAAGATCTCCTAGTACTGAGTTACACTGGAGTTCCTCCTGACAGATGTTCCCAAGAACTCTACTTGTATGGCAGACAGCTGTAGCCTGCTTCGGGGACTCTCTACTCCTAAGTCCCGGCTCTCTATCCGTGTTGCTGTTGTGCCCCCAAGTCTTAGATGGGAGTAGTGCATTTACAGCCCACTACTCCATCGGTGTCTGCTGCAGAACCATTAGTTCCGGCCTTGCGCTTAGAACTTCTAGGCAGGGTTCTTCCTCTAACCCACGTCCTCTGTGTTCCCTTTCACTCCTACGTTCGTACTCGTCTGTCCCTCCTATGGAAGCTCTGGCTTCAGTTCAATGTCTGTCTCTTTCTTTCCTTTCCCGTGCCAGCTGGCTCAGGTGAGCTGCATTTCTTGCTACATGTTCACAGATTTACCAGTGGAAAAGCCAAACTTCACATGCCACAAATGCAAGCTTGTGTCCCTGTTGGAGGAAAAGTTGCAAAATCTCGAAGAGAGGTTAGCTACGTTGAAGATCATTAAGGAAGGTGAAGAGTTCTTGGACAGAGCAGAATTATCTCTTCATGTTACAGAAAGAGAAGAAATTCGAAGTGCACCTGAAGAAACAGAGGAATGGAGACATGTGACCAAGAGAAGCAGGAGGATCAGGAGGCAGTCAGCACCCATACTGCTCAGATACCAGTACCAGGCTCTCATGCAGGAAAACGATTAAGAAATACATCAGGATAAGACTTTGCCAACAAACAGCAACCTTGTACGCCTTCAGAGTCCTCCTGGATGGAGAAAGAAAAATGTTGTGAAGAAGAAACGGAGAGTGGTGGTCATGGGGGATTCCCTGTTGAGGGGAACAGAGGCCGCTATCTGCAGACCGGATATAACTTCAAGAGAAATGTGCTGTCTTCCAGGTGCAAAAATTAAAGATGTGTCTGACAGGATATCAGGACTCTTCAGACCTGCAGATGACTACCCATTCCTGCTACTACATGTGGGGACAAATGACACCGCAAGAAATGACCTGGAAACCATCTGCAGAGACTTTGAAGACTTAGGCAAGAAAGTGAAAGAACTGGGAGCGCAGGTGGTCTTCTCTTCCATCCTCCCAGTGGATGGCCATGGAACAAGGAGGTGGAATAAGATTCTGCAGGTGAACAACTGGCTACGTCGATGGTGCCGTCAGCAACGATTTGGATTTCTGGATCACGGAGTGAATTACTTATACGATGGACTACTTGCTAGAGATGGGGTGCACCTTACGAAGACTGGAAAGCATGTATTTGGAAGTCGCCTTGCTACACTTGTAAGGAGAGCTTTAAACTAGAACAACATGGGAAAAGACCAGAAAAAGCCATACACCTGACAAATGCTATTGAGAACTCTGCTATTAGAAGTAGAAAGGAAGAACAAAGACAAAAGAATCTAATTAATAAAAATATTGGAGAAAGAGAAACCAATCACAAACTAAAATGTTTCTATACTAATGCACAAAGCATGGGCAATAAACAAGGAGAATTGGAACTACTAACACAGGAAAAGAAATATGATGTCATTGGAATCACTGAAACTTGGTGGGACAATACACATGATGGGAATACAAGACTAGAAGGATACAACTTATTTGCAAGAAACAGACTTGATAAACGAGGAGGGGGTGTCGCATTGTATGTTAGAAACGCGTATATCTGCACAGAGATTGAAGCTTCAGAAACTGGGAGTTCAGTGGAAACTGTTTGGGTAAGAATACAAGGACAGAACAATGGAAAGGACACCATTGTAGGCATTTACTACAGGCCGCCTGTGCAAGCTGAAGATATGGATGAACTCTGCATCAAATGGCCAAGTTCTCCAAAAAATATGACATAGTTGTCATGGGAGATTTCAACTATCCAGACGTTTGTTGGGAATCTCTCTCAGGCAAAACTAACAGGTCAAGGAAATTCTTATCCTCTCTTGCTGACAACTTTATCTTCCAAAAGGTAGGGGAGAAAACAAGGGGAACTGCTACCTTGGATCTAATCCTTATAAACAGGGAGGAAATGGTTGAGGAGGTAAAAGTGGCTGGGACCCTAGGAGGTAGCGACCATGCTATTTTAGAATTTTGGATAACTAGAGGCGGAAGACCTGTGAAGACTCAGACGTCAAGGTTAGATTTCAGAAAGGCAGATTTTAAGGGATTCAGAAAGAGAATTGGAGGGATCCAATGGCTGGATATCCTTAAAGACAAAAATGTCCAGGAAGGATGGGAAATCTTGAAAAATTAAATTCTCAAAGCACAGTTGTTAACAATTCCGATAAGAGGGAAGAATAGGAAGCATTTAAGGAAACCAGGATGGATGAGCACAGAACTTAAGCACATGCTAAAAAGGAAGAAAAAAATGTTTATAAAATGGAAAGAGGGAGGAATATCTAAAGAATAATATAAAGCTGTCTGCAGAACCTGCAGGGCACAAATCAGATTAGCTAAAGCTGAAAATGAATTGAGGCTTGCAAGAGATGTCAAAAGCAATCATAAAGGATTTTGGGATTTTGGGGATATGTCAAAAGTAAAAGAAAAGTCAAAGATGCTATAGGATTTTTACAGGATGAAAATGATGAAATGGTAAGACAGGATGTTGAGAAGGCTGAACTTTTAAATTCCTATTTTGCATCTGTTTTCTCTCAGAAAGGAAATGTAACATCAACTGTTATTCACTGTCCTATTAAGGGAATAGAAGAATCCAGGATATCTATAAACAGAAAGATAGTGAGGAAACACTTAGCTAACCTAAATGAATTCAAGTCACCAGGTCCAGATGAATTACACCCCAGAGTACTGAAGGAGATAGCAGAAGAAATTTTTGAACCCCTCTCCAGAATCTTTGAAAATTCTTGGAGAACAGGAGAAGTGCCAGAAGACTGGAGAAGAGCAAATGGTGTTCCTATCTTCAAAAAGGGGAAGAAGGTGGACCCAGGCAACTATAGGCCGGTGAGTCTGACTTCTATACCAGGAAAGATCTTTGAACAAATTATTAAACAACATGTATGTCAATACCTGGATAAGAATGAAGTGATTAAACAGAGTCAGCATGGGTTTGTAACTAATAAGTCATGTCAGACTAACTTAATTTCCTTCTATGACGGTATCACTGATTGGGTGGATCAAGGAAATGCTGTAGATATAGTATATCTTGACTTCAGCAAAGCATTTGACAAAGTCTCTCATACAATCCTTAATGAAAAAATGACTAAGTATGGAATGGACAAGGCAACTGTTAGGTGGATTCATAACTGGCTTAGTGATCGGACCCAAAGAGTGGTCGTAAATGGCTGCACATCCAGTTGGAAGAATGTCTCAAGTGGGGTACCACAGGGCTCTGTCCTGGGCCCTGTATTGTTCAACATCTTTATCAACGATTTAGATGAAGGAATTGAGGGTAAACTGATTAAATTTGCTGATGACACAAAGCTAGGAGGGATAGCTAATACTAGAGAAGAGAGAGAGAGGATTCAAAAAGATTTAAATAAACTGGAGAAGAGGGCAGCAACTAACACAATGGTTTTTAACAGGGAGAAATGCAAAGTACTACATCTGGGCAATAAAAATGAAAAAAGCATATACAGAATGGGAGGAATAGGGCTAAGTGACAGCACATGTGAAAAAGACTTGGGTATATTAATAGATCACAGACTGAATATGAGTCAACAGTGTGATGCAGCAGCAAAAAAGGCAAATGCAATTCTAGGATGTATCAACAGAAGCATACAGTCTAGATCACGTGAAGTCATTATTTCCCTCTACTCCTCTTTGGTCAGACCTCATCTGGAATATTGTGTCCAGTTTTGGGCACCACATTTTAAAAAAGACATCAACAAACTGGAGCAAGTTCAGAAAAGAGCGACCAGAATGGTGACCGGTCTGCAAACCCTGTCTTATGAGGAAAGGTGCAGGATTTGGGAATGTTTAGTTTGCAAAAGAGAAGACTGAGAGGAGACTTAATAGCTGTCTACAAATATCTAAAGGGCTGTCACATGGTAGAAGGATCAACTTTATTCTCATTTGCACAAGGAAAGACTAGAAGCAATGGGATGAAACTGAATGGGAGGAGACACAGATTAGATATTAGAAAAAACTTTTTGACAGAGTGATCAATGAGTGGAACAGGCTGCCACGAGAAGTGGTGAGTTCTCCTTCAATGGAAGTCTTCAAACAGAGGCTGGACAGACATCTGACTGGGATGATTTAGCGAATCCTGCTTTGAGCAGGGGGTTGGACCAGATGGCCCAGGAGGTCCCTTCCAACTCTACGATTCTATGATTCTAGGTCACTGAGGCAGCTGCAGCACTCCTTCCTCCATCCCTCTTCCAGGGATCCCCACTCCTCTCTGAGTGGCTTTCTCTCTCAGACTCTCCTTCTGACTGACTGACCTCTAATCCTAAACCATCCCGCTCTTTTATGTATTCTAAACTCCACCCACCTCCCAGGACGTTTAGTGTTCCAAGCAGGGAACCACCAAAGGTGCTCTACCTCTCTCTAAGCAAGGAGCTGCAATGTGGTTTTGCTGAACTACTCTATGGTGTGGGGTGCGAGTGTTGGAGCGTGGTCAGGAGCCTCCAACTTACCTGGACGGTGGGGCACCACACCTTAGGGGAAGGTGCAGTACCTCTGTGGCGACTGAGCCTCAGGGGCGCCACACCCGCACTGCAGCTGAAATAAAAATGAGATTCTTTGGGTGTAAGCAAAGAGTGAAGGACAGTATACGGGACTATGCTCTTAACCTGCAGGAGGCGCTGCGAGCCATAAAGCAGATTGACCCAGACAGTGTGAAAGATGGAGACAGACTGTTAAAGGAGCAATTTATTGAGGGACTCCGATCCAGTAACCACAGAGCACAGCTGCGCATCATAGCCCTACAGAACCCTGATCTAGACTTTGCAGACTTTAAAGACAGGGCTAACCGGGTGCTGCATGAACCAAATGTCAGCCGTCCAGCGCCCCCTAGGCGTCCAGCGATCACATACCACCAAGAAGCAGCATCCCAAGCCCTGTGGGGGCTGATGCACAGACTCTAGATGGTGATCCATCTGCAGAACTACGCCTTCAGGTCCAAGAACTGACCAAAAATATGGCTGCACTTGCCAAAACTGTGCAGTCCATGCAGGTGTCCTCAAAGGAGAAGATCCAGCTGGCCTCTAGTCCAGAGGATGTCCTGTGGCTACGGAAGAAGAGGATCCCACCACTATGAGGGAGAGTCAACGATCGCTATGACCCGGACGGACGTCCCATCTGTCGTCACTGCCGCAAGGCAGGCCACATCGCAAGATTCTGTTATTTAAACGAGCAACCCCTGGGGCAGAGGGCCAACCCCCAGGAGTAGGACCACAAGGCCCAAAGAACTGGCGAGCCAAGTATGTTGGAGGGCGACCGGTCCTCCCAGTGGTGATTGACGGCATCCCCATGAACCTTTTGCTGGACACTGGTGACAACTATGCCATACATCCTTTACAAGCGGTATTGGGCTGACTCTGATCTTACTCGCGGCCCAAGTGCTGAGCTGACAGTAGTTGCCAGCAATGGTCAGTCTTTGCCGCAAGTAGAATGTAAAGAGATTACCATTAAAGTGGGACGTGTAGAGTTAAAATCTCAAGGTCTGATAGTTGCAGACATTGATCGACAAGAATGTAACCCAATGATGACCTTAGGTACTAATGTGATTGAAAATTGTCTTGCCGAGGCTATTGTTTTGTTGAAACAGGTAGCTGAGACTACTGGTTCCAGTGAACAACGAGACCTGCAGAAGGAGATCAAGGCCCTGATGCAAAGACAGCAGGTAGAACTGTCTGGCAGAGAAATTGGCAGCGTCAGAGTGAGTGATTCTTTCCCCATTGCAATACCCCCCAGATGTGAAATGTTAATTTGGTGTCGGGTAGCCATAGGCCTCAGAGGAAAAGATTACCAAGCATTGGTAGAGCCAGTGTACTATGATAGCCGGCCCACTGTCCTGACAGCCAGAGGGGTAGTTAATGTTCGCAAAGGGAGAGTACCTGTATGCCTCTTGAATTGTGGGGAAGAGGAGGCCGCAATACCTCGGTATGCCACAGTTGCTAAGCTGTGTACTGTCAGTAACAACGCAATACAGGCAGCAGAGTCCTTAACTCGACTGAAAATGGCTCTCACAGGAGATGAAGTTCTGGCCTGCCCAGATTACGACCAACCATTTGTTCTGTATACTGATGCCAGCAACATGGAACTGGGAGCAGTACTGTCACAGGTACAGAATGGCAAAGAAAGAGTGATCTCCTACGCCAGCAGGAAGCTTCGTCCCACTGAAAGGAACCCTGACAACTACAGTTCCTTCAAACTGGAGTTCCTCGCCATAGTCTGGGCTGTGACTGAACGATTCAAGTATTACCTAGCTTCAGCCAAGTTTACCATCTTCACGGACAACAACCCACTGACTCACTTGGAAACTGCAAAACTAGGTGCACTGGAGCAGCCATGGATGGCCCGGCTGTCTAACTATGAATTTACCATCAAGTACCGAGCGGGGCACAAGAATGCCAATGCTGATGCGCTGTCCAGGATGACCAATCTGCCAGATGGGGGAGAAGACCCTGAGGCACTCGAAGAAATAGAGTTACCTGCCTTCCACCGGCCAATTGCAGCCCAACATGCCCAAGGAGTGAGAAACAGACAATCTATCGTGAAGGAGGCCACCCTAAATCCATTGCCTCATCATGACTGGGCAAAAATGTAGGATAGCGACCCCGCAGTCCACCTAGTAAAGGAGCTGACTCATGCCCAGGTCTAGATGCTCCAGAAGAAACCCAGCAGTTGTGGAAGGAAAGAGGCAGGCTCTGTTCATCTGTGAGGGAAAGCTGTGTCGGAGGAGTATCAATGCTCACACTCATGAGTTGGTCTGGCAGATGGTAGTCCCAAAGAGGGAGGCATCAATGGTCTTGGAAGCATACCACAATGGAGCAGGACACTTCAGAATAAGTTGGAGGCCTTGCTCCAAGAGAGATTCTACTGGGCTGCTATGAGCAAGGCCATTGAAAATTGGTGCCGGGAGTGTGGACAATGTAACCTGTGCAGGAAGGACCGTAACAGCCAGCGAGCTCCTTTGCAGCCAATAATAACTTAACAGCCACTCGAATTGGTAGCCCTGGACCATGTGAAGCTGGTCCCAAGCTGTTCAGGCTATGTTTATGCTCTTACCATCATTGACCACTACTCGAGATTCCTGGTAGTCGTGCCTGTCAAGGATCAAACAGCCAGGACAGCAGCCAGAGCATGCCAACAGCACTTTTGTCGACCACACGGATATCCCGAGCGAGTGCTTACAGATCAAGGTCCAGCCTTTGAGGTAGCAGTCTTCCAGGAATTCTGTAACTTGTACGGTTGCAAGAAGATCAGGACTACACCGTACCATCCACAGACCAATGGCATGTGTGAAGAGATAAATCAGGTGGTGATCGATCTACTGAAGACCTTGCCTTTGGAAGAGAAGAATCTGTGGCCAGAGAAGTTGCCAGATCTGGTAGACCTCTACAATCACATTCCTGTGAATTCCACCAACTGCACTCCAGCCTACCTAATGAGAGCGAGGCCTGGCAAGTTGCCTATTGATTTGGATATGGGAGTCCTTACACCTGAGGTGACATCACCAGATGCTGACTGGGATACAGAATGGCAGCAGCAGTACCGCAGAGTACAAGAGTGCGTAGAAAAGAGTCTAGCTCAGGCGAGACAAAAGCAGGAAAAGAACTATAATCAACATGCACCTGCAGTTCCCTTGTCACCAGGAGAACAGGTCCTAAAGAGGAAAAGGAGGATGCATAAATTGGATGACCAATGGGAAGCTGAACCCTACACCGTCCTACTATCAAACTTTGACAACACCAAAGTGTGCCTTATCAGTAAGGAGGAAGGAGAAACCTCATCTGCAGTATCGAGGGATCATCTGAAACTGTGCCCTGACCAACTAAAGGACAGGATGGAAGAGCAAAACAACCTTCAGCCCATAGAGGAAGAAGAAGAAAAGGTCAGCCCTGTACTCGGAGAATTCCCTGCAAATTGGACTAGAGCGAATCAGGCCATAGTGGTGCCAGTTTTGACCTTTCCCCAACTGGTAGTGCAAGAATAAGTGACTCAAGACCACCCTGAAAACCAGCAAGTACAGGCAGCGGATGCCACACCAGCAGTGGAGCAAAAGAATCCTCGCCCTGCCAGTGGTGAATCTGTCATGCCCACGGTGAGTAGAAGTGGTCCTAGGAAATCTAGTATTCCTGTGCTACGCAGAACCACCAGTAGTGTAGCCAGTACAACACACACTACACCACTAGTAGTTAACACAAGGTATCCAGTAAGGTACCCAACACCAGTGCTACGTAGGTCTGTCCGCAGTACCCAAGTTATACCACCCCTAAGGTTTCGTATATAAATAAGTTATGTAAATGGTAAAATGCAAGTATGCAACTTTTCAAGCTTACGTGCCTACAGAGACTCTGTAAGAATCTTTTGAGCAATCTCAGTTTGTTTTTGATGGACAATCGGGCCATAGGACTATGTGTGGCCAAAACTATCTTGTATATAGCAACCAACTGCTCAGGAAATGGACCATGGACATTGACGCAAGGACTAATGGTCACAGGGACTATTTTTGAGCTTTGCTTTTTGTAATTTTTCATTTTTGAAATCTTGTAACAGGTACAATTGTTCATTTGTTAATATGTTTGCATGTTTTCTCAGTCAGGGAGTACTAAATTGCACTAGGGGGGAATGTGGCGCCCCCAGGAGTATGGTTGCCACAGAGGCATTACCTTCCTCCTAGGGAGGGTGATGTCATGCTTGGAAGCAACGAAGGGTCTCTCTATCAGTTACATACAACACACAGCACATTTCCACTCCAGGCCAGCAGAGAGAGCTCTGAAACAAACTGGGGGAGGAGCTGCTGGGGGCCGGGAAGGGCAAACTGTGTGGATGTGGAAAAGAGGAGCTGGAGGATCGAGGGGAATTCAGGCCCACTTCTGGCTTCAAGCGCATGGTTCGGAGTCCGGTATCCGAAGTTGTATGGATGCTGATGGTCCTGCAGAAGAAACCGGAGGAACAGAAGGCTGTAAATGCTCTGTTACCAACAAAGACTCGGAGGCACAGCAGTAACGTTTGTGAGCCAGAAGAGATAGGAGGCTACGGCTGCCTGCCATACGAGGGGCGTTCTAAAGAGAGCAAGCAAGGGGGATTTCAGTGTAACTCAGTACTGCAAGTACTTCAGATAAGCGCTAGGAAGGAGACTACACAACCCATCTGCATAGATTCCTATGTTGCTTCCAGGCTAATCAACTCCTGTTCCATCTGTGATCTGGATCCTGGACTGCACTGACAAAGCACAGTAAAGGTAAAGGAAACCCTGTTGTGTCATTGCCTTCTTCCTGCAACTCCTTCAGCACTGCTACATCCCTGTGCCTAACACTGCACCCTCTCCCTCAATACCTATTACTACTGCCCTGGGACTACAGCTCCACCTTTGGGAAGCTTCAACATCATTGCTGCACCACACGATCTGTCCCAGAGAAGCAACCCTGCAGCGCTGGTCAAACTGACCAGAAACCACAGGTGGCGTCACGAATCATCTCAATAACTTTATCCCTATCACTCTACCCCTTTTACATTGACTGCCTGAGGCCACGGACCGGGTCACTGCCACTGTGACATCTCCCATTTAAATCAACGGACCCGCCACCGAGTACCCTACTGCCTCCAGGGCGGGTCACTTTCATACATGGTATGATGGCCCACAGCTCTCTATACACAGTATGTTGGGCCCACAGCTTCCTATATACAGAATGATATACTCCACAGCTGTCTGTACACAGTAAAATGCCCCCATAACCCCATATACACAGACAGTATTTTCCCTTACAACTCACTATACACTGTATAATGCCCACATAGCCCCTATACACATTATGATGGCCCCACAGCTCCCTATATACAGCAAAATACCTCATAACTCAAATATAGAGAACAATGCTTCCACAGCTCGCTATATACAGAATTATGTACTCCACAGCTGTCCATACACAGTAAAATGCCCCCATAAACCCTATACACAGTATTATGCCCCTCACAGCTCCCTATATGCAGTATATTGACCACATATCCCCCTATACACATTATGGTGGCCCCACAGCTTCCTACAGCATAATACCTCATAACCCAAATATACAGTACAGTGCTCCAACAGATCCATATATACAGAATGATGTTCTCCACAGCTGTCCATACACAGTAAAATGCCACTCCATAAACCCTATACACAGTATTCTGTCTCTCACAGCTCCCCCGGAAAAAGAAGGAATCAAAATTTTAGCATCAACAATCTTAAATATGCAGATGATACAACATTGATAGCAACAAACTTAGATGGAATGAAGGACGCATTATGGAATATCAAGATGGAAAGCTTAATCATGGGACTGCTGCTCAACACAAAGGAGACAACTGACTACTGCCAGGTACGACTGGGCACATTTGAGATAGATGGAGATGAACTGGAAGTTGTAAAGGACTTCAACCTACTCGGACTGATGATGATAACTCAAGATGCAGCGACGACAGTGGAAGTCAAGAGAGTTGCTATGGGTAAATCAACAATGACGTCACGGAACAAAGTCTTCAAATTGAGGTTCATTTCACAGGTGATGAAGACACGGCTCGTACATAAATTCGTCTTTTCTGTGATAACATACAGATGCAATACCTGGACGGTAAAGAAACAACACAGGAGAAGAATCGATGCTTTCAAAATGTGGTTCTGGAGAAGGATGTTATCAATGCCTTGGATGGCAAGAAGAAGAAAAAAATACATTTTGGAATAAATCAAACCAGTCGTTACTCGAAGCAAGGATCACCAAGCTACGACTTGCCTATTTTGGAGATATCATACGAAGAGATCAATCAGAGAAGGACAAGATGGTTGGAATAATAGAAGGAATAACGCGAAGAAGACCAGGTTTCTGATGTCTTGATACTATCAGAATAGTGACAGAAAAGACTCTGGTGGACCTTTAATGGATTGCATAAAATCCTACAGATCGTTCATCCATTAAGTCACCATGGCTCGAGATCGAGCCGAAGGTTGTTAAAAGATAAAAATGACATAAAAAATTATCCTGCTTCCCAACTTAACTGCTTATGAGGAAGCACTGAGTTTCTGAAGATTGACAGTATAGACTATTAGCATGGTTGTGCCACTGGTCCAAACTGAGCTCTCTCCCATGCTACAAGAAAAGCCAGCTTAGTCTCTGTAACATGGGTCATGCACGGAGGCACTGAAGATGGTTGGATCCAGTGACCAGCCAGCTTCAGAGGAGTAGAGTTGACTAGAGAACATGCTAGTGTGTGCTTCTTACCTCTGAAACTACAGAGGTGAGATCTAGGCAGTAAGGAGTACACAATAGGTAAATTGTAATGCTGCATTTTTTTTACAATTCTTTCCATTGAATAAGATGAGACCAACCTCATAAAATAAGAAGAAACAGGAGTACGAGGAGTATACCCATGCAAATACGAGGAGAATATACAAAGTCCATTCCAGGGACTAGTTCTAAGTTACCCCAAAGCCACCATGTTGTCATTGATCTCCATTGTATTCAAAGTGTACAAGCTATCAAGGAATAGTACTATTGAAAGAAGCTAAGCCGTGAATATTCAAATACCCATAAAACAAGATGTGATAAATCGATGTCGCCATCCTGGATGAATATCACCAAGTAGAAACATGTGTTTTATTTTATGTGTCTTCCCGCAAGTGATAACTTTATTTCATCCATTTATTTATTTTTTTGTCAATTCATAAATGTAAGCATTCAGTGTAAAATTATATTTTTTTCGTTTCCAAGTTGCTACAGTAATTTGATGTATTGTGTTATCATTCATGAATCAGTTAAATGTTGGGTTTTAATTCTAAGTTGTATTGTATTAAACATTTCCTACAACTTTTCATGGGGGTGTGTTTCTTCAGATATTTTAATTCAGTGTTACCAAGTAAAATAAAGTTCATTTAAATAAATATGTTTTTGTTTTATGCAAATTAATATTAATGGATTAATCTCAAGTTGTCTCATGGGCAGCTCAGAACTATGCAGTCTCCTCACTTTCTGGTCTCTGGCAGGGCGAGTTCTCCCCTTCGAAGGACAATTCTGGTGGGAAGCAGAACTGTAGTATTACTACAACTATAAACTTCAGCACAAGTTCTGCAGTAACACATTCAGCCATCAGTGGTTTGTTCGGAATCCAAATTGTTTTCAAACATCACTGATCAGGTGGATTAACAATGTACAGTTGTGGCCAAAAGTATTGACACCCCTGCAATTCTGTCAGATACTCAGTTTCTTCCTGAAAATGATTGCAAACACAAATTCTTTGGTATTATTATCTTCATTTAATTTGTCTTAAATGAAAAAACACAAAAGAGAATGAAGCAAAAACCTAAACATTGATCATTTCACACAAAACTCCAAAAATGGGCCAGACGAAAGTATTGGCACCCTCAGCCTAATACTTGGTTGCACAACCTTTAGCCAAAATAACTGCGACCAACCACTTCCGGTAACCATCAATGAGTTTCTTACAATGCTCTGCTGGAATTTTAGACCATTCTTCTTTAGCAAACTGCTCCAGGTCCCTGATATTTGAAGGGTGCCTTCTCCAAACTGCCATTTTTAGATCTCTCCACAGGTGTTCTATGGGATTCAGGTCTGGACTCATTGCTGGCCACCTAAGAAGTCTCCAGTGCTTTCTCTCAAACCATTTTCTAGTGCTTTTTGAAGTGTGTTTTGGGTCATTGTCCTGCTGGAAGACCCATGATCTCTGAGGGAGACCCAACTTTCTCACACTGGGCCCTACATTATGCTGCAAAATTTGTTGGTAGTCTTCAGACTTCATAATGCCATGCACACGGTCAAGCAGTCGAGTGCCAGAGGCAGCAAAGCAACCCCAAAACATCAGGGAACCTCCGCCATGTTTGACTGTAGGGACCGTGTTCTTTTCTTTGAATGCCTCTTTTTTTCTCCTGTAAACTCTATGTTGATGCCTTTGCCCAAAAAGCTCTACTTTTGTCTCATCTGACCAGAGAACATTCTTCCAAAACATTTTAGGCTTTTTCAGGTAAGTTTTGGCAAACTCCAGCCTGGCTTTTTTATGTCTCGGGGTAAAAAGTGGGGTCTTCCTGGGTCTCCTACCATACAGTCCCTTTTCATTCAGACACTGACGGATAGTACGGGTTGACACTGTTGTACCCTCGGACTGCAGGGCAGCTTGAACTTGTTTGGATGTTAGTCGAGGTTCTTTATCCAACATCCGCACAATCTTGCGTTGAAATCTCTTGTCAATTTTTCTTTTCCGTCCACATCTAGGGAGGTTAGCCACAGTGCCATGGGCTTTAAACTTCTTGATGACACTGCGCACGGTAGACACAGGAACATTCAGGTCTTTGGAGATGGACTTGTAGCCTTGAGATTGCTCATGCTTCCTCACAATTTGGTTTCTCAAGTCCTCAGACAGTTCTTTGGTCTTCTTTCTTTTCTCCATGCTCAATGTGGTACACACAAGGACACAGGACAGAGGTTGAGCCAACCTTAATCCATGTCAACTGGCTGCAAGTGTGATTTAGTTATTGCCAATACCTGTTAGATGCCACAGGTAAGTTACAGGTGCTGTTAATTACACAAATTAGAGAAGCATCACATGATTTTTTGAACAGTGCCAATACTTTTGTCCACCCTCTTTTTTATGTTTGGTGTGGAATTATATCCAATTTGGCTTTAGGACAATTCTTTTTGTGTTTTTTCATTTAAGACAAATTAAATGAAGATAATAATAGCAAAGAATTTGTGTTTGCCATCATTTTCAGGAAGAAACTGAGTATTATCTGACAGAATTGCAGGAGTGTCAATACTTTTGGCCACAACTGTATTAGAACTAGTGATGAGCGAGTATGCTGGTTACTCGAGACTTCTCAGCTTGCTCTGGTGTTCTCCAAGTATTTTGGGTGTACTCGGAGATTTAGTTTGCGTTGCCGCAGCTGCATGATTTGCAGCTGCTAGACAGCCTGAATACATGTGCAGATTGCCTGTTTGTTAGGAAATTTCCACATGTATTCAGGCTGTCTAGCAGCCGCAAGTCAAGCAGCTGCAGCGACACAAATTAAATCTCCGAGCACGGCCCAAATACTCGGAGAACACCCGAACATGCTTGGAAATCTCGAGTAAAGAGCATACTCGCTCATCAATAATTAGAGCACATCCTTTATTGGTACCTATTAAAAATATATTGCAGTTCTCTTAGACTGATGCTATTATATTGTTCTCCATATCATTAGGTTCTAGTTTTAACTGCATTATATGGACTTAATATTGCTGGATAGACCCACATGGTGGAATTATGATATACCTTTAATAGGTATCAATAAAGGATATGTTTTAATATATTGTTAGTCCACTTAGGTCATTGATATTTGCTTTAATTTCTGGATTTGAAATATGAAGGTTTTTGTACAGTTACTTTTTCTTCTACACTGTTATCACTTTATTTATAAATAAAGATAACCGGACATTTGAACAATCACACGTCTCCAGACAGTGAGAGCTGTGATTAGCAGAACTGCTCTGATAGCTGCAGATGCTCGGGGCTGCTGATTTCGCAAAATTTATAACAGCAGCTCAGTTAGGAGCTGAGAGAGAGGAAAAGAGGTGAGCAGCTAACTGCTCATAGAAATCGATGGACTGGACAAAAGATGGCTGGGCTATTAGGAGTTTTTGGAGTAGGTTGATGGACTGGTCTGGCCGCATGCTCCTCCACTAGCAACAATTGTAAGGAGTAGTGCTGGGAGAGTAGCATCATTGCTCGGGTCTCCCCGAGGATGCTCGGGTGATCTCCGAGTATTTTGGCATGCTCGGAGATTTAGCTTTCCTCGTCTCAGCTGCATGATTTGCGACTTGTAGACAGGCTGAATTCCTGAATGCCGGAATTCCCTAACAAACAGGCATTCCACACAAGTATTCACGCTGTCTAGCAGTCGCAAATCATGTAGCTGAGGCAATGAAAACTAAATATCCGAGCATGCCAAAATACTCGGAGGACACCCGAGCATGCTCTGGGAGACCCCAGCAACGAGCATACTCGCTCGTCACTAGTAAGGACAGAAGTGATGGTTTATTTCAGAGGACAGCTGCACTAACAAGAGAAAGTGGCCAACCTCCTTACCCGAAAGCTCATCAGTGAGCTCATTCTGACAGACTGACAGGAAAATTGTTTTATGGCCACAGACTACATTATCAGTGTGTGGGGAAGGTGACTTGACGGACAGACTTGACTGGTAGTAGGAGGGGACGGTTTGTGCACTGGAGATGGAGATTGACAGGTTAGAAGGGTGACAGCTAGGAAAGAGAGATAGGAGAGTGCAGTACCAAGAAAAGACCACAAGATGGCAGGGGAGAGTAGCTCTGGACTTGACAACGGCTTATGGCTCGAGAAATGGACAGTCATTGGGGGTGGGGAGATAAGAGCCCGGGAGGGGAATTCCCCTGTGAGAGAGGGGATAAATAGAAGAAGGCAGGGCTCGGGTTAGGTCAGTCCCAGGAGGAGCTCGACAGAAGACTTGGAACGGAAGTCAGAAACGGAGAAGAGCTTGACCGGGGGACTGACGAGAGAGGACAGCCAGGGGGGATAGCCCTGACACGACGTACCGCAGGACAGATGAGGTGGTGGGTCAGACACGACATGCCGCAGGACAGGCGGGGTGACGTACCGCAGGACAAGTGAGGCCCCGGGAGTACCGACTGGACGACGACCTCGGACAGGTGAAGTGCTGGGTGTAGATTGGTCTTGGACAGCCCGCAGTGAAAGATCCGCGAGGTGCGTTACTGCGACTGGAACGAAGGCACAGGTACCTGGGCCTGGAGATAGTGTGAAGAAGCTGCGGTGCGTGTTTGGTGGTCATCAGGAGGACGACGAAATAAACCTGGAACTGTTACAACTGGATTCTGTCTCCGCCTCGTCCTCACGTCATCTGGTGTCCATGTCATCTGGTCGTGGTAAGCAGTGGTCCACCCCTCATCCCCGGCCCTTACCACATTTGGCGTAGTCGGCAGGATTGCCGCCGCTAATACGACACCTTCTGCGGCAGGCCTGCGTTTGAAGAACCTAGAAGGACGTGGACTGATCCCCTATGGATTACAAACACCTGTGAATTACAAATTGCTGACCTGTGGATTACAAATTGGGGACGCTGTTGTGGATCTGCGTTGCTAACAGAGGATCCAAAGCGGCACCAGATTCCGTCCAATATGTCGGTGGTACTCCAGCGCTGGGAAGAGTCCCGGGCATTTGCAGTAGTTTTGGATGGACTGGGGCCCCCTCCAACGTATCCCTGGGGGGAGCGGTGTGTGTCTGGAGGCCGCTGCCCCCCCATACTGGACCCGGGAAGCTGGGTGGAGAAGTCGTCCACCGTCCCACCCAGGGGCAGGAGTGGCCAGGAAGAGAAGGCTGGCTGCGGCTGCTTGGCGCAATTCGACTGTTGCCCACCGGACGGGATGTGACGCTGCAGTTGCCGTGGCCTCGGATACCTAGAGTGGCAATGGCGTCGGGAGATCGAGTCTCGCTGAGAGACCAGCTTCTTGGAGTCACGGACAGTCCTCCAGACTTCGGGTAGAGAAGAGGAGCGATGGCGGGCCCCGCAGGAGCGGCCGCCGAAGACACCACCGGGGAGCCTCCCGCGGGATCCCCGAGCCTGGAGGCTAGCCCTGCCGGACGGTAGGGTGAAAAACGGAGGCTGCAGGAGGAGCCGCAGGATGACGGGTCAGAGGCCGCGGCGCCGGGGAAGGTGAGAGTTCCCCCGGCTCTGCTGGCAGCTCCGCAAACGGCCCCTACCACTCGACCGCAGCGCCGGCCTCCTGTGCTCCTGGAAGCCCGGTGGCGGAGGGCTCTGCGGCCTCTGCCGGGATGATCGATGCCCCTGCTCCTGTCCTCAAGTCACCCCGCCCGGCTGGCGCCACGTCTGGTGTCGCTGGTGCGGAGCCAGCCCGTGGCCGACGATGCTGCGGTCCACCTGTCAGCGGCAGCCCCGTCCTTGAAGCTGGCCGCTACTCCGGCCCTGTCTACAACTCCGGTTGCGGCCTGCCCCACGGCCGCATCTGTATCATCACCGGAGTCCACCGCGGCCTGCTTGTCGGGCTCTGCGGCCTATTCATCAGGAACTGCGGCTGCCCCTACCCGCCGCCCGGCCCCAGCGGCTGCCGGGCCGCCAACATCTGTGGCCGCCTCTGCCCCGCTCTCAAGCCCGGCGGTGTCCCGCCCATCGGACTCCGGGGCCTGTACCGGACCCTCCGTTTGGGTCGCGGAGGTCATCTGGAAGAAAAAGGCCAGGGAGCAGGAGGCTGGCATGGTGGCGGCACGATCTATGGGACGGCTCGTGTATACTAACTTGGCTAAAGGATACGGGTTCATCCGAGACCTCGCAACCGGCCAGAAGGTATACATCAACGTGATCTCCATCCGTCACGGCCGGGCGTTGCGAGAGGGGGACTTGGTATCGTACTACAAAGAGAACTGTCCCCGCGGCTACTACGCAGTAGCCGTAATTGCCGAACCCGAAGGTCACGAGCCCCCGTAGAAAGGACCCCTAGAGACACTCCCTGCATCCCGGGAGCTCCACGGCTGTGTGGGCCCCTTGCTGCCGGCTATCAGGAGATGGCCCGGACTGTCAGGATTTCGCTGCACCGTTGTGCAGGCCACGAGGACAGTTTTCCGTCCAGGTTACAAAGAATGTTTTATGTTGTTTGATTTGTTTTCCTGACATAGCGGGGATGCGGAAAAGGGAGTATTAATATTAAAGGGAGGGGGAGTCTTTATTTTAAAGATGCTGTGCGGAAAATATTGTGT
Organism: Dendrobates tinctorius; assembly: GCF_039654945.1. Lineage (NCBI taxonomy): Eukaryota > Metazoa > Chordata > Amphibia > Anura > Dendrobatidae > Dendrobates > Dendrobates tinctorius. Next base: position 10,822,824 of record NW_027361715.1, read on the forward strand.
TGGAAATAATGTTACATGTTTGAAAAAAAAGAAGAGAAAAACAAAAAAAAAAAGAGAAGAAGGGGTTACTCTGGTTGAGTAACTCCTACGGTTATTAAAGTAAAAGTAATAGGATGTTAAAGTTGATTTAATGAGTAGTGTGTTTAACCAAAAAAATGTGTGTAACAGGTTTCGGGTACGAGGTAGATGTGACAAAGACGCCGACCATGACTCTTTTTAAGTGAAGGACGAAGTGACGAAGAACAGGGTACCAGTCAGTGGTCCATCAGTCAGGTCCCCGACACCATGGACACCCCAAAAGGACAGGCGGGCGCCAATGATGACCTGGTAGGCGAAAGGCCTCGGTCATGGCGTTCCGGACAGCTGAAGGTAGTGGAAGGGGAGAGTAGTGGGAGGTTCACGCCGTAGAGTAGTCCGGGTGGACCTCGCCAACCCGAAAGAAGTTGTCACGCCACGCTGGCGAGTAGCGGTAGGCTGCTCGGAGCATGGTGCTCCCGGTTTAGTTCAGCCCCTGTGGGTGGTGGGTGTGGCCCAATGACCGGTCCGACAACAGACTGTGGGTAAGATTCAGAACGACGTAGGTAGGGAGTACAATTGTCGGGACGACAATGGACAAAGGGAGGGGGAGTGTGGGGAAGGTGTTACGGCGGCGGAACATGCTTAAAACAATATAAATAAACGTGTTCGCCGCCCGGGGTCCACCGTGCGGCAGGTGATATAACCGCTGCTAGAGAGGCAGAACACTATGGCAGCAATGTGCACGGGGTTAACTGCACCCTAAGTGCACAGAAGCGAGCTCTGCTATGCTCACAGAGCTGCAGACAAAAGAATATAGTAATACGCTAAGTCTGTTCGGGGACACAGACTAACAGCGAAACTGTCACGGTATAAATAGTCACAGAAGTAGCCTTAAGCAGCAGGACTACTCCCTCTAGACCTACCGTGCAATCAGACAGGAGGCGTCGCAACTGCAGACGCGGAAAAACTGCAACCGCAGCGCGGTGTGAACGGAGCCACAGAGGAGGCACCGCAATCTCGCTGGCGCGATGCAGGACGCTAGCTGCTGAGAATGTATAGCTGGAGCGCGCTGACGCTAGCGCTGCTACTGGCGGCTGCCCAATCACTCACACAGTCGTAATATCAGAGGGAAGGGGTTTCATAATAAGTCAGCCACCAGTCCAAGCATCCATCACCATACATACAGCAGCAGTATGAAAATACTAGCGCATGGCATAGCGGCCATGCACACTTTTTATAGCGTACGGGACCTGCCAGAAATCTCCAGAGCCCTGAGCTAAGCCAATGGAATCAGGAGCAGGACCTGAGCACCTGACTCCTGAACTCCAATGGGAGCTCATTCCAGGAGCATGCTCAGAAGCTGGCTGAAAGGACTTAGCCTCTGGAGACAAATGTGAGGATCTGGATCTCTGCATAAGTATGGCAGGACACAGATTCCTAACATTACCCCCCCTCCTAAGGCCCCCTCCTCCCCGAGCCCTCCGGGCGAAAACCCTGTGCCCTGCAGTGGCATAGGGCTCAAACTCGTCCGAGGGTGAGCTTGGTGTCCAGGTAGGGGTTACATTAACCCGAGACACCTGGAAGGCATCAGAGGAACCGAGGTCACCAGGTTTCAAGAGGGACACTTGGGAGATAGTAGGAGCAGGAGTGACAGAGGCACGCTGCCGCGTGTCGGCAGATGTCGCCGCCCTCTGTCTAGGAGGGTTAGGCTGAGCACATAAGGTGCAAGCCTGAATAAATTTTTTTATGTCCCGAGCTCTATGGGGCCACCAATACGCGCCAGCCAACAGTTTTGAGACCTGCATATAGCCCCGATGGTGATGTGTGTTAGGCGCATGTGCCCAGGCAAGCACCTGAGCCCTGAGATGAGGAGGGACAAAGGTCTCGATAGCCGGTTCAGACGCCGACCTTTGCGGGGAGCCGGCTTCCGGAGAAACCGCACCGACATGGTGACAACCGCAGATGGATTCCTTGTCAGAGTCTGTATTAAAGTTAGTGCAAGACACCTCCATGGGCTCAGGAGGTAGAACTTCCGGCTCGTCTAGCTCAAGGGGTACAAAAAATTTTGGAGCCGAAATGGATTTGCGCTTGGAGTGAGCTCGCTCCATACCGCGCTCCGAAAAACGTAGATCGATGCGTGAGGAGACTGAGATTAGCTCTTCCAAGCTAGTGGGAATCTCTCTAGTAGAGAGAGCATCCTTCACATGCTCCGCTAGACCTCGCCAAAAAACGGGGATTAGGGCCTTGTCGGACCATTCCAACTCGGACGCCAGTGTCCGAAAATGGACGGCATACTGGCTAACCGAGAGTGACCCCTGAGTAAGGGCGAGTAGCTGCAGGGACGTATCATGCGTGACCCGAGGACCGAGAAAAACTTGCCTGATGGCAGTCAGCAAGTTAGCCGCGGATCGAATCTTGGGGTCACCACGCTCCCACAGAGGCGTAGCCCATTCCAGCACCTTGCCCGACAGTAGGGAGATAACAAAAGCCACCTTAGCCCGCTCCGTAGGGAATTGCGCAGCCAGCAGCTCTAAGTGTATCGAGCACTGGCTGATAAAACCCCTACAGGAGGCGCCATCCCCTGCATATTTATCGGGCAACGGGAGGCGGGTAACTGTCGGCGCAAGGGCGGACATGGACATACGCCCTACCGCGTCCGTAAGTGCCTGGACGGCAGCATCTGTAGCCTGCACAGCTGCGAGAGACCTCTCAAGGGAAGCAAGACGAGCCTCGAGCTGACGCACAAGCTGTAACAGCTGCTGCTGATCTGCCATCTCTAGCCAGACCCTGGCGCTAGTATTATGTTACGGCGGCGGAACACGCTTAAAAAAATATAAATAAACGTGTTCGCCGCCCGGGGTCCACCGTGCGGCAGGTGATATAACCGCTGCTAGAGAGGCAGAACACTATGGCGGCAATGTGCACGGGGTTAACTGCACCCTAAGTGCACAGAAGCGAGCTCTGCTATGCTCACAGAGCTGCAGACAAAAGAATATAGTAATACGCTAAGTCTGTTCGGGGACACAGACTAACAGCGAAACTGTCACGGTATAAATAGTCACAGAAGTAGCCTTAAGCAGCAGGACTACTCCCTCTAGACCTACCGTGCAATCAGACAGGAGGTGTCGCAACTGCAGACGCGGAAAAACTGCAACCGCGGCGCGGTGTGAACGGAGCCACAGAGGAGGCACCGCAATCTCGCTGGCGCGATGCAGGGCGCTAGCTGCTGAGAATGTATAGCTGGAGCGCGCTGACGCTAGCGCTGTTACTGGCAGCTGCCCAATCACTCACACAGTCGTAATATCAGAGGGAAGGGGTTTCATAATAAGTCAGCCACCAGTCCAAGCATCCATCACCATACATACAGCAGCAGTATGAAAATACTAGCGCATGGCATAGCGGCCATGTGCACTTTTTATAGCGTACGGGACCTGCCAGAAACCTCCAGAGCCCTGATCTAAGCCAATGGAATCAGGAGCAGGACCTGAACACCTGACTCCTGAACTCCAATGGGAGCTCATTCCAGGAGCATGCTCAGAAGCTGGCTGAAAGGACTTAGCCTCTGGAGACAAATGTGAGGATCTGGATCTCTGCATAAGTATGGCAGGACACAGATTCCTAACAGAAGGTGACTTGACGGACAGACTTGACTGGTAGTAGGAGGGGACGGTTTGTGCACTGGAGATGGAGATTGACAGGTTAGAAGGGTGACAGCTAGGAAAGAGAGATAGGAGAGTGCAGTACCGAGAAAAGACCACAAGATGGATGGCAAGGGAGAGTAGCTCGACTTGACAACGGCTTATGGCTCGAGAAATGCACAGTCATGGGGGGCGGGGAGATAGGAGCCCGGGAGGGGAATTCCCCTGTGAGAGAGGGGATAAATAGAAGAAGGCGGGGCTCGGGTTTGGTCAGTCCTGGGAGGAGCTCGACAGAAGACTTGGAACGGAAGTCAGAAACAGAGAAGAGCTTGACAGGGGGACTGATGGGAGAGGACAGTCGGGGGTGGCCCTGACACGACATACTGCAGGACAGGCGGGGTGACATACCGCAGGACAAGTGAGGCCCCGGGAGTACCGACTGGACGACGACCTGGGACAGGTGAAGCGCTGGGGGTAGATTGGTCTAGGACAGCCCCCAGTGAAAGATCCACGAGGTGCGTTACTGCGATTGGAATGAAGGCACAGGTACCTGGGCCTGGAGATAGTGTGAAGAAGCTGCGGTGCGTTTTTGGTGGTCGTCAGGAGCACGACGAAATAAACCTGGAACTGTTACAACTGGATTCTGTCTCCGCCTTGTCCATACGTCATCTGGTGTCCGTGTCATCTGGTCGTGGTAAGAAGTGGTCCACCCCCCATCCCCGGCCCTTACCACAAGTGTGCAAGGAAGCAAATGAGTACAAAATTTGTAATGAAACCTAATTGTAAAAATGAAAGGCATAGCACGGTGTTTCAATGTTTAACTCTATTTCTTGGCAGCACTGGAGTTCTGAGTTCAAACTTAACCATGGGCATCATATAAATAGGATCAATCATCTATCCCAGCGATTGTGTGAGCAAAACACAGTAATCTTCAGTGGCTTACTAAAGTCTTTACCCCATTGGCATTTTTCATGTTTTGCTACTTCACAATCTGGAATTGCACTGCTTTTCTTTGAGGGTTTGCATCAGTTCATGTAAAGAACATGCCTACAACTGTGAACATTTATTTCTTTTTATTGTGAAGCAAGCAAATAGGGCAAAATAAATGAAAATGTCAATGTGCATAACTATTCATCCCATAAAGTCAGTACTTTGTAGAGCCTCCTTTTGCGGCATTTAAAGCTGAAAGTTGCTTTGGATAAGTCTCTATGAGCTTTCCACTTCTTTGCCTAGGCCACTCATAAACATTTACTCCTAAAGGACTCAAGTGTTTCTTTAGCGGTATGCCTTGCGTCATTGTCTTGTAGGAAGGTAAACAACCGTCCCAGTCTCAAATCACCAACAGACTGAAACAGGTTTTGCTCAAGAATACCCCTGTATTTCGCACCATCCATCTTCCCCTCTACTCGGACCATTTTCCCTATTTCTGCTGCTGAAAAATCATCCCCACAGCATGGTGGCCAAAAAGTTCAATTTTGGTCTGATCAGACCACAGCACCTTCCTCCATACATTTGAGGGAGTCTCCCACCATGTCTTTTGGCAAACACAAAAGGAGCGTTACAATTTTTCTTTGCAATTAAAAGTTTTTTCTGACCTCTCTTCCATAAAGGCCACCTCTATGAAATGTACATCTTATTGTGGTTGTATGGACCGATGCTCCAGTCCCTGCTTGGGAACTCTGCAGCTCCTTCAGGGTTACCTTTGGTCTCTGTGCTGCCCCTCTGATTAATGCCCTCATTGCCCAGGCTGAGAGTTTTGGTGGGTGGCCCACTCTTGTCAAGATTGTTGTGGTACCATGTTCTTTCTGCTATGTGCACGCCGCTAGTTTCAGATATGGGTGGGACAGGTCTTTTGATTGAATTCTTTGGAACTCTGGGGGAACCGTTAGTCAGGGCAAACGTGCACTGCAGCTTCCTCAAGCACAAGATGGATCCACTTGCTCAAACAGACAAAATTGATAGCGTCCTCATGAACAGATGAGCAGTGTAGTTTAATATCACAGCACGTCCAGTAGAAGTCTCTCAAGCATAGGCTTTATACACAGTACAGCTGCTTCTTAAAGGCACATTGACTAAAGGTACTGTCACACTTAGCGATGTACCAGCGATCCCGACCAGCGATATGACGCGGTCAGGATCGCTGGTACATCGCCAAGTGGTCGCTAGTGAGCTGCCACACAGGCAGATCTCACTAGCGACATCGCTGGGGACGGGGGTCGCTACTTACCTGTCACACCAGTTGATCCTGCGTCCTCCCGCCCACGTCCACGCGTCACTCGTCGTCACAGCAGGAAGCGCCGCAGGAAGCTGACGACGAGAAACAGTCCAGGACGTTCTCGCGCGATCAGCGATAACCAGCGGGGGAGCAGGTTGTAGGTAAGTATCACACAGCGATATCGCTAGCAATATTGCTATAACGTCACAAGTTATAGCGATACTGCTAGCGATATCGCTTAGTGTGACATGCCCTTAACAGTCTCTTTTGATAGCACAGTTCAGCACTGATCAAGACTCTTTACAAAGGCACAGTAGTACACCGCATTCATTCTAGAACAGTGAGATGGAGGAGGTGGGCGTTGCTGAGGGAGATGATCCCTGTGACACAATTTCTTCCAGTCCTTATCTTCAGGCTCCCGATAGACTTTTTCAACTGGCAGTACAGGGGTTAGACCAGCTTCACTCTTTAATGGAATCCTATGTCCCTATGGTTCACTTGCCTGAACTGTTGTGAGAGACAGTTCACACACCACTCATCCCTTCCACTGCTGCCAGAATAGTTAACAAGTTCCCCACAATCCCCCAGGGGCTCTGATAACCACTCTCTGTCTCCTGTGACTGTGTTAACCCCTCTAGTTACTGGATGCTTTTGAAGCAACAGCATTCAGCACTACTTCTGCATGTCACATTTCCATTTGATGATAATGGATTTGATGGTGCTCCGGGGGATCTTCAGAGATTAGGTATATTTTTTATAACCCAACCTTACCTTGGACTTCACAACAACTTTGTCCCTGACTTGTTTGGAGATCTCCTTGGTCATCATGGTGTTTGGTTAGTGGTGCCTCTTGTTAATGGTGTTGCAGCGTCTGAGCCTTTCAGAAAAGGTAAAGTGTATATACTCACAGACATGTGACACTTAGATTCCACACAGGTGGACATCCTTTCACAAGTATGTGACTTATGAAGGTACCATATTTGCTTGCACCAGAAATTTTTAAGGGTGAATACATATGCACACTCCAATTTTTAGTTGTTTGATGCCATAAATGCAATTTATCCCTATATTTTTCTCATTTCACTTCACTAACTTAGGCTATTTGGTACTGATGCATCACACACAAATCGGATTACAAAAATATTTAAGCGCAGTTTGTAACGTAACAAAATAGGTAAAAAGCCAAGGGGGTGAATACTTTTGCAATCCGCTGTAGTTTCCTTCTCCCCTCCAAAAGCACTTTACTGCGTGCAAGTGTTATTCTCCAGGCTCCGGTTTCCGCAATAAACATGTTTATTGGCCTGCAATGAAAATGGCTCTTATATATACGATAGGGATTTTAGATTATGAGCCCATTGGGGACAGAAACTGAACAGTGGGTGCCTGTCACTAGAATAAGCCTCAGGTGTAATACCATCTATAACCTCTGGACGAGAGTGGCGCTGTTACTGGAAGAAAGCAGATGTGTTATCCCTTTATTGAAGCACTAGAAAATAATGACATTCTGCGCGCTTTACAATCCTATAAAGAGAGTATGGCCATCTGCGAGTAATATTGTTTTCTTGAGCAAGGTTCTCGTTTATTGCCTGTAAAGTATTATACACTTATTCTACTCTCATCCCAGACTTTTTACAATAGCTTTTTTCATGGACCCAGTAAATGAAACGAAATGACAAGGAGCGCACACCCAGCCTCGCATTATTATTTCTTCTCCTCCATCGCACGCTGCCAAGTAGAACACAAACATTTCGAACAATGCGAGACGAGTGAATGTGTTTGGTGCTAGTTGTGAAAGCAAACGCTGTCACTAAGGCGCCCATCCTGCTACGAGGAAACGGATTCAAGTTTTACGAACTTCTAGCTGAATGATAGAGCAGCCGCTGATAAAATCTGAAACACAACATAGGGATTAAGTAATCTCTTAACTCCATAATTGTTACAGTGTCGGTGTGAGCCGCGCTAAGCCCCCGGTGTCTGGGGAACCAGCCGCAACTTATGTGATGTGTGAATGGAAACGGCCATAATGGAAGACGTTCTTCTAGGCATCATCCAGTATTAATAATTCATATCTGGGGATTCACAACAGAGAAGATCCATAAGCTTGTAGGCAAAAATAGTCAAACATGGCGGACAAACGCAATTATGCTACTAAATATTACATGAGCTTCTGCCTCTACTGTTAAAATGATCGACTGGGAAGCAGAAAATGTACTAAAGGGCTTTTCACTGTATAAATGAAAAGTTCTATAATTGTAGCATACTGTATACGTAAAGGAATTGTCCTCTTTCAGTCACTCTACATTCCCGGAGTGCAGTTTGGTATAGAAAAGCAGGTCCATATATGAGTCTTTGCCGATGCTCCTGGTGTCTGGCATTAGCCGCAGCTCAATGACTCTGCTAGTGTACACGGAATACCCTGATCATTCACGTGACATTAGCTCTCATGCCAAGCCCAGACACCGGAAGAAGCGGCGGAAACTCACCGGTAGACCCAAGTACAGCGCAATTTGTTTTTATACTGAACTTCACTGAAAGAGGACAACCCCTTTATTGTTTCGGGTTTAATCATAATGGTCATTAGACTAGAGAATAGGAACACTTGGGTTTATGAGAAGTTGACAGGTTGGAGACATCCATACAAAGTCTTACTGTGGATAATCCCCCCTCACACCCTTTACAACACCAACCCCAGGCCATATCCAGATACTTTCCAGATAGCACAGAGGGTTGCTCAGATGAGCCCATCATACGTACATATCCCGGCTGGCCGTGTGCGCCATGGACTGCACAAGGGCCAATTAGACCCAGTGTTCCAGCTCATTTCGCCGATTGTTTACATGGACCAATGATCTACTTAGAAAACATCTTAGCATGCAAAGGACTGACCCTGGTTTTAGTACAGTCGTCTGAATTTAGACTAAAGCGTCACAGTTTGCTTTTACCAGTCTTCAGATTTACGATCCACTTGTGGGTCCATCTCGGTGTCGTTATTGAATTATTGCCATGCTCGCCTAATGTTTGCTACCTTCAGGCAATATTCGATTTTGCTCTACTTGTTTTAAGAGTAATTATATAATAATAATCTATCTCTATATATAAAAATGAGTGTGTGTATGTGTGTGTGTGTATCACCAACCAATCACGAAGCATCTTTCATTTCAGAGCTGTTCAAAAGAAACTGAGCTGTGATTGGTTGCTACGAGCAACAGTTTTCCTTGCAACCAATCACTAAGCATCTCTCATTCACCAGAGCTGGTTAAAAGAAGCTGAGCTGTGATTGGTTGCTATGAGCAAGTTTTCACACTTTGCAGCACCTCAGCAGACACTGACATGGTGGGAGAAATCTAGCATCCCTAGGAACATAAGCTCCCAGAAATTGTCTGCCCCCAGACAGGAGCACAGAGCACATGACAGAAATGAATCCCCCCTCCCGTGGATTATTGATATGCAAATTAGGGCAAATCCACTCAGCATTTTGGTACTGACCCCAGGCCTTTCTTAAAGGGATCTCAGGTATGGAAGGCAGGGCAATTGCCTTCAAATGCTCTGATTCTGACCCCAGGGTTCTATTAAAGGGATCATTGGTATCCAAGTCAGGGCAAATCTCTGGTTCTGATACCAGGCTTTCTTAAAGGGATCCCTGATATGGAAGTTAGGTCAAATCCACTCAGCGCTCTGGTTCTGACCCAAGGCCCCTCTTAAAGGGATCCCTGGTATGGAAGTCAGGGCAATTGCCTTCAAATGCTCTGGTACTGACCCCAGGCCTCTCTTAAAGGGATCTCCTGTACGGAAGTTAGGGCAAATCCCTCAGTGCACTGATTCTGACCGCAGGGTTCTATTAAAGGGATCATTAGTATGCAAGTCAGGGCAAATCCACTCAGCGCTCTGGTTCTGACGCCAGGCCTCTCTTAAAGGGATCCCCGGTATGGAAGTTTGGGCAAATCTCTCAGCGCTGTGGTTCGGACCCCAGGCCTCTCTTAAAGGGATCCCCGGTATGGAAGTTAGGACCGTTCCACTCAGTGCTGTGGTTCTGACCCCAGGGTCTCTTAAAGGGATCATTGGTATGGAAGTTAGGGCAATTCCACTAAGCGCTCTGGTTCTGATCCCAGGCCCCTCTTAAAGGGATGCCTGGTATGGAAGTTAGGGTAAATCCCTCAGCGCTCTGATACTGACCTCAGTCTCTCTTAAAGGGATCATTGGTATGGAAGTTAGGGCAATTACACTCAGCACTCTGTTTTTGATGCCAGGCCTCTCTTAAAGGGATCCCCGGTATGGAAGTTAGGACTGTTCCATTCAGCGCTCTGGCTCTGACCCCAGGCTGACAGGATGATGTGGGATATTAGGGGTAGCAGTCCGGTGGCTCTGGCTGTCGGGATGATGTGGGATATTATGGGTAGTTGTCCGGTAGCTCTGACGGAATGATGTGGGATATTAGGGGTATTAGTCTGGTGGCTCTGACGGGATGATGTTGGATATTAGTGGTAGTTGTTTGGTGGCTCTGGCTGACAGGATGATGTGGGATATTAGGGGTAGTAGTCTGGTGGCTCTGGCTGACAGGATGATGTGGGATATTAGGGGTGTACGGTAGCTCTGGCTGACGGGATGATGTAGGATATTAGTAGTCCGGTGGCTCTGGCTGACGGGATGATGTGGGATATTACAGTGAATGTGGCTATGTGGAGTGGGTGGGGCTATACACTCAGCTTTATATATATATATATATATATATATATATATATATATATATATATATATATAGGAATAAGAGAGAATTGGGATCCAGCAAAAAGATGAAAGTTCACCAGAATTATAAAATCTTCTTCTTTATTTATCCATTAAATCATATAAAAAAAACGTATGAGGAACTCCAAACAATTGGTAACATTCCAGCAAGGGACTACATGTTTCAGCACTATGTGCCTTCTTCACGGTCCTATTAGACCGTGAAGAAGGCACATAGTGCTGAAACATGTAGTCCCTTGCTGGAATGTTACCAATTGTTTGGAGTTCCTCATACGTTTTTTTTATATGATTTAATGGATAAATAAAGAAGAAGATTTTATAATTCTGGTGAACTTTCATCATTTTGCTGGATCCCAATTCTCTCTTATTCCTATTTGTTGGGGCATACTCCCTGCCTGGATACGTGCAGAATATAAGGTGAACACCGACTATCGCATTAAGAGGAACTCCTTTATGGTGAGCTGGCTATATGTTTTTTACATTGTTTGAATATATATATATATATATATATATATAATCATTATAATTTGTTATAACTAACCGTAGATAGTTACTATGCCCGGGCAGCGCCGTGCTCTTCAGCTAGTATATACATAAAGCTGAGTGTATGTATGTATGTGTGTGTGTGTATCAAGCCACTCCACATAGCCCGGCCCACTGACGGCTGGAAAGCAGGGTTGCAGAGGGAAAGTGCGGGATGCGGGTCGAGAGCAGAGCTGCGAGGGAGAGAGTGGGACATGGATGGACAACGGGGCTGCAGAGCAGTGGCGTATCTACAAAGTTATGGGCCCTGGTGCGAACTTTCAAATGAGGTCCCCCCATGCCAAAATACACGTACATCTCCCCTCCGTACACCTCGCACACACGTGGCTCTGCTCTGCAAACCCCATACACACACGGCTCCGCTCCGTACACCTCGTACACACACGGCTCCGCTCCGTACACCTCGTACACACACGACTTCGCTCTGCACATCCCATACACACATGGCTCCGCTCCGTACACACTCTGCACACCCTATACACACAGGGCTCCGCTCTGTACAAGCACGTGCACACACGGCTCCGCTCTGTACACCTCGTACACACAAGGCTCCTCTCTGCACATCCCATACACACACGGTTCTGCTCTGTACTCACACAGCTCTGCTCTGTACACCCCATACACACAGGGCCCTGCTCCGTACAGCGCGTACACACATGGCTCCGCACACCTCATACACACGGCTCCACTCCGTACACCTCGCACACACACAGCTCCACTCTGCATACCCCATACACACACGGCTCCGCTCCGTACGCACACTCAGCTAAGCTCTGCACACTCCATGCACACACATCTTCGCTCCGTACACCTCGTACACACAGCTCCACTCCGTATACCTCGTACACACACATCTTCGCTCCGTACACCTTGTGCACACACAGCTCTGCTACATCCACCCTGTAAACCCCCCTGACCCCACACAGAAACTTTACCTCATCCAGCATCATGACAACCAGCACAGCAGAGTCCTGCAGACAATCAGGCTCCTGATCATGTGACTTGTGACTCCTCCCCTCCTGTGACCTCATCACAGGTCCTGTGCACAAAGAAAATGACTTCATTGCAGGCAGGAGGGCGAGGATGGGGAGGATGGGTTGCATGGGGGTGGGTGGCGGCTCAGTGCAGGATGCGGGAGGGGTCAAAAATGGGACTATGCCGTGAGAATCGGCACGGTTTGGAAATATCACGGTCTGACCTGCCGGCCCCTCACTTCCCCGGGCCCAGTCGCAGTGATGACCGCTGCGATTGTGGTAGTTACGCCCCTGCTGCAGAGGGATAGAGCGGGACGGTGTGTGGGGAGCAGGGCTGTGGAGGGAGAACGCGGGACATGGACAGAGAGTGGGGCTGCAGAGGGATAGAGCAGGACGGCGCATGGAGAGCGGGTCTGTGGAAGGAGAGAGCATGATGGCGGGTGGAGAGCGGGTCTGTGGAAGGAGAGAGCATGATGACGGGTGAAGAGCGGGGCTGTGGAAGGAGAGAGCATGATGGCGGGTGGAGAGCGGGTCTGTGGAAGGAGAGAGCATGATGACGGGTGAAGAGCGGGGCTGTGGAAGGAGAGAGCATGATGGCGGGTGGAGAGCGGGTCTGTGGAAGGAGAGAGCATGATGATGGGTGAAGAGCGGGGCTGTGGAAGGAGAGAGCATGATGGCGGGTGGAGAGCGGGTCTGTGGAAGGAGAGAGCATGATGGCGGGTGGAGAGCGGGGCTGTTAAAGGGAATCTGTCACCCTTTTTTTCGGCTTGCAGCTGCCGGCATAGACATCGGGGGCTTATCTACAGCATTCTGTAATGCTGTAGATAAGCCTCCGATGTAACCTGAAAGAGAAGAAAAACACATTATATTATATTCACCGGGGTGGGCTGTCCGGTCTGGTGGGCGTTGCGGTCCGGTCCGACGCCTCCCTTCTTCATGCGATGACATCCTCTTCTCCCGTCCTGAAATGGCTGCGGCGCAAGCGTACTGCTCTGCCCTGTTGTGGGCAGAGCAGAGTACTGCAGTGCGCAGGCGCCGGGAGAGGTGACAGTTTCCTTTTAAGGGAGTCAGCAGGACCCACAGTTAGTTACTATGCCCAGGCAAGGCCAGGCTCTTCAGCTAGTAATAATAATAATTTTTATTTCTATGCCTATGTTTTCCCTTTTTTTGTCTTTTGTAAAACCTCAATAAACACAATTTGTACAGTACATTACATACCTTGTCTAACACCATATGGAACGATGGCTAGATAAGCATACAGTGCAGACCATGCTCTGTGATCCGAATACATCAGCAGCAGCCGCACTATCGTTTACTACAATGTCTGGATAGATTTGAGTACAATGATAATGACAAGTGTAACCATTAAAGTGGATCTGATATAACATTTTGTAATATAACATACATACATTATTTAATAGCTTTCATAGACTCAATGAGGCTGGTGTACTTACGTTTAAAATCAATATCAGAATGGCTGTATATTTTTCAGAATAAGTACCCCAGCCTCATCCATGTGCTCAGTACAAGCTGCAGCTGTCAGTGAGGCTGGGCGGAGGGGAGCACTGAATACGCTTGGACTCGAGCCCTCTCTTCCTTTATAGTTGGACTCATTTTAATACCAGAAATATGAAACCAGTCTGATATGAATTTTCAAACTAAGTGCAACATCATCATGGGTCCAATATATTTGTTTAATAATGTACAGAGTTTGCATTGTAAACTATGGTGACAGATTTGTTTTAAAATTGCACAGTGGCTTCCAAAAGTATTCACCCCCACCCTTAGGTTTTCACCTATTTTGTTATATATTTTGTTATATTACAATATGTGTTTAAATATTTTTGTAATCCGATTTGTGTGTGATGCATCAGCACTAAATAGTCTGGGATCAAATAACTAAAAATTTACATATGCATATGTATTCAACCCTTTTGCGATGAAGCCCATAATAATTTCTGGTGCAAGCAATTACCTTCATAAGTCACATGCTTAGTGACAGGACGTCACCTGTGTGTAATGTAAGTGTCACATGTCTGTCAGTATATACACTTTACCTTTATGAAAGGCCACAGAGGCTGCAGCACCATTAAGAAAGAGATACTACTAACCAAACACCATGAAGACCAAGGAGATATCCAAACACCACCACGAAGAGCAAAGATATCTCCATACAAGTCAGGGACAAAGTTGCTGAGAAGTACAAGTCAGGGTTGGGTTATAAAAAATATCCAATCTCTGATGGTTCCTGGGAGCACTTTCAAATCCATCATCAAATGGAAAGAACATGATACCACAACAATCCTGCCAAGTGAAGGCCGCCCACCAAAACTCTCAGCCCGGGCAAGGAGGGCATTAATCAGAAAGGCAGCACAGAGACCAAAAGTAACCCTGAAGGAGCTGCAGAGTTCCCAGGCAGAGACTGTCGATACGACCACAATAAGCCGTACACTCCATAGAGGTGGCCTGTATGGAAGAGTGGGGAGAAAAAAACTTTACTTATATACACAAAAATTGTAAGGCTCATTTTGAGTTTGCCAAAAGACATGTGGGAGACTCCCCAAATGTATGGAGGAAGGTGCTGTGGTCAGATGAGACCAAAATTAAACTTTTTGGCCACCAAGGTAAACGCTATGTCTGGTGCCAAACCAACAAAGCTCATCACCCCAAGAACACCATCCCTACAGTGAAATGTGGTGGCAGCATCATTCTGTGGGTATGGTTTTTGGAAGCAGGCACAAGAAAATGGTCTGAGTAGAGGGGAAGATGGATGGTGCAAAATACAGGGATATTCTTGAGCAAAACCTGTTTCAGTTTGTCAGTGATTTGAGACTGAGATGGAGGTTCACCTTCCAACAAAACAATGACCCAAAGCATACTGGTAAAGCAACACTCAAAGTGGTTTAAGGGGAAACTTGTAAATGTTTTTCAGTGGCCTAGTCAAAACACAGACCTTAATCCAATGGAGAATCTGTGGTCAGACTTGAAGATTGCTGTTCACTAGAGGAAACCATCTAACCTGAAAGAGCTGGAGCAGTTTTGCTTTGAGGAATGGGCAAAACTCCCAGATTGTGAGCAGAACGCAAAACATGCCAAGGGGGTGAATACTTATGCAACCAACTGTATATGAACCACAAATGGAGTCTCTAAAATTATAAGTGACTCATGTTAGATGGGTCCATGTTCCAAGTTTTGCGTTGGGATCTGGGATGTTCAGGTTACAGACAGAGATGTGCAGATGCTTGGTATAGATGGGAAAATGCCCCCTGAATCATTCCTCCTGTAAGAGGAAAAAATTTGGCCACTTTTGGTAAATGTGTCATGAAGCCTTAAACTGACCACAGGTTTTCATTTCGATAGCCCGTGCTCCCCTATACAAGCCTTATCTGTGTGCATTTATAATACTCGGCAACCATGCTGTTATCATGAGGCTGCTGCATCCCACAGGGCATTAGTATTAATATTATGCCTTGGTAATATGGCGCTAGATACAGGTCTGAAACCGGAAGATCCCTGCAGCACACAATGCTTGCACTGGGGGATTCATAAGTCCGCAGTCACACAGAATGTCTGCAGACGTATTGGTTCTGACCGGACAACCCCTTTAATTTCGTCACCTTCTCCAATGTCTCTCTGATCGTACATCGGACTGCACTCGGATGACATCTGACATCTTCAAAACCACATCTGAAGATGTTTTACAAGATTTTCTGTCTCATCCTAACACCTCATAAATATATGAATTTATATAATGAAGTTATGAATTAATAAAATGTATATCACTATAACTGATTTTACCTTAAGAAAACACCCTGAAAAAGGAACCTGTCTCCGGGCTTTTTCTACCTAATCTGGATTCATACGCAGTGGTGGGGACGTGATAGTGGTGAGCGAACAAATCCTTTCTCCTTAGTTATTTTTAATTTTAATTTTTTTTAATTTTTCATAGGAATTTAAAAATGTTTAGAAATATTAATTATGGTATGTAAAGATAATTTATGTTTTTCAATCTAAAATTCTCGATTGTTACCCCAACCACCAAAAGAAATGGCAAAAATCAATCAATCAATCAAGCAATTAAAAAAACAACCAGGGATAGCCAGGTAATCTGCTACAGAAAATTAGTTATTATTGATTGGCTATTTATTAAGAAGTCTGAGATAAATATAGGCATCGGCTCATTTAGTGTATGTGTAAGGAGTGGAATGATGCTATTCTCTTGCTCTCTCTCTCTTAATGTTCTGAATGTTTTTATAATGATCTGGTGGTACTGCTACATGGCATCATGTATTATCATCCAGAATTAATGGTATTGCCACACTTTTATATGTGTTACCATTTGCTGTAAATATATTGTGCTTCATTGTGTAATGCTGTGTTTTAGATAGGGAAAGTGCAGTGCACCCTTTGGGACACTAGAGGGGGGCACTCTAGTATATAGAGCTTTTAGTAGGATAGGGTTAAGTGTAGGAGGAGTTAAGGTTAGATGACAAGGAAGTTAGTTCAGACGGGGCCAGGGTGCCCAAAGTGTCCACATGGGCTATAGGCTCAGGACGGCTCGGCATCCACGCAATGTTAAGCAACGACAGTCCAAATTATCCACGGCTACTGGACATCAATACAGTGGGCCAAAGCAGTAGAGAAGATGTTGCGACTCGTAGCCTGGGCGGACGCTCTTAGGGCGGGAATCGGACGAAGTGAGGAACAGAAGGATGCTGTAGATTCTCAGGGAGTGATACAGACGGGTCGGATGCTTTTCCAGAGGCAGCTAAACCAGGTGACGGATGATTTCAAGTCTGGGGCGAAACAGGTAGAAGGAATTGTCATCATGGCAAAGTTAGGCCAGGAAGAAGCTAGGAATCAGTCTAAGACAGTCCGGTCCGGATATGTGCCATATAGAAGCGTCAGCAAAGTAGAGAAAGATGAGGAAGCAAGTAAAGGTTGATGTGTTATCAATGATGTGCCAACTGTGGATATATTGTGTGAAATTGTCAGTAAAGAAACCATTCAAGTTACCATGGACTGTGTCTCAGTTATTGGGAGTCGCCTCGGAGAGGGATCATTGCCGCTTGGGAAGTGCCCAGGGGGACTATAGTTCTGGCCGACCCTTACATATGCACAGCCAGGAATCTTTGCTCATTCTGCCATGTGCTATAATATATTGGTATCCAAGACATAGTGGATCTGACAACAAATTTCAAAATACAAACTGCATATATGACACTTGATGAGACTGGTGTATTTGCTTTGAAAATTCATGCCAGAATGACTATGATCATGAAATACATATTAGCATTTCATAAGCAAAATATTCTCCTATTAATAGGCAGGGAAATTTTCATATAGGATTATGCAGCAATTCTTACACGGACTTCAGAGTAATTAGGCCAGCCTCATCAAGTCAAAGATATCTATTTTATATTGTATGCAGCTTGTATTGTGAAATCTGATGACAGGTCTTTTTAAAGACAAGATGCAAGTGAGCAATAATCTCTCTCTGCAGTCATAATATACAAGGTTACTTACTGACATGACCTCACCACAGTCATTGTTCATCTTTTTGTTTTTGTTTTCCACCCCCATCTTTAAAGAGCTCTCAACAAGGGAATGAGTTGTAATTTAAAATGTCATCATCCACCATTTAATTAATCAAACAATGCACTGAAAAAATGGATAATATCTTTCAGCAGGGTCATCTCTCTCTCTCCTGTAGAGTGTAAGCTCTTATGGTCAGCAGGGTCCTCTCTCTGTACTGTAGAGTGTAAGCTCTTATGATCAGCATTGTCCTCTCTCTTCTGTAGAGTGTAAGCACTTATGGTTAGCGGAGTCCTCTCTCTCTCCTGTAGAGTGTAAGCTCTTATGGTCAGTGGGGTCATCTCTCTCTCTTCTGTAGAGTGTAAGCCCTTATGGTCAGCAGGGTCCTCTCTCTCTCTCCTGTAGAGTGTAAGCTCTTATGGTCAGTGGGGTCCTCTCTCTCTCCTGTAGAGTGCAAGCTTTTATGGTCAGCAGGGTCCTCTCTCTTAACTGTAGAGTGTAAGCTCTTATGGTCAGCAAGGTCCTCTCTCTCCTGTAGAGTGTAAGCTCTTATGGTCAGTGGGGTCCTCTCTCTCTCCTATAGAGTGTAAGCTCTTATGGTCAGCAGGGTCCTCTCTCTTCTGTAGAGTGTAAGCACTTATGGTTAGCGGAGTCCTCTCTCTCCTGTAGAGTGCAAGCTTTTATGGTCAGCAGGGTCATCTCTCTCTCTTCTGTAGAGTGTAAGCCCTTATGGTCAGCAGAGTCCTCTCTCTCTCCTGTAGAGTGTAAGCTCTTATGGTTAGCGGAGTCCTCTCTCTCTCCTGTAGAGTGCAAGCTTTTATGGTCAGCAGGGTCATCTCTCTCTTCTGTAGAGTGTAAGCCCTTATGGTCAGCAGAGTCCTGTCTCCTGTAGAGTGTAAGCTCTTATGGTCAGTGGGTCCTCTCTCTCTCCTGTAGAGTGCAAGCTTTTATGGTCAGCAGGGTCCTCTCTCTCTTCTGTAGAGTGTAAGCCCTTATGGTCAGCAGAGTCCTGTCTCCTGTAGAGTGTAAGCTCTTATGGTCAGTGGGTCCTCTCTCTCTCCTGTAGAGTGCAAGCTTTTATGGTCAGCAGGGTCCTCTTAACTGTAGAGTGTAAGCTCTTATGGTCAGCAAGGTCCTCTCTCCTGTAGAGTGTAAGCTCTTATGGTCAGCAAGGTCCTCTCTCTCTCCTATAGAGTGTAAGCTCTTATGGTCAGCTGGGTCATCTCTCTTTCTCTCTCTTGCTTGTGTAGTGTAAGCTCTAATGATAAACATGGTTCTCTCTCTCTCCTGTCCCCCACGTGTAGTTTCCTAACAATTCTAAGATATCCATTTTTGAGACTTGAGCATTTTTTTTACATAATTTGTATTATTTGCGAATATTTGGTGAATTCAAACTTTTTTTCATCTCTAGTTATTCCCATTGTCTACATTTATGACATATCCATAGGATATGCCGCAATAATGTGTCAGAATTGCCGATCCCTCTTCTAGACCTTGCAAATTAAGCACCTTGATGTAAAAAAATGAAAAGGGGGTTTACTACAGTCACAGTCAGAATTGTTCAAACCCCTTTGGAAATTAGGTTTATTGCCAAAATGTACAAACTATCTGCAGTTTGCAATAATCTAATCAACCAAGAACAATGTCAATAACTCAACACAAGTAATATGACAAGTGATTTTATTTGAAGTCAACACAAAATTATGCTTTTAACGACTACTGCAGTCTCAGACTTATTATAGAAAGTCCCATCATTAGTTGTATCATGTGTACGTGAGATAAAACAAATTAAATACCTGGACTAGGTAGGGCTATGTTGGCTGGGATGGTCAGTTGAGTCTTAGAAATATGGTAAAAATATAATCTTTTTGACCCACTCAACAGAGTTGTCAAAAAGTTAAAAGAAAAGCTAATTTCCTTGAACAAACAAGGAAAAGGATAAAAAAAAGATCACAAAGACATTGAATATTTTCATAGACACAGATGAAAGTAGGATTCAGAAGTTAAGGTTAAAGGTGCTCTGACTTCATTACCAGGATGAGATAATAAGAGGAAGCCATCACCGGGTCCTACCAGATTCCTGAAGAGGGCGGTGGTCAAAAACCCTTGATTGATTGCAAAAGACGTTCAGCAAGATTTGGTAGCTGCAAACAAGAAAGTTTCCATGAAGTTTTGGGATTTTGTTTTGTGGAGCAATTAAATAAAACTGGCACGTTTCAAGTCTATAGAACACTGGTGTGTCTGGAAGAAGAAGAATGAAGCATAAGCTGAAAAACACACCCTTCCTACAGTGAAGCAGGGCGGGGGCTCAATCATGTCTATAGAAAAGCATTGTGGTGGCTCAATGATGCCCAATAACGGGGGTTTGGTGATGCTCTGTGGCCCCTTTGCTTCCTTTGACTCCGGACATTTGCAGTGTGTAGAGAGCAAGAAGGATTCAATCAAGTGTCAAGAAATGCTAGGAGAAAATGTCATGCCATCTGTGAGGAAGCTGAAGCTTGGGTGTCATTGGCCCTTCCAACAGGTCAAAGATCCCATATGTTTACCAACACTTGGTTTCAGAGTTCCAGAAAGATTCTGAAGTGGTCGTAGCAATCGCTTGACCTGAGCCCCATAAATAATTTTTGGTGCGATTTGAAGAAGGCAGTTGCAGCACGCAAATCCACGACTGTTGATGAAATGGGGGACATTGCTCATAACGAATGGCTAAGTTTCCTCAAGAATGGTGCCAGAAGCTGGTGTCTGGATATGGATCACATTTACAGCAGACAGATTGTAAATTTTGCTAATAAACCTACTTTGCAACAGGGATGGAATAATTTGACTGCAACATTATAACTGGAAGAAGCTCGAGGTACAATTCAAAACTGCAAGCTGCAAATGTGGACGTTCTCCTGGTAAACTACAATTAACTATGTATATAAAAGTCATCGTAAATCCTGTTTTAGCATTTCGTAAATGACATTGCATGAGGACAGATTTAACTATGCAGCTTTCTTGGCTTCAATATATCTAATTTTGTTAAAGTCATTCTTTTTCTTTGACTGGTCTGTTTTCTTTTTGGAGTTCCTTGCAGTGCGGTTGGCATCGTCTTTTAGCATGAGAGGTACTCCATTATCTTAATATAAACCTCTCTGGTGCGGTGACTGCAGCGAAATATCCACAGTGTAAGACATGTTATTATTTGGTATTATTAATGCAATGATTTTACTACTTGGGTGCTGCATCATTTGTCCAATAATCGGGACTGAAAGTAATAAATCATGGGGAGATATTGCACAAATCTTCTCTCGATGATGAGTACTTTCATAGCTGCTGAAATATACCTACTGTCAAGTATTGCAAGTCATTTAAAGAGAATCAGTCACCAAGATTTTACCTTCTAATCTGAGAGCAGTATATTATAGGGACAGAGACCCTGAGTCCACTGATGTGTCACTTACTGGGCTGCTTGCTGTAGTTTTGATAAAATGAGTGTTTTATCAGCAGGAGATTATCACTAGAGGACTAGTAAGCCTGCTGTCAGGTAGTCCTCCATATTCATAAGCCTCATAAACCCCCCCACCACAGATTGGCAGCGTTCTGTCTATGCACAGTGTATGCAGAAAGCTGCCAATCAGTGGTGTGGGCGGGGTTATACATAGCTCAGCATTTAGAGAACTGCTAGAGAAAATGGTGATTTTATCAAAAAGTATTTGGACACCCACAGATAATAATGAGCATCTACATGATATGTTGAGAGCACAACTCAGACTAGTAGTTTGTCACTGCTAGTCTGACAGTGACCACAGATGACAAGCTCTGGACTTGGTGGCATTCTTTAGTCTGACTTTCCAGGTAGCACAATGCCGGATGGGTCTGCCATATCACCTCTATATACAGACACTGGACTAAATTACCCTACAATGGATCAGTTTTGATCTGGATATTACTTTAAGCAACACTATTCTCTAAAAATCTTATCTCTTTTACCAAAGAAATATTCCACAAACAGATGTCCAATAAAATCCGATTGCAAAATATGGTTTTATTTTCGATAGAGATTTCCTATTTTCCCACCGGAGACAGTTTAATGAAGAATCCATATTTCTGAGTCTTCCTTGAGACCTGTTGGGAGCAAAAATATTCTGTAGACATTAAAAAGTGAAATGGCTGAAAACGTCTCAGTACAGAAGAAATGCATCATCTCTGTCGACAGTGAGTGTTAGCAGTTTTGGTCTTGTTAGTGAGTTATCTTCTGACATTAGAGGAAAAACAGGAATATATTAGTCCTAATTTATAAGAAGGATGGACACTCTTGGGGCATTACAGATGGCTATTATGGTCTCTTTGGAGAAACGGGAAAACAGCTGCTTGAATGTTGAGGAAGAACATCTCCATAAGACTTCAACATCTGGTAAAATAGATTGAAAGTTCCGTTCCCTATTATAATGCCATGATCACTCAGAAAGACATATGATGATACATATTGAAATCCCATAAGCGAGAGAGATAAGCATCCGATTGTATTGATTCTCTTTCTCTGCAACTGACATTAGATAAATTACTATTTATTGCAGGAATAGACTCTAATGTTATTTCAGATTCATGGGAGTCCAAGTTTTAAGACCTCTGTAATCAGCTAATTGAAACTTTCTTTGTAATGATCTGCTCGCCCCTGAAGATCATTTAGTCATTATCTTTTGCTATGATAATGCATTTCTCAACTGTCCCATTCATTTATGGGTTTACTTTAATGACATGCCTAGCTGCAGGAGTTTTTGTGAGGAAAAGGTTAGCAATTAGTGTGAAGTTTAGGGTGGATCGTCAGCTTTATAAGGAGATGTTGAGGCCTAGTTCATCAGAGTGTCTATAGTTACAACACAAGTGAACATCCGCCAGACAGTAAGCAAGTTCACCCCGGAATCCTACAAGGACGTGGGAGAGGTTGTTGAGGCCTAGTTCATGAGAGTGCCTATAGTTACAACACAAGTGAACATCAGCCAGACAGAAAGCAAGTTGACCCAGGAATCCTACAAGAACGTGGAAGAGGTTGTTGAGGTCTAGTTCATGAGAGTGCTTATTGTTACAGTACAAGTGATTCTCAGCCAGACAGAAACCAAGTTCACCCAGGTATCCTACAAGAACGTGGAAGAGGTTGTTGAGACCTAGTTCACGAGAGTGCTTATAGTTACAACACAAGTGAACATCAGCCAGACAGAAAGCAAGTTGACCCAGGAATCCTACAAGAACGTGGAAGAGGTTGTTGAGGTCTAGTTCATGAGAGTGCTTATTGTTACAGTACAAGTGATTTTCAGCCAGACAGAAACCAAGTTCACCCAGGTATCCTACAAGAACGTGGAAGAGGTTGTTGAGACCTAGTTCACGAGAGTGCTTATAGTTACAACACAAGTGAACATCAGCCAGACAGAAAGCAAATTCACCCAGGAATCCTACAAGAATGTGGAAGAGGATGTTGAGACCTAGTTCATGAGAGTGCCTATAGTTGTAAGGGGGTGAAATGCTTCTATTCCTTTGCTCTTTTCCCCTTTAATATTCATAATGTTTTTATAATAACCTGGAGGCACTGCTACATGGCATCATGTATTATCACCCAGGAACAAAGGTATTGCCACACTGTTATATGTGTTACCATTTGCTGTAAATATGTTGTGTTTCATTGTGCAATGCGATGTTTTAGATAGGGAAAGTGTAGTGCACCCTTTGGACACTAGAGGGGGGTACTTTAGGATATAGAGCTCTTAGTAGGATAGGGTTCAGTGTAGGAGGGGCTGCCGCGAGTTAAGGTTAGATGAGAAGGAAGTTAGTTCAGATGGGGCCAGGGTGCCCAAAGTGTCCACATGAGCTATAGGCCCAGGACGGCTCGGCAGCCACGTAATGTTAAGCAGGGACAGTCCAAGTTATCCACGGCTATTGGACATCAGTATAGTGGGCCAAAGCAGCAGAGAAGATGTGGCGACTCGTAGCCTGGGCGGACGCTCTTAGGGCGGGAGTGGGACAGAGTGAGGAACGGAAGGATGCTGTCGCTTCACAGGGAGCGGTACAGACGGGTCGGATGCTTTTCCAGAGGCAACTAAACTAGGTGGCAGATGATTTCAAGTCTTGGGTGAAACAGGCAGAAGGAATTGTCATCATAGCAAGGTTAGGCCAGGAAGAAGCTGGGAAGCAGTCTAAGACGGTCCAATTGGGGTGCGTGCCTTATAGAAGTGTCAACAAAGTAAGGAAAGCTGAGGAAGCAAATAAAGAGGAATGTGTTATCTATGATGTGCCAACTGTGGATGTATTGTGTGAAGTTGTCAGTAAAGAAACCATTCAAGTTACCATGGACTGTGTCTCAGTTACTGGGAGTCGCCTTGGAGAGGGGCTAACGCCGCTTGGGAAGTGCCCAGCGGGACCTGAACCTGGAGACGCAGGTACGCTGTACAGTGGATTGTATTTTTCTGAGGGAAGGCATGGACACTGATGCTTTAGTGTCTCTGGCCACAACTATACTCCTGGACGACCCTTACATAGTTACAACAGAAGTGAACATAAGTCAGACAGAAAGCAAATTCACCCAGGACTCCTACAAGAATGTGGAAGAGGATGTTGAGGCCTAGTTCATCAGAGTGCCTATAGTTACA
The DNA here is from genome assembly GCF_039654945.1 of Dendrobates tinctorius. Taxonomy (NCBI): domain Eukaryota; kingdom Metazoa; phylum Chordata; class Amphibia; order Anura; family Dendrobatidae; genus Dendrobates; species Dendrobates tinctorius. Next base: position 10,847,113 of record NW_027361715.1, read on the forward strand.
GCACAAGTGAACATCAACCAGACAGAAAGCAAGTTCAAGCACCCAGGAATCCTACAAGAAAGTGGCAAAAGCATCATCTTAGAAGTGAGTACAGATTAGTGGAAAGTTGGGTGTGGGTTGAATGGGAACATAGTTGGGAACCATGGTGATGCAGAGCTGTTAGTAGTCCTGAGAGCCCTGCATGTTATCTGATTGAATGTGAAAGGTGGAGCAAGGAATCTGGCACCTGAGATGTGTTTGAAGATGGCAATTGGTGTCTTAGAGCAACGCCCTCCCCATCATGGGAATGGAGGGCACAGAAGTGCGCAAAAATTTACACAGCTCATTAGAAGCTCAGCCCCTGCTTCCTTGTCCATCCCCTCCAGTACACTACAACACAGGCCGCCTCCACTGGCCCCTGAGAGAGCAGTATCGTTAGCATGAGGAAAGACATTATCACTCATTTTCTCAACAGTGTTCACACAGGAAAAGGATTTGCCAGGGGAAATGCAGAGTGATAATGTAAACTCCCCATTAAGTATTACCTGCCTAACCAAGGAAGAAGTGCAGAACCGCCTTAGTAAGATTAAAATTGACAAATCACCAGGCCCTGATGGCATTCACCCTCGGGTATTAAGGGAGTTAAGTAATGTAATAGACAGGCCTCTATTCCTTATATTTAAAGACTCTATAGAAACAGGGTCTGTTCCTTTTGACTGGCGGCAAGCAAATGTGGTACCAATATTCAAAAAGGGGTGTAAAAGGGAACCTGGAAACTATAGGCCGGTAAGCTTAACATCTGTTGTGGGTAAAATTTTTGAAGGGTTTCTAAGGGATACCATTATGGAATATCTCAATGTTAGTAAATGTTTAACTCCATATCAACATGGATTTATGAAGGATCGCTCCTGTCAAACTAACCTGATCAGCTTGTATGAGGATGTAAACTCTCAAATGGACCAAGGAGAATCATTGGATGTCATTTATCTCGACTTCTCTAAAGCATTTGACACTGTCCCACATAAAAGATTGGTAAGTAAGAGGAGAAAGCTTGGGCTAGGGGAAAATGTGTGTAGATGGGTAGGTAGCTGGCTTAGTGATAGAAAACAAAGAGTGGTTATTAATGGGGCATACTCAGATTGGGCCAGGGTTACTAGTGGGGTACCACAGGGTTCTGTATTGGGCCCCCTACTATTTAATATATTTATTAATGATCTCGTGGATGGCTTACACAGTAAAATATCAGTATTTGCAGATGATACAAAACTATGTAAGGTAGTTAACACAAAGGAGGACAGTTTGCAACTACAGACAGATTTGAGTAAATTGGAGAATTGGGCTGAAAAATGGCAAATGAGGTTTAACACAGATAAGTGTAAGGTTGTGCACATGGGAAGGAGAAACACAATTACTTACTAAATGGGAAACTGCTGGGGAAATCAGGCATGGAAAAAGACAGGCATCTTAGTCAATAAGAAGCTAAATTGGAGTGCCCAGTGTCAGGCAGCTGCAACCAAAGTAAATAGGGTCATGGGATGCATTAGAAGAGGTCTGGGGACACGAGATGAAAACATAATTCTCCCTCTGTACAAATCACTCGTCAGACCACAGTTGGAGGATTGTGTGCAATTTTGGACGCCGGTGCTCAAGAAAGACATTACTGAACTTGAAAGGGTTCAAAGGCGGGCTACTAAAATGATAAATGGAGTTGGTTCACTACAATACCCAGAAAGGTTATCAAAATTAGGTCTATTTACTCTAGAAAAGAGAAGACTTAGGGGAGACAATATATATGTACAAGTATATCAGAGGGCAATACAGAGATCTATCCAATGAACTGTTTGTACCAAGAACTGTGACAAGAACAAGGGGGCATTCTCTTTGTTTGGAGGAAAGACAATTTCTGCACCAGCATAGAAGAGGGTTCTTCACGGTAAGAGCAGTGAGGCTCTGGAATTCTCTTCCTAGGAAGTGATGATGGCCAACTCACTGAATGAATTTAAGAAAGGAATGGATGCTTTTCTTGTGAGTAACAGTATACAAGGTTACGAATAACAGAATATTATAGGTAGATGGTTGACCCAGCTTAGGGGAAGGAATTTTTTTCCCTATGGAGAAAATTGGCTTCTACTCTGTGGGTTTTTTGCCTTCCCCAGGATCAACAATGCAGAACAGCTGCACTAAAAATAGGCTGAACTAGATGGACTTCAGCCTTCAAAGCTATGTTACTATATTACAAGTTTCAGTCGTGTTCAGGGTTTCAGAAATCACAAATGGCTAAATGAAACATTACATATCGACACCCTGGAAGTGGATCAACTCTATACATTGTGTAGCCACAGTAAATGTTATTGCAGGCTCAAACCTTGTACTGAGGAGAGCCTGCAGCGTAGATACTTTAATCAGCTGATCAATAGCAGTGCCGGGAGACAGACCACTAAACTCATGTTTATGACCAATCCTAAATCTAGAGGATCAATGTTATTTTTTTGGCAGGCATTAACTATGTCTCATTAAATAATTATGTAATTCTTGATATTGTTAAACTGTAATACAACAATACATGCAGAACACAGTAGTGCGCATATTCTCTGATTGGTTGTGTGTGTAGTGGGTCTCACAATCTAATTTACCTATTACAGTTATACATAGAAATATAAGGAATGAGGCTTAGATGAAAAGTGCCCAATGTGTACTTATCAAGAACTTTTCATTGTGGGCTGAAATGATGACAATGGTGATGATTCTGATTCGTTCTCTACAATTAGAGCCATATAGTGTTCAGCCAGAATTCATTCCTCCTATATTGGTATCTTACATCAAGTAAGGGATATGTGATACATAATAATCTACACAGAAAACCACAAAGGCAGTAATTAGTGTTATTCCTTGTGGTGTCAGTGACATACGTAATGCATTTGAAAGACTATGGAATAAATCTTTACCTACTAAACACTTACAAATTGCTTTGCTATGGGAAACAGAAGACCAGGCATTCATCCAATGGACACCTAAACTGATAAAAAAAAGTTTAATGGAGACCTAACCTTCAACAAAAGAGAATGTATGAATCCTTTGAGGCCTCACTTTTAAGACTTACCACCAGTGAGCACTTGATTTTACTCCCTTATTTCCATGAAAAAAACATTTGATAAGTGCTTCTCTCATTTTCAAGGTGATAATTGTAGTTTAAAAATTAAAAAAGTGACATGTTTAAATTGGACTTAAATCATCAATGATTAATTGGAGGGGTCCCACAAGTGGAAGGGTCCACAGTTACCCCTCAATCACTTCTTCCATCAAGCTGTAGAGCAACTTAGACCACCCACTCATGGAAAATCTTCAGTGTACTCTTACGTAGCTCTCTTCTTCAGGCTGGTTTCACACTTTCGTGTTTCGCCTTTGGAGTATAGACCACAATGGAAAGACTGGCTTCGGGTTTCCTCGCTCAAACTCAACAGCCTCCTGTGCCTATGCCTATCAGGTCAGTAGACCCGAGGCCATTTCATGTATCATGGTCCATACTCATACCTCGAAACGCAAATGTGTGAGACTGACCCAATGAGTAGACAATAAACTGATAAAATTCTACACCAGATCATTGACAGACCTGTGCAAATGTTTGTTCTATTGTTCTGCTCTTCTTTCTATGGAACTGTGAGGGGAGGATATAGGAAGCTGAACATACAGTGTTCAGCATCCTGCTACAAGTAGTGGGCTAGTGGAAGACCTGCGTGGAGGGAAACAGTCTGTAAGAGAGGGCATAAAGTAGAGAGTGAACCTTGGTACATTAGAGTGGAGTCTGTCTAATAGAAGGCGGAATGAGGATCAGTCTGTGAGAAAGGAGGAGCATTGCAAACAGCATGTACAACTGAGGCAACATGGGACCAGTCTATGAGGGAGAAGGAGCATTTGGAGCATTATGTACAACTGAGGCAGCATGGGGACCAGTCTATGAGGAAGAAGGAGCATTGGGAGCATTATGTACAACTGAGGCAACATGGGGACCAGTCTATGAGGGAGAAGGAGCATTGGGAGCATTATGTACAACTGAGGCAACATGGGACCAGTCTATGAGGGAGAAGGAGCATTTGGAGCATTATGTACAACTGAGGCAACATGGGGACCAGTCTATGAGGGAGAAGGAGAATTGGGAGCATTATGTACAACTGAGGCAACATGGGGACCAGTCTATGAGGGAGAAGGAGCATTGGGATCAGTATGTACAAAAAAGGTGGCATGGGAAGCAGTCTATGAGGGAGTAGAAGCATTGGAAGCAGAATGTACAACTGAGGCAAAATGGGGAGCAGTCTATGAGGGAGTAGGAGCATTGGAAGCAGAATGTACAACTGAGGCAAAAAGGGGAGCAGTCTATGAGGGAGTAGGAGCATTGGAAGCAGAATGTACAACTGACGCAACATGGGGAGCAGTCTATGAGGGAGTAGAAGCATTGGGAGCATTATGTACAACACAAAGGTGGCATGGGGAGCAGTCTATGAAGGAGTAGGAGCATTGGAAGCAGAATGTACAACTGAGGAAAAATGGGGAGCAGTCTATGAGGGAGTAGGAGCATTGGAAGCAGAATGTACAACTGAGGCAAAATGGGGAGCAGTCTATGAGGGAGTAGGAGCATTGGAAGCAGAATGTACAACTGACGCAACATGGGGAGCAGTCTATGAGGGAGTAGAAGCATTGGGAGCATTATGTACAACACAAAGGTGGCATGGGGAGCAGTCTATGAAGGAGTAGGAGCATTGGGAGCAGTATGTACAACAGAAGCAGCATGGGAAGAAGTCTATGGGGAGTAGAAGCATTGGGGGCAGAATGTACAACAGAGAAGCCCTTGGGAGCAGTCTGTGAGGCAGTAGGAGCATTGGGAGCAGCATATGCAACAGAGGCAGGATAGGGGCAAATCTATGGGGAGTCGGAGCATTAGGAGCAGTATGTACATGAAGCGATGGCCGGGGAAACCACTACCGTGCAGAGAGACTACAGTACACAAGATGAGGTGCACACAACAAAGGGTTAATTTATTGACAGGCAAGGAATGCAGTGATAGGAAGGTGTAAATAGAGGTATGCAATGACAAAAGACAATATACAAGAGTGATATTCTTTAGCTGGGCCGTCAAATAGCACGTTGCTCCAGCTATTACAGATCAATATATTTTCCAACAGGCAAAACAACACAATAAAGCACAGTATTATGCTACTCTATCTTTAGCCTATCTGGCCTCTGCTACACAGGCCACACGGCTGCCGTGCTCTGTCTATTGCAGCCTATCCTAAGCCCTAACATGTGCACAAATGGGGTTAAAACTCACAGTAACATTGGAGACTCAGTCCAGTCCTGGCGGCTTCATCAGTCCTGTAAGATGGTGCGCACGTCTTTCTGGAAGCTCCGTGAAACGTGGTCTTCTTCTTGCTTGAGGGTCCTGGAGATACTCCTGGAAACGGTAGGTTCTTTTCTTGCATTTCTTCGTGGCTCCTCACGGAAACACAGGACAGCCACCTTTGTTATCCCCAGAAGAGTCTACACAATCTCACAAGTTCAGTCAAACTCAAGCTGTGCGTCTTCTTCTCACAGCTCCAGGCACGCCAGCCTCCTGCAGAATTTTCAGCTCAGAACACAGAGACAGGAAACAGCCCCTCCCCTCTCCAGTGCTGGCAGAACAACACACACAGTCTTTTGAAGGGTAGAACAGAATGTACCATTGCACCAGCCAAGGGGGTGCAGTCTCTTAAAATGGCAGCCAGTCTCTACTGTCCATAGCAACCCCACCTCCTTACATAAAACAGAGGTGGCATGGGGAGCTGTCTATGAGGGAGTAGGAGCATTGGCAGCATTATGTACAACAGAGGCGACATTGGAAGCAGTCTATGAGGGAGTAGGAACATTGGGATCAGCATATGTAGCAGAAGTAGCATATGGGACAAGCCTGTAAAATAGGGAAAAAAGGAGCATTTAGGGAGTCTGAGAGCAGCATATGTATCAGAGGCGGCATGGTGAGCAGTCTGTGAGAAAGGAGGAGCTTTAGGATTAGCATATACAACACATTGGAAATGCAGAACAGTCTAAGTGAGGAGGAGCATTGGGGCAGAATGTGCAAAAGAGGGAGCAAGGGGATCTGTCTTTGTGAAAGGAGGAGCATTGGGGGCAGCACATTACAATGCAGTAAAGAGTAAATGGGGAGATCTCTGAGAGAAAGGTGGTGCATTAGGAGCAGCATATGGAACAGATGGAGTATCTGGAGCAGTCTGAGAAAGAAGGAGCATTGGGAGCCATATATTGAACAAAAGGTAGTATGGGGAGCAGTTTGAGCAAGGAGAAGCATTGGGGGCAGTAGAGTGGCATGTAAAAGTTTTTGCACCCCTGGTCAAAATTACTGTTATTGTGAACAGTTAAGCAACTTGAAGATGAAATGATCTCTAAAAAGCCTAAAATTAAACATGACACATTTCCTTTGTATTTTAAGCAAAGAAATATATATTTTTGTATTTTACCTTTTAAAAATTACAAAAAGGAAAATGGGCCAATGCAAACGTTTGGGCTCCCTCCTTGGTTAGTATTTAGTAGCACCCCTTTTGCAAGTATCACAACTTGTAAACACTTTTTGTAACCAGCAAAGAGTCTTTCAGTTCTTGTTTGAGAGATTTTCATCCATTCTTCCTTGGAAAATTCTTCAGTTCTCTGAGATTCCTGGGTCGTCTTGCAGGCACTGCTATTTTGAGGTCTAGCCTCAGATTTTCAATAATGTTCAGATCAAGGGACAGTGAGGGCCATTGTAAAACCTTCAGCTTGCGCCTTTTCAGGCATTCTATTGTGGACTTTGACGTGTTTTTAGGATCATTGTCCATTTGTAGAAGCAATTCTCTTTTAAACTTCAGCTTTTTTACAGATGGTATTAGCATCAAGAATTTGTTGAAATTTCATTGAATCCATTCTTCTTTCTACCTGTGAAATATTCCCCATGCCATTGGCTGCAGCACAACTCCAAAGCATTATTCATCCCCCCACATGCTTATTGATGGATGTTCTTTTCCTGAAATTCTGTGCCCTTTTTTCTTCACACATACCTTTGTATACCTTCATTGTGGCCAAAGAAATCTGTTTTAACCTAATTGGTCCACAGGACTTGTTTCCAAAATGCATTAGGCTTGTTTAGATATTCTTTGGCATACTTCTGATGCTGTTTTTTTGGTGAGGATGTAGGAGAGGTTTTCTTCTGATGACTCTTCCATGAAGGCCATATTTGTGCAGGTGTCTCTGAACAGTAGAACAATGTACAAGAACTTCAGAGTCTGCTAAATCTTTCTGAAGGTCTTTTGCAGTCAAGCGGGGGTTCTGATTTGCCTCTATAGTAATCCTACGAGCAACTGTCAATGAAATTTTGCTTGGTCTTTCAGAATTTGTGTTGACCTCTACTGTTCCTGTAATCTGCCATTTCTTAATTACATTTTGAACTGTGGAAAGGGCAACTTGGAAACGCTTTGCTATCTTCTTGTAAGCCTTCTCCTGTTTTGTGAGCCTCCACCACTATCATTTTCAGAGTGATAGTCAGCTGTTTAGAAGAACTATGGCTGCTGGTTTTTGGCACAAGGCTAAAAGAGGCTGGGTTTTTATAAAGCTGTGAAATTTGCATCACCTGACCTATCCTAAGAATGATAGTGAAGAAGCCATAACCTTAACAGGCTAATTAAGGTCTGAAACATTGGTCAAAATTATCTGAGCACACAAATCTCCAAGAATGAGCAAACTTTTGCATCAGCCCATTTTACTTTTTTAATTTTTAAGATGTAAAAAATGGCAATATACCGTATTTTTTGGATTATAAGACGCACTTTTTCCCCCCAAATTTAGGGGCAATATGGGGGTGAGTCTTATAATTCAAATATACCTTACCTCCTGTGGTGGAGCAGGCTCCCAGGGTTACTGCTGGAGGAGGCAAGATTGGCGTGTTGCTGCAGGCCACAGGCCAGTTCACACCATGTGGGATCTACAACCTCATCTTCATCCTCTCTGTTCTCACACTCTTCACACTGAGAATCACCTTCCTCCTTTTCCTGTCCTGACACCACAGTACTGTCTGTGTGCAACTCTGGTATCTGAGTGTCATCAGGATCACCTCCACCTTTGGTGACAAGGGTCTGAATTCTGCTTGGACCGTAATTCATCCGGACCTGGATCCAACATGGAGAAATTTTGGGCATCAGTGGAGATGCTTTCCTTCTCTGGATTCTGTGATTCTTCGGAGCAGACCACTGATGTCAATGAAATAGAATGTGTGAACAGCTCTGCAGAATGGCCCATCTGTGGTTCCCCACAGTCAATTAGGCGTTTGGAAATTTTTGACGGGGGAGGGGAGGAACAAGGGTGATTGGCATGCCACCTCTGAGGATTGTACTGTGTGTGATGTTAAGGTGCAGGAGGAGAAGGAGAGGCCACTTGATGCAGTGCTTGCCATCCACTAGTGCACATGCTCTTTCTGAGCCTAATCTACAAGGCATACCGCTGTGCGGCTGCCAAAGAAAGGGAGTCGAGTAGCTTGTCCAGTAACAGATGTTGTCAGTGGTCTTTGGATAGGATGAGACAGTATTTGTTCAGTTGAGCTTTCATTAACATTAACACCTAACCCACGTACACATCTAACACCAAGCCTATTCCCCCTTCCACCACAACCTCGCTTTTTTCCCACTCATGTTGTATGTAGCCTTCCCTTCTTTTAACCTGCTATTTCACAATCTTAGGCCCACAGCAGTCAATCACCTGTCACTTAATCAAAAAGCACTATTTATTTTTTTAGATAGTGTACCTGAACAACACTGTTATACCTAACAATTTTTAAGGGAAAATCTGGCCTTCTGATATGTCACTGAAACACAGTTTTATCACAAACGATTTTGAGTAGCTTATTTCCCCCCGTGGCTGCACCCCAATATTAGGCCTAATGATTTTTAAATGGAAATCTGGCCTTCTGATTTGTCATTGAAACACAGTTTTATTACAAATTATTTGGATTAGCAAATCGGGCCTCATCGTTGCACCCCAAAATTAGGCCTAACAATTTTAAATGGAAATCTGGCCTTCTAATTTGTCATTGAAACACTGTTTTATCACAAATGATTTGGAGTAGCAAATGGGTTCTCCATTGACTGCCACGCAGTTTTTGCACAATCTAGTTCGATGCTGGAAGATCAATTTCACTCAGGAGAGGATCCTATCTAGCTAACTGACAAGTTCCCCTGCAGCACTATCAGGGCCGGCTTCTCTGCACTGTGACACTGAGAAAATGGAGCCAGGAAAACAAGATGTCCGCTGTATATATGGCCAGGGACATGTGACTTTGGCAGCCAATCACAGAAGACCTTGTGTCATGACATTTTGGATGGTTTCTGCGCCCTGATTGACTGCCTCAATCAACACACATAAAGTTATGGGGAAAAAAAAGAGCGCACCGCTCCTGTAATCTCTCCGCACCCTCCCCTCCTCAAACACGTCCCCTCATCCCCTCTGCTTTTCATACAGCACCAATATTATAGCCAAAATACTAACAAAAGCATCAGTGGAAATGCGATGATTTACCAAACTGTGACCGAATTTTGCCGACTGAGTGAAAATAATTGTGAAAGTGAACATGAATCTGAATGTGCTACACTTGTTCCGAATTTGAAATTAGCGAAGTTTTCTGAACACGTGTAAGAGGGTGAGTCAAAACGGAGTCAGCGGTGTGTGGTGCCCCTTAAGGCCGGAACTATCGGGGCTGTCACCACTGTTGACGAGGGAGTTTTTCTCTGAGGGGGAGAGACCTTTCTGTCAGACAGCACGGGGCGCAGGGTTCAAAAGGAGACCTGAGCGCGGGAACGGGGCAGACTTGGCGGGAAGACAACAGGAGACGGTTGACTCCCTCTCTGCTGATTCTACTGACAACTCGACTTTTCCTATTCCTCCATGTGCTGACCTTGAGACAACTCATGACGCTATAAGCTTACCGTTGAATACCTCTGTTTTATCTGAGATCCCGGAACAACTGTTTAGAGACTACTCCGAGAGGCTGCGGGTTGTTGTGGCTTGTACATGTGCTCCCGACCCATGCCCGGTGCCATCTCTGAGGCATCCACCCAAAGGACTATTTTCCTGATCCAGCGTACCCAAGATAAGCAGGACTGAATCCATTGGCACCGTCGGGCGGCAGTGTTACTCGTTTCTCCGCAGCAGAGACTTTGTACATCATTGGAGACGCTGCCAGGAGATATTCCAACCTTCCCATTGCCAGAACTGCAACCAATAAGTGTCTTGTTTATTTTATATGCTCTATTGCATTTCCTTGCCCTCCCTGCGTGGAGTATCACTTGTTATTAATTGTTCAGTAAACCCTTGTTAACTCCTTCTCTGTCTCCGGTACCTCACTGCATCCCACAAACTGTTTGTTCCTTACATTTTGGCGTAGTTGGCAGGATGCAGTCTGGTAGCGCGGAAACAGCAGAACAGGCGGTTGGGCCCAGAACCAGTATCTCTTTGGGGGCCATGTTGAGTAACTTGCCAAAGTTTACGGGGTCTAATACCATGTTGTTGAGTTGGACAGAATGTATGAGGGGTATGATGATGATGCACCCGATGACCCCCGCACTCGAGGCTGAGGTGGCCATTATGGCTTTGGCTGGTGAGGCTCGGGACTCTGTCATGTTGCGTACTCCCCGGGATCGAGAATCATTTGCTAAAGTACTACAGATCTTAGAGATGACTCATGGGGACCTCACTGACGTAGGGGAATTTAGGACATGGCTGTTTAGCCATATGCAAAGAGAAGGGGAGACGATTATGCAATATATGAATGCCCTACAAGAATTACACACCGCCATTGTCAGAAAAGATGTAATGGGCATAGGACCGACAGATGTGGTGCTGCGTGACTTGCTGGTGACCGGCCTACGGGACGTCCTGACCAAATAGACCCTGAGGGAGCGGGTACGGCTAGACCCTCGTATCACTTTTGACATAGGGAGAGAGGCCCGCTCATGTGAACAGGAGCAGGGGGTCACGATCCCGGTAGGGAAGGTCCAGAGTGGCGGTATGGATGCAGGTCTCCCTATGTGGGAAGGATCTTGGACGGAGGGGTAACGTATTAACCTGAGTGAAGCTGGCCACAGTCACACTGTGACGAAAGGGATGAAAATCATGAAAGAGTTTGGAAAGCTGCTGAGTGACGAGCCTTCGCACTTGTCTTTAAATCAGTGGAGTTCGCACACCCCCCAGCGGCGGGTGTTTCAACAGTTGATTCGTATAGCTCAGGTGCAGGAAGACTCCAGTCAAAGGGAAACGCTGGGGAAAGTTATAGTGCGGCGTCAGCCCAACTCACTCTACCACCCGGACAGACTGTGTTAACTCTACCCGTTCGGGCACATGCCCCGCTAGAGGGGGTGGAAGGCTAATTGGAACCTCCGGTAGTGCAACAACTGCCTGCGGGACTCTTGGTGGCCCGGACGCTGGTCATGGTAGGAGAGCGAACAGTACTGGTACACTGTGTAAACCTCACTGATCAGGAGATTGTCTTCCCAAGCAGAGGCGAAATAGCTCGGGTAGTGAGCATGCATGAAGAAGTCATACCGCCCCAGGATGTACAACTAGCAGTGAGTCCAGAAGAGCCTTGGTCGTTGAAAATCACTACCTCTCCGACGACCGAACCTCAATACATCCAAGAGGGTCGGCGCGTCTGAGAACAGATATGTGCTGAACTGTCCGAACTCACGACCACCAAGGTGCAACAAGTGGAGGCGTTATTTGGGCGATACCAATCCGTTTTTTTGAACCACGAAGATGACTTTGGCTGCACCACGGCAATAACTCACAAAATTCCTACAGGGGATACAGCACCCATTCGAGAACGCTACCGGCAGATTCCCCTTCAGTTGTACCAAGAAGTAAGGGAGATGCTCGGTCAGATACTGCAGGCGGGTGTCATTAGGGAGAGCCAGAGTCCGTGGGCGGCTCCCATTGTGCTGGTGCGGAAGGACGGGACCCTGAGGTTCTGCGTGGACTACCGTAAGCATAACGCCTGTACTGTATGTGATTCATACCCTCTGCCCCGGATTGAGGAGTCCCTGTCTGCGTTAGGGAAAGCCAAATTCTTCTCAACGCTGGATCTCACCTGCGACTACTGGCAAGTGCCCATGTTGGAAAAGGATTGGGCAAAGATGGCCTTTATACTCCCCATGGGCCTCTTTGAATTCAACAGAATGCTGTTCGGCTTGGCCAATGCCCCCAGTATGTTCCAACGGCTTATGGAGAGGTGTATAGGCAACTTGAACTTTGAAGCCACCCTTATCTACCTGGATGACATCATTGTGTACGCTACCTCATTTGAAGACCATCTACGGAGATTGGAGCAAGTGCTGAGCCATCTACAGAAGTATGGGCTGAAAGTGAAACCTTAGAAATGTCACTTGTTCTGGACTCAGATTGAGTACCTGGGTCATATCATTTCCGCCGCGGGAGTGAGGCCGTCACAGGAAAAGATTATAGTGATCAGAGACAGGCCGACTCCAAAGAGCATGAAGGCTGTACGAGCATTCCTGGGATTAACAGATACTACCGTCGCTTCATGAAGAACTTTATTCGGGTGGTGCAGCCGCTACTTGAGCTCCTGAAGGGAGTACCCCCAAATGGCAAGAGTCGATCCACTCGCTGGGAAGAGAGGCAGGAGAAGGCATTCCATGAGCTAAAAAAAGCGCTGACCGAGGCCCCAGTAATGGCTTATGTGGACTTCTCTTTACCGTACATTCTTCACACTGATGGCAGCTTGCACGGACTTGGAGCTGTGTTGTCACAGGTGCAGGATGGAAGAGAAAGTGTGATTTCCTATGCTAGTCGGTCCCGTCACAATTACAAATGCAACCCAGACAATTACAGCTGCTTTAAGCTAGAGTTGCTGGCGTTGGTGTGCGCTATGACAGAGAGATTCGCAGAATAAATGTCAGGCTCGGAGGTGCTGGTACGTACCAATAATAACCCGTTGGCACACCTGGAGAACGCCAAGCTAGGTGCCTTGGAACAGCGCTGGGTGGCATGGATGGCAAAGTTCCGGTACCGAATCGCCTACAGGAGAGGGGCAGAGATCACGCACGCTGACTCTCTGTCTAGAGAAAGACATGTACCACCGGGAAAGAGGAGAGATGAATTTCTGGAAGAAGAAGAGGTTCCCCAATTTCGAAGGACCGCTGGGACGGTGGCGGCCACGTTGGACCAAATACAGACCCACTGTCATGAAGGAGTATTGGGAAGATCTCGGGATGAATGGGTCCGATTGCAGCAGGAGGACCGTGAACTCGCTCTGTTCAGACACTGGGTAACAGTGGAGAAGCTGCCTAGTCCAGAGCAACGGAGTGCCCTGACTCCAGAAGCCTTGAAGATCCTCCGGCAGTGGGAGCGCCTGCAGATGAGAAATGGTCTGTTATATCGGAAGGTTCAGCTTCGGGGAGAACTGGGAGCTTCCTGGCAGGTGGTGATACCGGAGACAGTACTGCCTACTCTGGCCACCGAAGTTCATGAGAAAGGGGCTCACTTCGGCCTTGAAAAAACATTTCAGTGGCTTCAAAGGTTCGTTTACCACCCTCGGCTGAGGGCGGCAGTTGAGGAAGCTTGTAGATAGACTTTGTCGGGCATGTGAGTTGGCCAAATCCCCAGAACAAAGAGCTCCTGTGAAGACGATAGTAACCTCCACTCCCCAGGAACTATTGACCGTTGACTATTTAACAGTTGGGCCAGCTCATCAAGGATATGACCACTGTCTAGTGATGGTAGACCATTTCACGAAATTTGAGGTGCTGACGCCCACCCGAGATCAGACGGCTGAGACTGCTGCATATGCTATCTGTAAACACTTCATTAAGGTGTATGGATGCACACAGCAGATCCATTCGGATCAAGGAGCATGTTTCATAGGCAAGGTAATGGATGAGTTACAGCGAATCTACCAATTTGACAGGTCACATACCACACCATATCATCCTCAGGGAAAGGGAGCCTGTGAACGATTTAACCATACCCAGATTCAGATGCTAGGATCTCTTGAAGATGATAGAAAGGCTAGGTAGCCAGAATACGTCTCTGAACTAGTGTGGATCTATAACAATCGAGTCCATCAAACCACCGGTCACACGCCTTACTCCTTGTTGTTCAGTGGAACAGGGAAAGCAGTCACAGAGCTGGAACTGGATCCAGGGGAGGACTACCCACGGATGGGGGTGTCTACCTGGGTCTGAGAACATTGTCACCGCCTACAGACCTTACATTGTCTGGTGCTGACACAGCTCCGGGAGCTGGAGCATGTTGAGAAGCTTGCACTCAGGGGGACAGATCTTCAGGTGGCTGATTGGGTGTTGGTGCGGGACAAGCGTCCATGTGACAAACTGGAAAATCGGTGGGAGGGTAGGCCATACAGAGGGAAGTGTCGGATCGGTGTTGAAGGACCTGTCTATGAGGTTTTCCCAGTAGGAGAAGAGAATGTGCCCACTAGGGTGGTCCATAGGAATATGCTCCAGCCATGCCTCTCGGAAGATCCCATACAGAAAGAAGAAACTCCCAAAGTTTCTGAAGTGCCTCCTGTGGCTATGGAGGAGGAAGAAGAGGAAAATCTCCAGCAACCATCTGAAGATACGTTTGAAGGTTAGGGTCTCGAGACTCCAGAAGGAAGCATTACGGCAGATGCAGATTCAGCTTTACCTTCACCAGAAGACTCCACTATCCTTCCAATCTACGTCGCTCTGAACAAACAATGGCTGGACAGCCCCCCATTCAGTACAATCAAGATCAATTCACTTGGCGGCAAACCGCTGAACCTCCAGTTGTGCTCCAGATGCCTCGCCCGTGGAATGGCGAGTAAAAACAGAGGGGAGGTGTAAGAAGATGAGTCAAAACGGAGTCAGCGTTGTGCGGTGCCCGGCGGGAACTTTTGGGGCCATCACCACTGTTGATGGGGGAGTTTTTCTCTGAGGGGGAGAGACCATTCTGTCACACAGCATGGGGCGTGGGATACAAAAGGAGACCTGAGCGTGGGAACGGGGCAGACTTGGCGGGAAGACGACAGGAGACGGTTGACTCCCTCTCCGCTGCTTCTACTGACAACTCGACTTTTCCTAGTCCTCCGTGTGCTGACTTTGAGACTCCTCGTTATGCTATTAAGTTACTGTCTGTACCCAGACCATTGGATACCTCTGTTTTATCCGAGATCCCGGATCAACTGTTTAGAGACTACTCTGAGGTGCCGCGAGTTGTTGCGACTTGTACATGTGCTCGCGGCCCGTGCCTGGCGCCATCTCTGAGGCATCCACCCAAAGGACTATTTCCCCGATCCAGTGTACCCAAGACAAACAGGACTGAATCCATCGGCACTGTTGGGCGACAGTGTTACTCGTTTCTCCGCAGCAGAGCCAGAGACTTTGTACATCATTGGAGACGCCGCCAGGAGATATTCCAACCTTCCCCTTGCCAGAACTGCAACCAATAAGTGTCCAGTTTATTTTATATGCGCTATTGCCATTTCCTTGCCCTCCCTGCGTGGAGTATCACTTGTTATTAATTGTTCAGTAAACCCTTATTAACCCCTTCTCTGTCTCCGGTTACTCACTGCATCCCATGAACTGATTGTTCCTTACACACGTTCGCTCATCTCTAATAGGGAGTAATACATGAGAGCGAGGGGAATAGGGATTGATATATATATAATAGACAAGGAAAGTTTGTCCATTCTATTCACAGCCTTCCTGTGACAAGGACAAAGTTTCGGTCTGCACTCTAGGTATGCAAGACCTTCTCTTTTTTATTAGATCAGCATGACTAGTATACCCCTTTCAGAGATTGGGGCATTCATTCCTTAATACCATTTACTTTATTTGGTCAACAGAAAGTAATAATGACAGTACATATTGTCATGGCAATGATGTCAAGGTCATGGCAAAGGTGCCAAGGTCACTATAGATCACACTTTCTGAGGGGTTAAACTGATGGGTTTGGAGGTTCTTCAGATCCTGGCCACTAGAGCAGGAGTTCATCGGTCTGTAGCACATGCTCCATCCGGTCCAGGACACCCATGGTGGGTTGATGACACAACGCCAAATTTTTATTGCCACTATAATAAGATGTATTGGCATTTGGCAGTCTTTTTGATGGCAATGATCATTCTATCTTGTCTTGGCTTTCTTAGGCAATGTTCACATCTGCATTATGGTTTCCAGCTACAGCTACAAACACCGACAGTCAATTGACCCAAATGACTTGGAGCAGACCAGGGTCTGTCATGGTTTTCGACTGGAAGCGTCAAAACAGCTGACAACTTACTACTTTTTTTTCACAGTAGGACTTCTTACGGTTAGCAGAATATTTCTTAGCCATGAACTTTACAAGCTATCACTCAGCAGCCATTTCTTTCTTTCTTTATGGAGTGTGAGAAAATCTGCATTTAGCCATTCAATTAATATAATCAGAGTAGAAGCCACAAGTCTTGTGCATTTGATATTTATTACAATGCATGGGAAAAAATGTAAATTCCTTAATCCTTTAATGGCCACATGAACAATATATCTGTTTTCCACATGTCGCTCTGTTTATTGTTACAGGGATAAATCCCATAAAATGGTGCTGTACCTGAAAAGAACGTAAGAACGCTCGCTGCATATGACATTCGACATTCTCACTTCTTATTGCCGTCCTGCTTTTTTACTTGATCCATTTGAAGCGTGCTCCCTGATTTTCCCCTTCTCCACCTCTCTCTGGAGAGGAAGGACTCTTTCCTCCAGTACAAGTGTTCTGGCCAAGTGGAGCCACACCCAACCTAGAAACCAAAACATCACAGCGTTGGTGGAAACAATATTCGGCTGTATGATGTCTTCTGCTTTCCAGAGAGGTAAATTGGAGGGAATGCAGACAGAGCCCCTTTCATTAAAGCCTATGTAATATAGTAAACTGTATTTAGCTCTTTGTGGCTGAAGGATCTGAAAATTCTGGCTCTCGTCTCCAGACTCGTATTATGTGGTGTTTACTGTGCAATGTCGATGTTTTATGGATTGGTTTTCTACCTAATAGCTTTTTTGTATACTTAGCAAGTGGAGTCAAGACAGACTGAGTGATCTCTGTCTTACTTTTATTACTTGTCCATTGGAACCAGGAATGTTGCAGTTTAGATTTGATTAAACCCTAGGCAACAAGCCTTATTTCCATTATTTTCTCCTAGTAATAAATGAAACTGTATCAGCCAAAAATACCATATTTTGCACACATTTACTGGGTAATACATAAAATTAAGAAAGCTCTGTAGCAATATATTAAAATAAGTCATTTCTGGTACTAGTTAACAATGCTAACCACTTGGGAAAGGGGGATCTTATTGCTTGATTGTCCTCATCTCCTTTCCTCAAACTTTTGGTTAAATTATACCTCCTTGTTTTCATACCTTGTTAAAACCTCTGAAGAGGGTACTTACTACCCATCAAAGATCATCTTGCAGTCTAAACAGGTGGCCGAGAGAGCAAAACGCTTGTTCCTTGAGTAAAATGAGCTTTTTTGTGGCACTAGAGATCATTGATCTCGACAGCACATCATCATCCTCGGAAACATGTTGCCGAGAACAATGGCAGCCTACGCACACTTAACCATCTATTACTGATCATTCAATGCGCATCTGAAGAGCGGATTGCCTGTGTAAACAGTTGCTGTTTGAAGGTTGTTTAGTGCCAGTGGTCGGTTGGCTTAAGCTGGAGTCACACATAGCGACTCACTAGTGATTCTGACAACGATATCAATGTGTCAGGATCGCTGGTGAATCGCTATGTGATCGCTGGTGAGCTGTCAAACAGACAGCTTCACCAGCGATCAGCACAGCGACACCCAGCGCCCCGTGTCGCTGTGCACGTTAGTAACCAGCGCGCTGATGCAGGAAGCTGGCAACTAACGTACACATCGGGTATCCAAGGAACGTGCGTCCCTTGGATACCCGATGTGCACATTAGTTACCAGCAGATCGCTGGTCTCCCGCCTGTCACACGCAGCGATGCGTGGTGGCCAGCAGGAGACCAGCGACCGAAAAAAAGTCCTCGCCTTTCCTGCAGCGATCAGCGACACCGGCAGGGGGGGTGGTCGCTGATCGCTGTCACACACAGCGATCTCGCTGGTGAGAAGATCGCTGTTGTGTCACAAAAATTGTGACTCAGCAGCGATCTCGCTAGCGAGATCGCTATGTGTGACGGGGCCTTTAGTTGCACATGCCATGGAGGTAACCAGATACCCAAGTACATAATATATAACATATAGCACTACCTATAGTCCTATAATGTTAATATATATATATATATATATATATATATATATATATATACAACATTCAACATCAAGTTCAATCCACTATGGCGACACATGCTAAAACATGAGTTTTTTAACACACAGTTTGATCACAGAGAGTGAGCCCATCAGGGTGACAATGACCACTTTTAGATGGGACACAATACTGAATAGACTTACCTGTCTTTGCATGTCTGACCTTGGTTGCAAAATAGTGACCAAGAAATATAAGAAGTGTTGCAGGAAGGAGAACATTACCTCCGAAAGGCATAGGTAATGGGCTATAATTTTTTTGCCCACGGGGTCAACCGAAGCTAGTTGGCTGTAACGGTGGACTTTTTTGTATCCAGCGTGTCTCGCAACGGTGCAACCGGCTGCGGCACCAGAGACTCTGAAACATATGGAGATTTTTTAGCGCATATAACATATATAATATCTGCAAGCTACCAAGAAATGCTGATATATACATTAGCTACAAGCATCTGATAGACTAGCAATATTGTTATTGCTCCAAATTAAAAACCAATCAGACTTCTTGGACTATGTAAGTGACAATTATTTTTTGAGGCGTTGCGGGCAACATGGTGTAAAGAACTAGAAATTCAAACTGCATCCAACAGACAGATTAGATGATCATCCAAGATTTTGCTCAAAAGACTCCATGCAAACAGCTGCTTTTGCCGGAATAAGCGGCAGCCAGATGATTAGCCACACATGTAACACAAGAGTACCAGAGCCTACTCATATACTCACATAGAAGACTCGAGAGCAGGTGTCTCCTCTGTGGTGCCCATATGCAGTGATAAGGTTTTTTTAAGTGTGATTTCATTTTTTTATTCTCCTTTTTGTCCTCAGGGCTTTGAAGCTGCAGAGGTTTCTTTACTGTTGCAATGCATCAGAAATCACTAATAGCCTCACATGGGACGCTGCACCCTCTCACACACCCAGGTATGGCTACTATACCTACTCAGTTCCTCTCCTTGTTCCCCGTCAGTTCAAGACACTGTTGCATTGTGTAATTGTGGCGCCCCTAAGGCTTCAGTCGCCACAGAGGTGTACTGCACCTTCTCCTAAGGTGTAGTGCCCCACCATCCAGGTAAGGTGGGAAATCCTGACCACGCTCCACACCTGCATTCCACACACAGGATAGTTCAGTGGAGCCACCTAACAGCTTCAGGCTGGGGGTAGCAGAGCACCCCTCGTGGAACCCTGCTTCGTAACACGAGATGTGCTGGGAGGCGGGTGGAGTAAGATGATACAAAAGAGTGGGAAGAGTGAGAGTTAGGGAGAGGAGAGAACGGAGTTGGAGAGGAAGGAAGATGGATGTCTGAAGGACGTGCTGCAGCAGGTCCCAGTGATCTGGGCTGCTGGCACGAGAATGACAGAGAAAGAGACTAATAAGATTGATAACCTGACCTTCCATAAGAGAGAGAGAACAGATCGGAGCGAAGGAGAATAGAAGGACGGTGGGAAGCTGGTTGAAGAAAGATAGATAATCCTTCCAGTCCAGAGCGCAAAGGCCGGGGCCCGGTCCCCGAGGTTGATCGGATCTTTATGTCCAGCAACAGACACCGGTGGAGTAGTGAGCCGCTAATGCCTTGCTCCCATCATAGACTTGGGACACAACAGCACCTTAATAGTGAGCCGGGACTCTGGAGCTAGAGTTCCCCAAAGCAGGCTACAGCTGTCTGTCATACAAGTAGAGACTAGGCACACCTAGAGAGAGGCATTCCAGGGTAGCTAAGTACTGGAGTGCTTCGCACCTAAAGGCGCATTGGAGGAGTCGTTCAGGAAGGTACATGTTGGCGGAGTGTAGGAAGGAGAATCCTATCTTGCCTGTAGGATGGCTGGAGCCCTGACCTAGAGAACACAGTGCGGAGGCCGGCATGTGTGTGAACTGCAAACAGTGAGTAAAGCTTTGGAACCGCACGCCCTAGTGTCCTCCAGTTATTCCGCACCGCTACATCTGAGTACCTGTACCTACACCATCTACGCCTCCCCACCATTGCTTCTTCCACACTGCCCTGGGACTACAGCTCCGCCTGTGGGGAGATTTAACACCTTTGCTGCATACACCATCAGTCCCAATGGATCTGCACGCAGCATTGGCTTAACATCACACTTGCCAAGCATCACAGGTGGCGTCACGAACAATTCATATAAACTGTAATATAACCACATCTCCGGCCAATTCATTGGGCACCCAGGGCCACGGACCGGGTCATTGCTGCTGTGACACATTCCCCTGACACTGGCCCGGTATCGAGTACCCCACAGCCCTGGGACGGGGGCGACCCAATTTTGGCGTCACAAACAGGATGACGAGACCCGATACCATCGGGTTCTGTGCTCCTATGATTTGTTGAACTTTGACTTTTTGAAAATGTGTAGAAGACCAAATTTAATAGACTGTGACATGAATCCTAAAAATGGCCGCTGGCGCAGAGAAGAAGGGTGTGAAGAGATGGGAGGTCCTAAGAAAAGACCGCAAAGAGGCCTTCCCCGCCTGAATTACTACGTGACAGATGCATGGCCCACCCCCCGAGGGGTTCGCGTACTGGCTTGGTATGGAGGCGCTGGAAGAAGACGCCGCCCCCGGAAGGAGGGGCAGAGGAAGCCAGTGGCGAGAAGGAGGGCGGAGCAAGAGGAAGAACGCCATCTTGGAGAGCAAGGGAAGGAGGCCTGTGGAGCACGGGGAAACGGATCTCCCTGGCGCCATGGCTGAAGGCTCCGACCCCGGATCCGGAATGATCTGCCAGCGACTACAGCACGAGATTATCGAACTGACAACCCGTCTGCAGCTGAGGAGAGAAGCACTGGAGAGGCTGAGACGGCACCGCGCCCCGACAGCGCTTACATCTGCGGTACCCAGTTCACCGCCTGCCCGGAGAAGTTACCGGAGGACCTGGGAGGGGAAGCGGAGCCCCCGCCTGGACCTGACGCGGCTGCGCAGGTTCCTCCAGACACCCCTGCGGAACCGGAGTCCCCGTAGCTCCACCGCCATCCCTGGTGCCCAACCAAGCAGCGCCCACTACCACTGCGCCAGCACCGGAGCAGAGCCCGCATCGCCAGGAAATCCCAGGTATCTACCCCGGCCCACCGAATGGGTTACCCTCCGATTCTGAGATGGGGAGGTGGAAGAGGTCTATGTTGCGCAGAGTGCGATTGGAGCAGGTGCGCAGGCCCCGACACCTATGGGGGAGAGAGGGTCCGGGGTCGTTTTGGGACGGTGATTATGGGATCCTTTTGCTACCGAGTCCCCCCGTGGTTGCTTATCAACGCCAACAAGATACAGCAGCCGTCAGCGCTAGGCCACGCACCAGAACAGTAAAACCGTTCACCCCAGAAGATACCGCAAGTGTTACATCTGGTTCCAGTACCAGTTCCAGAAACCCAGGAGGGGATCACCATCACCAGTAAAGAGAAACAAGTAAATCTCATTACCTAGGAGGGTCATTTGCACCAGTTGTGCCTTTTTGCTATTTTTGGTTCATCATGCTGCCTAGTTCTTGATTGGCAGTGTTGTTTTTGAAATGGAACTGTGGAGACCATAGACGCTGATTGGTCCAGAACTTTGCCTGTAAATAGTTTGCACCCCTTTGGGTGCTCTCTCTTGGTTTTACATATAGAAGCCTTTGTGAAGATACCATTTACATATGGACACTTTGCGAAGATGATGTTTTTGAATGGACACTTTTCAAAGAATGATGTCTACCTCAACGGACACTGCAAGAATCCCGACTGGGAGCAGTGTTCAGCACTTTGCAAGAATCTTTGAATGTTTTATGATAAAGTAATTGATAACGTAGTGTTTTATGAAAAGTAAATGTCTTTTATAGAATGTTTGATACACAGCATTAGGAAAGTTTTGAGATAGAATGTGAGAAATGAATAAAGAGTAAAGAATTGAGAGTGACAGGTGACAGGCCAAGTGCAGATGGTCCGTGTCTTGCGTCCAGCAGAAAGAGAGTAACTGAAAAAGAATAATTGAAAGAAACGTAATAAAGAAAATGTGTTGAGTACAGCACTTAAAGTAACATTTTTGATATTAAGATAGGAAGTTAGCCTGTTTGTAACGTTTAAGAAATGTGCCTCCTACATTAGGAAGATTAGATAAGTATTGTTAACCAGCATTTAAAAACTTTTGTGTGCTCCTGTACTGTTAAATTTTGTGTCTTGCAGCCCGCAGACGTGCTGTGTTTAGCGGGGGGGTATGTGGCGCTCCTGAGGCTTCTGTCGCCACAGAGGTACTGCACCTTCTCCTAAGGTGTAGTGCCCCACCATCCAGGTAAGATGGGAAATCCTGACCATGCTCCACACCTGCATTCCACACACAGGATAGTTCAGTGGAGCCACCTAACAGCTTCAGGCTGGGGGTAGCAGAGCACCCCTCGTGGAACACTGCTTCGTAACACGAGATGTGCTGGGAGGCGGGTGGAGTGAGATGATACAAAAGAATGGGAAGAGTGAGAGTTAGGGAGAGGAGAGAACGGAGTTGGAGAGGAAGGAAGATGGATGTCTGAAGGACGTGCTGCAGCAGGTCCCAGTGATCTGGGCTGCTGGCACGAGAAAGACAGAGAAAGAGACTAATAAGATTGATAACCTGACCTTCCATAAGAGAGATAGAACAGATCGGAGCGAAGGAGAATAGAAGGACGGTGGGAAGCTGGTTGAAGAAAGATAGATAATCCTTCCAGTCCAGAGCGCAAAGGCCGGGGCCCGGTCCCCGAGGTTGATCGGATCTTTATGTCCAGCAACAGACACTGGTGGAGTAGTGAGCCGCTAACGCCTTGCTCCCATCATAGACTTGGGACACAACAGCACCTTAATAGTGAGCCGGGACTCTGGAGCTAGAGTTCCCCGAAGCAGGCTACAGCTGTCTGTCATACAAGAAGAGACTAGGAACACCTAGAGAGAGAGGCATTCCAGGGTAACTAAGTACTGGAGTGCTTCGCACCTAAAGGCGCATTGGAGGAGTCGTTCAGGAAGGTACATGTTGGCGGAGTGTGGGGAGGAGAATCCTATCTTGCCTGGAGGTTGGCTGGAGCCCTGACCTGGAGAACACAGTGTGGAGGCCGGCATGTGTGTGAACTGCAGTGAGTAAATCTTTGGAACCGCATGCCCTAGTGTCCTCCAGTTATTCCGCACCGCTACACCTGAGTACCTGTACCTACACCATCTACGCCTCCCCGCCAATGCTTCTTCTACACTGCCCTGGGACTACAGCTCCGCCTGTGGGGAGCTTTACACCTTTGCTGCATACACCATCAGTCCCAGTGGATCTGCACGCAGCGTTGGCTTAGCATCACACTTGAAAAAGCACCACAGGTGGCGTCACAAACAATTCATATAAACTGTAATATAGCCACATCTCCGGCCAATTCATTGGGCACCCAGGGCCACGGGCCGGGTGATCGCTGCTGTGACATATTCCCCTGACACCGGCCCGATACCGAGTACCCCACAGCCCTGGGACGGGGGCGACCCATAATGATTTTGTGTCCAGAGCTGAAGTGGAACCAAGAGTCAAGGAGAGTGGATATTCAAGTGTCTGATCCAGTGCCTGAAGTTATTTTGGGGTTTGATCTGGGATCACTTAGGACAGAAGAAGTTTTCAGAGATGGCACTACTGCTCAGGTGGGAATGATAACAATGCAAATCAGTGAGTGTGGGGTGGTGCAGCAAAAGGCGCCCAGTCCAGCAATTAATATTAAAAACATGCACTCATCATCCATAAAATCTTCATACTTTTTTATAATCCAAAGGAGATTAACAGTAGAGGATAGTGGGCTGCATCTGAAGCTATGGCAGTTTTGCATTGATACATTCTTCTTTAGGCCTTTCTTTGATCTGGAGTAGGTTTATTTTACCAGTGTTTTCTGTGTTCTTAATTTTTTGGGTGAGTCTGGTCTGTGGTTTAACTTCATTTAGCTGTCTCATATTAGGTCTTAATTTATTTTTGTTGTTCTAGGTGACAAAAATGTCTCCGCAGGACATCCTGCACATGTCAGAGAAAGGCTTCATGGTGTTCTGGGCTGGATGGTTAAGAAATGAAAAGTATACATCTACAATGTGAGAAAATGTCACCTGTCACATACTGGATTTACTGTACTGTGATGACCTCTACAATCTGTAGAGCACTTGTGTAGAACTGGTATCTATCACTAGGGCAGCACGGTGGCTCAGTGGTCCTGGGTTCAAATCCCATCAAGGACAACATCTGCAAGGAGTTTGTATGTTCTCCCTGTGTTTGCGTGGGTTTCCTACGGTTTCCTCCCACATTCCAAAGACATACTGATAGGGAATGTAGATTGAGAGCCCCATCAGGGACAACGATGATAATGTGTGCAAACTGTAAAGTGCTGCGGAATATGTTAGTGCTATATAAAGATTATTATTAGATGGTCACTGTATGGTGGTGTCATCCAACACAGTGCCTATTTTATCAAACATGTCCTCTATTTTTCTGGCTATGCCCACATACGCAGGGATAGGTCCTTCTCCATTGCTAGCTATGTCTTCTCTGCCTACAGCCACCAACGTAGGGATAGCTCCTTCTCCATTGCTTGCTATGTCTTCTCTGCCTAGAGCCACCAACGTAGGGATATAATTTCTTCTCCATTGCTAGCTATGTCTTCGCTGCCTAGAGCCACCAACGTAGGGATAGCTCCTTCTCCATTGCTAGCTATGTCTTCTCTGCCTAGAACCACCAACGTAGGGACAGCTCCTTCTCCATTGCTAGTTATGTCTTCTCTGCCTAGAGCCACCAACATAGGGATAGTTCCTTCTCCATTGCTAGCTATGTCTTCGCTGCCTAGAGCCACCAACGTAGGGACAGTTCCTTCTCCATTGCTAGTTATGTTTTCTCTGCCTAGAGCCACCAATGTAGGGATAGTTCATTCTCCATTGCTAATTATGTCTTCCTTGCCTAGAGCCACCAACGTAGGGACAGTTCGTTCTCCATTGCTAGTTATGTCTTCTCTGCCTAGAGCCACCAATGTAGGGATAGTTCATTCTCCATTGCTAGTTACGTCTTCTCTGCCTAGATCCAGAACAGTAAATATCTACATAGAATTTCTGCTACAATTGTACATGACAAAAGGACTTATCCATAGAACTGTGCCATATAGAAGCAACTATAAAATAATCATATTACAAAAATTAATATAACTTTTAAAGTTGATTCTTTCCTGTTTGAGACCATTTCCTCTATCGTTTGGATGATGGCACCTGGCAAGAGTCATCTATGATGGCAACTTTTGCAACTTTTTCTGTTGAGCAGAAAAACACAATGACCATTTTATAAAAAAATTCCCTGTAAGTCGTTCAACATCACAAGTGGATCTGTTATCAAGGAGTGTAAATAAATCTGTTATTTTCCTTGTCAGATATACGCCTGGAAAACCGTTCGAGTGATATACACAGAGGGCTGTTGTGTACAAAGCCTTCGGGGCATGCACAGGCTTCATGGTTTGGTGTGTGAAACCACCATCTGTATCGCCGCTGCTCGCTCGTTTCGGTTTCCTCTTACACATTCTTGACTCATATTTTTATACGACCACAAACATATCCATGGTGATGTTATCAAGTGGACAGGTCATTACATGGAACCAAGCGGATTTCATAACAGTGCAAACAGGTTCTTTGTCTAGCATGCTTCTTTGCTCTTAACAACTGTTTGTGTAAATTCTTTATTACCCATTATCATCTAAAGGAGCCAACGCAGTGTTACTTGATGCCCATCCAAATGTGAAGGTAACCATGTAATAAATGGCTGTACCTACAGTCCTCCAGGCAACTCCATGCAGCAACTCAATTGGCCCCTATACAAAGTTCATGTACTCTAATAGATTATATAAAAATGGGTGGTCATGGTGGGTCTACACACCTCTTGGAGACAGTTCACAAAGTAAAAATGTGTATGAGATGGGTATAGTCACATTTTACTTTATTGGGGTATATACAAGTAGCCCCGAGGATAAAAAATGTATTTAAAATGGCTCAAACTGGTAAAAAAAAAAAAGATAAGGAAGGTACACATTGTTCCCCCCAGTTCCCGCTCTGACACTTTCTGGTCCCATTTCCACATAGAAAAGGCTGTAAATTACTGACTTTGGTAAGCCACTGGTGTGGCCAGTAACTTTCATGGCAAGCAACCCCAGTGTGCTTAGACAGGACCAGGAAGTAGAGTTCAACATGGACCAGTTAATGGAAACCCGTCACCAGGTTTTTCCCACATAACCTACGGCCACCACCTTTCTGCCCCATGTGACAGTGTTCTAAAATGCTGTACATATGACTCCAATTCATCCTGTAAGGCAAAAAAAACACCTTTAATTATGCTCACCTACAGGGAAGTGTGATCCGATGGGTGTTGATGGTCTTGGTCTATACTCTTCTTGCGATGCAGTCCTCCTTCTTGGCTTCATGTGACTCACGCATCCTGCGCCATCCACATAGTGTTCCCCTTCATGCTCCTGCTCAAGTGCACTTCTCTCTGAAGAAGTAAGGAGAATCCAGACTGTGAAATGGCTTTATTCCCAAAGCGCTCAGTGGAGGAACCAACAAGACATTAGTGGTACAACTCACTTTGGGTAAAAGCGATGAGTTAAAAATGTCCATGTAACATTTTAGAAAAACAAAATATAGGTGGAAGAAGTTGTCATGGCATTCTGGGCCGGAGAGAGAAGAACAGAGGACATTAACGGCTTAGCACACAGAGAACATCCTTAGTGAGTTACAAAATTTATCTGAATGTAATACACATAAACTATGGGTCTCATTTATGAAAACTAGCTGAAGAATTGTCTTTTTTTTTGCTCATAGCAACCAATCAGCGCTCAGCTTTAATTTTGTAAATAACTCTGGCAAGATGAAAGCTCCACTGTGATTGGTTGATGTGGGCAAAAAGACAGTTTTTCAGTTAGACAGTTTTGATAAATCAGGACCATGGGGTATACAAGGTATGTATGTGCACCTGTTATCTACCACTATATGGTCACTTCAAAATATAAAAAAAACTGAGCTGGACTTTAAGCTGGTATACGTGCAAAGTGTAAGAGCAAGTTCACACTGTGGCCAGTTCATAGACAGAATCCAAGAAACAAAACAAACAAAAATGAGCATATACCCTACAATAGTAGAGTACAAATAGTAAATGGTAATAGTACATGTAAATAACATAGGGTACTTATTCAATGTTATTTTGATGGAAAAACACAAAAAATCCATCCCACTGACGTTACAGTAGCCACAGTGTTACACTTTGCACTTATACCAGCTTATAGTCCAGCTCATTTTTTTGGTTTTGCTGTTATCTCTTGTATTTTGTACAAACAGGGGGTGTGGCTCCTCTCTCTGAGCTAAATATTTAATCTGTGTAGCTTCCAATGGATGGGTGTCACAGTCTGGCCCTGCCCTGCTCTGCCCTTATTAACAATGACACATGGTAAGGCTTTAATATTAGAGACAGGTTGGGACTGTCCTGATGAGTACCCCTTGACATTGGTGGGATGGCTTTTACGCTTTTTTGTTCAAAATAACGTTAACTAACTAGCCTGTGTTATTTACATGTACAATTACCATTTGCTGATTTACCTGTAGGTATATGCTCATTTTTGTTTTTCCTTTGGGTTTCACTGTATGGTCACTGCATAGTGGTAATATTGGTTATGGTACAGTTGTTCTTGTTAGTTATTAGTATAGTTTCATTATTCATTTGCTATGTGGTCATGATGTGTTCCTTCTATAGCGGTAAAATTGATAATAATGGCATTACTACAGTGGGATTTGATCAGTGACAGTATGATGTTTTATTTACTTGTTTAGTCTCATTAATTGCTAACTGTAAGACTGCATTTTTATATACTTGTGTTTTATGCTTCTTTTGTGTTTTTTGAGGAGGGAGGAGAGTAAGGAGGAGGGTGAAACATACTGTATATTCTTATAGATCTTATTAGACTCAAAAGGGGCCAAGCATTAAAGTAAAAGCCTGGGCCCAGGTCCAAAACTTGCCTCAGGTCCCATAGGACTCTAGTTACGCCCCTGACTATAGCTGGTCAGTAACTAGATAACGCAACTAATAATACGTGAGCATAATAACATGGTCAGTATATGATCACAGCATATAAAAGTATTCAGGTTTGGCTCTACTAACAAGACTATATTGTGGAAATGTGCACATATTATCCAGGTAATAATTTTAGTTTTTGGTTGCCTAGTTCTACATAACAAAACTGGAATATTTCCTCATAAATGCCTGACACTTTCTATTTTCTGCACTTAGCGAACATCACTAACTCCTTCCATCCTCTAAATAGTGTAGTTTTCCACTTTTCTATAATCAGTCTGTTCATATTTACAGACATTTTAACTTAACATTAAATTATTGGTTTTATTTCCGATTTAAAGGGAACTTATCTTCTGATTTATGTTGTCCAAACAGCAGATCCTAGCTGCACAATTACAGCCAGGTATATTGGCTTTGAAGCTGGAGAGACCTGTCAATCACCTGCAGCAGTGGCGGGAAGAGCCGGTCCGGGGCGGTGCCAAACTAATCTTTTCTCCAGCCATGGTCCACAGCCGGATCTTCAAACTATATCTTTGCTGAAATGCCTAGAGAAGGAAATATTGGTTGAACCTGGGACTTTTTCTTTGTTATTGCAGTTAGTTTAGTTTACATTTTTGTGCGTGTTAAAATTAGTCAAATGTAAGAAAACTTTCTGAGAAGGATTTCTCAAGTTCATCATGTTACCCCTAAAAGACATGGGGCTTACACATTATTGCATTCGCAATGTTTTTGGTTGAGTTTTTAGTGGTTTACAAAAGTGTGAATGATAGCACCAGAAATGTCGGCTGTAAGTCACCATGCTGCATATACGTGAGTCATAGTCACTTACTGTATATGTTCTGTAGGACTGGTACCTACCACTGTATGGCCATAATATCTGTGTTTTTGTACTGTTTTTTTTAAATTCAGGAACAGTTTAATGCATTTCAGTCATTATATAGTGTTAGGTTTTTGGTAGTCTTATTGGTACAATGTGTTTTAACATGTAGAGGTAAAGGTCGTATAATATTATGTATTCACCATGTCATACATGGGCAATGTGCGGCTTGTGGGTTATATCTGGGCACTCTGTTGCTATCTGGCCCTTGGACCAAGACAGGCTGAAAACACACCATGCAGACTCCCTCCCCTGGCTGGCGGTACTGGGGTACATATAAACTCCTTGCAGATGTTTTTGGTGTGATTAGAACCTAGGACCCCAGCACTACAAAGCAACAGGTCTCAACACTTAGCCACCGAACTATCCTAAATGTACAAATGTATGAATGTGTGGGAGCATCATACCATTTGGGAATCTGGGTGTTGGCTCATACTGTATATTAGGGGGTCTCTGTTTTCACCCTGTATATAGGGGGCACTGTTGTCATACTGTATATTGGGTGCTGTGAATATAGGGGGCTGTGTGTGGGCTCATACTGTATAAGGGGTGTTGTGTAGAGGATCATACTATATAACAGAAGGGTTGTGTGGGCTCATACTTTAGTTAAAAGGGTTTTGTGGAACATCATACTATGTGGGTAGCTATGATTGCCATCATGCTATCTGTACGGAGCTGTGGGGATCATACTGTGTTTAAGGGGGGGCCTATGAGCACCATCATATAATGTGTGAGGAGTTGTAAAGACCCTCATACCATATGTGAGATGCTGTGAGGATTGTCATACCAGATGGGACGGACTGTGAGGAACATCATATGATGTGTAGACAGAGCTGTGGGGTACCATGTACAGAGAAAGCTGAGGGGCCATCATACTGTCTGTGGGGGGCTGTGGGGATCATAGTGTGTAGGGACTATGAGGACCATCCTAACTTACAGTTTGTGGATGGGGCTGTAAGGAATGTCATACCATGTGTGGGGGCAGTGAGATCCTTCATACTGTGTGGGGATCTGTGGAGCCATCATACTATGTGTAGGGGCAATTATACTAAGTTGGGAAGCTGTGGATGCATCAAATTGTTTTGGCAGATTGTGGGGGAATTACAATGTTTAATACAATAAATGTTACTGTGAGCCCCATAGTAATGTGTATTAACAGTAACATCTAGTTATCATGCTTAATTCTGCTCAACATTAAGTGATATCGTTTCTACGAATATAAAAAATAATAATTATATTAATTATCATTATTTGATTGCCTTCAGCTTGATCTCGAGCCATGGCCACTTGATGGATGAACTATCTGTAGGAAGATCGATCATGTGGAAGCCTAGATAGGTCCAGCAAGGACTTCTCTGCCATTTTTTTAAAAGTATCGAGCCATTGTGTTCCTGGTCTTCCTCTTTGCCTTGTTCATTCAATACTTCCGACTATGACGTCCTTCTCCAGTGTTTGCTCTCTTTGTATGATGTGTCCAAAGTAGGCAAATTTCAGCTTGGTAAACCTTGCTTCAAGTTAAGTGTCTAGCTTGATTTGTTCCAAAATGTATTTGTTTGTTCTTCTTTCCATCCATGGTATTGATAAAATCCGTCTCCAGCACCACATTTTGAAGGTGTTAATTCTTATTCTGTTTTGTTTCTTTATCATCCAGGTTTCGCATCCATATGTTACTGCTAGCGATGACCGTACCCGAACGATAAAGTTCGGGGTTCGTATCGGACACCTTGCGTCGGGAACCAAACTTCGAACATGGACCTTTTGCTGGACGTCCAGTTTACTTTTCAGGTTCAGATGCCTAATAAAGTTTGTTGAAAGGCTGGAGTGCAACCTTTCAGCAAGCTTTTAGGCTGTGGGCACTTCTGGAGCCATCACAGCATGAGACCTGACCTGTATAAATGCCGGATTAAGAGTGCCACTGCTGTTCTGCTCTGACTAGTGTAGGGACAGGACACAGCTGGAGTGATGGACAGAATTATACTGCACTCACTGTAAAAAAGCCTCTTTGTGTACTTCGCATGTGTCTCAGTGGGAGTACTGTGCCAAAAAGCTGCTGTGCGTAATGTGCACCGATATACGTGGGAGCACTATCCCAAAATGCTGTTGTGCATACTCTGTACCCTCACCTATGGAAGTAGTGTGCCTTTAAGCCTGTGTGTGCACTCTGTACCACTATATCTGGGAGTACTGTGCCGAAAGCCACTGTGCGAACTTTGCACCCTTGACTGTGGGAGTACTGTGTCTTTAAGCCTGAGTATGTACTCTGCACCCTTATATGTGTGAGTACTGTGCCAATAAGCCACTGTGTACTTTGCACCCACCCTGTTGGATTAATTTACCTTTTAGCCTCTGTGTGTACTCTGCACCCCTATATTGGGTGTACTGTTCCAAAAAGCCCCTGTGTGTACTTTTCAGCTGTGTCTATACGAGTAGTGTGCCGAAAAATAATTCTACTCCGCAGCTGTCTTTTTGCGAGTAGTGTGCCTAAAAAATAATTCTACTCTGCAGCCGTCTCTTTACCATTTATGGGCCCAAAAAATTGTTTTACTCTACAGTGTCTATAGGGGTAGTGTGTGTCATGATCCCAGTGCAGGTTTTGACCTGCACATCAGGGGTTAATGTCTTGAGCTCAGTGCAGGCTTGACCTGCACGCCGGGGGTTAATTATTGTAGCCTCTCTTTAGCTCAAGGAGAGCTTCTTATAGCCCTGGGAGACTCCAATCCTTGTCAGTTATACTTTTGCCTTTGGCCGAGTGTGGTGACCCCTGTGTGCCTGTGCCTTCTGATTGTCTTCTAGCTTGCTTATATGGTTCTGAATCAGTTCTGTCCCGTGTTGTGAGTTTGTCTCTTGATTCTGCACTGTTTATCTGCGTCTCTGGTTTCTGACTCATTGCTTATGTTCTGACTACTCTCTGCTTGTCCCTCTGGTACCGCGCTGCCCTCTCTGTGTATAACCCCCATTTGTCTGATTTGAGGATCCCTGTAGTAGAATCCTGCACTTATCACCAGCAGCAGGATGCTAAGCCCCGCCCCCTGCAGTCACATGATCGTAGGTTCTTCACTGCTTTCTACCTTCAGTGACACAGGTCCAGTGAGCCTGGAGCACGCATTGTCACCACTTCTGCCCCGCTCCACAGGTATCTTTGGGCACTGGTTTGTACTCAGGACATGCGCACTGGCTCAGTGTGCAAGTGCAGTGCGGTGTTCCTACAAAATAATTCTACTCTGCACCTGTCTTTTTGCCATTTGTGGAACTAAAAAATAATTCTACTCTGTGGCCGAATTTTTGCAATTTGAGAAATAATAATTTTACTCTACCACTGTGTCCATATAAGTAGTGTGCCTATAACATACTCCTACTCTGTAGCCATCTCTTTGCCATTTGTGTGCCTAAAAAATAATTCTACTCTGCAGCCATCTCTGCAGCCATTTGTTTGCCTAAAAAATAATTCTACTCTGCAGCCGTCTATTTGCTATTTGTTGCCCTAAAAAATAATTTTACTCTACCTCTGTGTCTATAGGCATAGTGTGCCTACCAAATATTTCTACTCTCCTGCCGTGTTTTTGCGAGTAGTGTGCCTAAAAAAATAATTCTACTCTGCAGTTGTCTCTTTGTCATTTATAGGCAAATCGAAGAATTATAGCCTACTGCTGTTGTGATTGGGTCACCGAGGAGGAGAGCAAGCCCAGGCTAAGCCACAGAAAACCAGAGAGGCTGGTAACTAAGCGGATTGCAGACCCCTGATCCTATCCACACAACTAGCAGTAGCCATGGAGCGTACCTATGATGATCCTAGACGCCTCGGCACAGCTGGAGAGCTAACTAAGCCTAAAGCAAGAAAGGGGAAATCTAAACTGCCCCAGAGCAGACCCCAAAGGAATAGATAGCCCCCAAACATATATTGTCAGTGAGACAAGATGAAAACACAAATGCAGGCAGGAAAATAGACTGAGCAAATGATGGGGCCCACACTGACTAGACAGGAAAGGAAAGACACTGTCTCGAATAACACAAAAAACCCTGCAAAAAGTCCAACACCTCTGATGTACAAAATCAATGAAGTCGCACGACTTCGCCCCCACTATATCAGCACTCTGGTATATATAAGCAGAGCAAAAAGAGGCCAAACTGGCACAAGCAGTAACAGATGGGCGGTGATTGAGCACAGCCCCAGCCGGAGCTGGCTGACCCGCACAAAACAGAGATAGACAAAACCAGATCCAATGCAAACAGAATAGCAAATGAACCACTTAGCTGAACATGCAGGGACAGAGCTGGAGACATCAGACCTCAGGAGGCACAGGAAGAAAATCAGCAGCAGGGATAGAGGGAGACGGCTGTCTTAAATCCCAATCTGAAACCCCAGATCTCCAATCGTCATCCTCATCATGTGGCAAGCCTCTGTCAATCAGATCAGCTCCATTACCTCCAGTAACCACCAGAGAGAGCCCAGAAAGAGA
The DNA here is from genome assembly GCF_039654945.1 of Dendrobates tinctorius. Classification (NCBI taxonomy): domain Eukaryota; kingdom Metazoa; phylum Chordata; class Amphibia; order Anura; family Dendrobatidae; genus Dendrobates; species Dendrobates tinctorius. Next base: position 10,880,822 of record NW_027361715.1, read on the forward strand.
ACTCGCAACCCATCTGTTAATCTGACCAGCTCCACTACCTTCAGTAATAACCAGAGGGACCAGAAAGCGAATTCACAACAGTACCCCCCCCTTGAGGAGGGGTCACCGAACCCTCATCCACGCCACCAGGCCGATCAGGATGGGCCCCGTGAAAAGCACGAACCAATCTTTCGGCATGAATGTCAGAAGCAGAGACCCAAGAATTATCCTCCTGGTCATAACCCTTCCATTTGACCAAGTACTGGAGTCTCCATCTAGCCAAACGAGAATCCAATATTTTCTCTATCTCATACTCCAAATTGCCTTTAACCAATACAGGGTCAGAAGGCACCGCCATAGGAAATACCGGCTCCACAAACCTCTTCAACAATGATTTATGAAACACGTTATGGATCTTAAACGTAACTGGAAGAGCCAATCGGAGAGAAACGGGATTAAGGATCTCCAAAATCTTATAAGGTCCAATGAATCTTGGCTTGAATTTTGGAGATGCAACTGTGGCGCCCACAGGGGTATGGTCGCCACACTGGCTTTGCCTTCCTCCAGGGGAGGGTAATGCCAGGCTTGGAAGCAGTGACGGGTCTCTCCAGCAGTTAACCTAATGCATGTAACACAGTTCCACTCCTGGCCAGCAGAGGGAGCTCTGAACCAAGATTAAGGTGAGGAGTGCTCTCTGAGGGCCAGGAGGAAGTAGGGAGAGAGAGTCTGCGGAGGGTGAAGTGTGCAGGCGTGTGGAGCGAAGCTGGAGGTTGAGCTGCAGAAGGCGATCTCCCCAGCTTGAGAGTGCACGAACTGGAGCCTGGTCTCCACGGTGGTACGGATACCTACAATCCTGCCACAGATAGCAGAGGAGTAGGAGGCTGTAAATGCCCTGCTCCCATCAAAGACTTGGGACACAACAGTAATTGAATAGAGAGCCAGGACTCAAGAGAGGAGTCCCCGAGAGAGGCTACAGCTGTCTGTCATACAAGTATAGTTCTAGGAACATCTGAAGAGAGGCATTCCAGAGTAACTAAGTACTGGGGTGCTTCACACCACAAGGTGCTAGGAAGGAGACTGCACAGCCCTTCTGCTGAGAGAGAGAATCCTGATCTGCTTCCAGGCTAACCTGCTCCAACACCATCTGTAATCAGGACCCTGGACTGCATATACTAAGTAAAGGTACAGAAACTGCAACCGCTGTGTCTTGTCTGTTCCCTACGCCTCCAGCACTGCTAGATCCCCGTGCCGTTTGCATCTACACTGCCCTGGGACTACAGCTCCACCAGTGGGGAGCTTTTACATCTTTGCTGCACCTTACCATCAGTCCCAGCGAATCTGTATGCAGCGCACACCATACTTGCCAAACACCACGGGTGGCGTCACGAACTATTCTACCATTAACTACATCTCCCCATTGCTTGGGCGCCCAGGGCCACGGACCGGGTCACCACTGCTGTGACACATCCCCCTGAGACCGGCCCGGTACCGAGTACCCCACAGCCCTGGGAGGGCGATCCACAATCTTCATAGGAATATTCTTTGAAGACAACCAAACCATATCACCCACTTTAAAACGGGGACCAATGGTCCTATGCCGGTTGGAAAACCGTTGGGCTATTTCCTGAGAGTGGGACAACTTATCCACCACTTGGTCCCAAATCTGCTGCATTCTCTCTACCTCAGAGTCCATACTTGGGCAGGCCAAAGATTCCACCTGCCCTGAAGAAAATCGAGGATGAAACCCAAAGTTACTGAAAAAGGGCAACATCAAAGTGGCAGAACTAGCTCTATTGTTTAGCGCGAATTCGGCCAAGGGCAAAAATGAGACCCAGTCATCCTGATCAGCAGATATGAAACATCTCAAATAGGACTCCAAAGTCTGGTTTGTTCTCTCAGTCTGCCCATTGGTCTGAGGATGAAATGCAGAGGAGAAAGATAACTGAATTCCTAGTTTGGAACAAAAAGCTCTTCAAAATCTGGAAACAAACTGGACTCCTCTGTCCGACACAATGTTCTCAGGAATCCCGTGCAACCGAACCACCTGCTGTAAAAACAAGGGCACCAACTCAGAAGAAGATGGCAACTTTGGGAGTGGTACAGGATGGACCATCTTAGAAAATCTATCACAAATCACCCAGATAACAGTCATTCTCTGAGGGACAGGAAGATCGGAAGTAAAATCCATTGAGATATGGGTCCATGGCCTCCTGGGCACCGGCAGGGGCATTAACAACCCACTAGAACGAGAACAGGGCTTGGACCGAGAACAAGCCCCACAGGACTGCACAAAATTCCTGACATCACAAGATAAGGCAGGCCACCAAAAAGACCGACTCACCAAATCTCAAGTACCAAAAATACCCGGATGACCAGCCAACGCGGAGCAATGAATTTCAGATATTACTCTTTTCCTCCACTGGTCAGGGACATACAATTTTCCCATAGGGCAACGTTCAGGTTTGTCCTCCTGAAATTCCTCCAGGGCCCGTCTCAAATCGGGTGAGATGGCGGAAAGAACTACACCCTCATTTAGAATGGTAGTAGGCTCGGTCACATCAAGAGAATCCGCAAAGAAACTCCTAGAAAGGGCGTCCGCCTTAACATTTTTAGTGCCCAGAAGAAAAGAGCCCACAAAATTAAAATGCGTGAAAAACAAGGCCCACCTAGCCTGTCTAGGATTCAAGCGTTTGGCTGATTCAAGATAAATCAAATTCTTGTGGTTGGTGACGACCACAACTTGATGTCAAGCTCCCTCCAACCAATGTCTCCACTCTTCAAATGCCCATTTCATGGTCAACAATTCCCGATTCCCCACGTCATAGTTACGTTCAGATGGGGAGAATTTTTGAGTAAAGAAGGTACAGGGATTCATCTTAGAAGTAACCGGATCTTTTTGGGACAAAATGGCTCCTGCACCAATCTCAGAAGCATCTACCTCCACCTGAAATGGGAGTGAGACATCAGGTTGCCGTAGAACCGGAGCAGAGGTGAATCTCCGCTTAAGCTCCTGAAATGCTGAGACTGCCTCTGGAGACCAATTCACCACATCAGTGCCCTTTTTGGTCAAATCAGTCAGTGGTTTAACACCAGAAAAATCTAATATATAAAGCTCAAAGTGTGTATGTATGTATGTATGTGTGTATGTGTGTATGTCCGGGATAGGCATCCGCACTGTCGCAGCTACAGCCACAAAATTTGGCACAGTCACACGTCTGGACCCCAAGAGCGTCCTAAGCTATGTTGTGAGGTGAAATTTTAACCCCACGCTCCAATTCACCAAACAATTTTGCCCCTATCTACATACTGGGGAAAAAGTGTGTTCGCGTCAAGCCCCGCCCCTCATTATGATGTCATAATGCCCCTATCTACATACTGGGGAAACAGTGTGTGCGTATCACGCCCCGCCCCTCATTATGATGTCACAATGCTTGCCTTGGCGACGCTGATGTCATCATAGGTTGCAAACCCCGCCGCTCATTATGATGTCATAATGGTTGACTATGGAATGGAGGATGTGTGATGGGTATATGGGCACTGGACTATGGGATGGAGGATATGTGATGGGTATATGGGCACTAGACTATGGGATGGAGGATATGTATGACGGTTATATGGGCACGGGACTATGGTATGGACGATATGTATGACGGGTATATGGGCATGGGACTATGGGATGGAGGATGTGTGATGGGTATATGGGCACTGGACTATGGGATGGAGGATATGTATGACGGGTATATGGGCACGGGACTATGGGATGGATGATATGTATGATGGGTATATGGGCACGGGACTATGGGATGGAGGATGTGTGATGGGTATATGGGCACTGGACTATGGGATGGAGTATATGTATGATGGGTATATGGGCATGGGACTATGGGATGGCGGATATGTATGATGAGTATATGGGCACTCGACTATGGGATGGTGAATATGTATGATGGGTATATGGGCATGGGACTATGGGATGGAGGATGTGTGATGGGTAAATGGGCATGGGACTATGGGATGGAGGATGTGTGATGGGCATATGGGCACTCGACTATGGGATGGAGGATATGTATGATGGGTATATGGGCATGGGCCTATGGGATGAAGGATGTGTGATGGGTATATGGGCACGGGACTATGGGATGGAGGATAATTATAATTTGTTATAACTAACCACAGTTAGTTACTATGCCCGGGCAGCGCCGGGCTCTTCAGCTAGTTACTTATAAATTTACGGTAGAAATTAGCAAAACCCAAAAACTTCTGGAGAGCCTTCAAAGAAGTGGGCTGAACCCAATCATAAATGGCCTGTATCTTGGCCGGGTCCATTTCAATAGCAGACGGGGACAAAATGAATCCCAAAAATGAAATCCTGTGTACACCAAAGAGGCACTTCGATCCCTAAACATACAGAGAATTTTCCCTCAAAATCCGGAAAACAGTCCGGACATGTTCCACATGAGAATCCCAATCACTGGAAAAGATCAAAATATCATCCAAATAAATGATCAAAAACTTATCCACAAAGTCCCGGAAAATATCGTTCATAAAAGATTGGAAGACAGAAAGGGCATTAGTGATCCCAAAAGACATCACCAGGTACTCAAAATGTCCCTCCAGGGTATTAAACGCCGTCTTCCATTCATCCCCACGCTTGATGCGAATAAGATTATACGCCCCCCTGAGGTCAAGCTTGGTAAACCAACAAGCACTTTAAACTCTGGAAAATAAATAAAAAATCAGGGGTAACGGGTACTGATATTTAACAGTGATTTTGTTAAGGGAACGATAGTCAATACATGGCCTTAATGAACCATCTTTCTTGGCCACAAGAAAAGCCCAGCACCTAAAGGTGAAGAGGATGGTCTAATATGACCCTTCTACAACGACTCCTTGATATAAGATCGTATAGCATCATGTTCGGGTACCAATAAGTTGAAAAGCCGACCCTTGGGAAATTTACACCCGGGCATTAACTCAATTGCACGGTCATAACTCCTATGAGGAGGCAATGACGCCGACTTCTCTCACTAAATACATCAGAAAAATCAGCCAAATAGTCAGGAATATCATGAGACTGGGGAGAGGTGGAGAAAACAGGAGTGTCACTAGGAACACATTGACAACCCCAACTCACCACAGACACAGATTTCCAATCCAAAACAGGATTATGAGTTTGCAACCAAGGAAAACCCAGAACAATAGTATCATGCAAATTCTGCAACACCAAAAATTTACAATTTTCTTGGTGGTCCGGGGCGACCCGCTTTATCACCTGGGTCCAAAACTGGGGTTTATTCTCCGCCAAAGGAGTAGCATCAATACCCCTCAAAGAGATAGGAGTCCGCAGAGGTATCATGGGAAAACCACAACGTTTAACAAAGTCCAAATCCATCAGATTCAAAGCTGCTCCTGAATCTACAAAAGCCTTAGCGGAAAATGTAGACAAGGAGCAGATCAGGGTAATTGCCAAAAGGAACTTAGGCTGTACACTGTCCACGACAAATGTGTGAGCAAAACGCTTTTCTCGTTTAGGGCAGACAGCAATAGTATGAGAGGCGTCCCCACATAAAAAACACAGCTTATTACGCCTTCTAAACTCCTGACGTTGCGCCCTAGACAAAACCCTATCACATTGCATGGTGTTGTGAGTTCATTTTCCCCTTCACCATTGAGGTCTGATGAACTCCCTCTTCTGGTGAAGGAAGGTAGTGAGGCTGATTACAAAGCACCTGAGCAGAATGATGATGACTGGGTGACTGGGATTGCTGACTGGATATAAGGCAGCCGACGCCCTTCTGCCTTGCGGGTGATTACTCTGAGGGATTCTTGGAGACCAGTCTGATTACTGCTCCTCAAAAGCTAAGTTTTCTGCTCTACTTTTTGCATTTCTGTTTTGGTTTTGTTTTGCCTTGTTTTTCTGGATTTCTGCCTTTCCCTGCTGGGTGAGCTGAATTCCTTTTTGCTCTGTCTTCAGATAATACCTGAGTACTGATATAGTCTTTTTGAAGCCTAGCGTCTTCAGGGCTTTTTTCCCTATCAGTCTGTTGGCTCTTGTTTTTGAGAGGGTAAAGCGGATTGCAGACAGCAGCTTTTCTATTCTGTCCTATTTAGTTAGCTTGGGCCCCATCATTTGCTCAGCCTATCCTTCTATCTGTGTGAGTGTTTTTTCATCTTGCTTCACCGTCATTATATGTTGGGGGCTGCCTATTGCTTTGGGGTCTGCTCTGGGGCAGTTTAGATTTCCCTTTCTGTCTTTAGACTATGTAGTTCTCCGGCTGTGATCGAGGGGTCTAGGGCACCGTAGGAACCCCCCACGGCTACTGCTAGTTGTTGTTGTTAGGTTCAGGGGACTGCAATCCGATAGCTGCCAACTTCTCTGGTTTTCTGGACTTAGCTAGTATTTCTGTTTTTGCCTCCTACGGTGACTCATTCATAACAGCATGGGTTCAGACGTTCGTTTGAAAGGCGGCAACGCCTCTCGTGTAGTTTTACGTTCATGTAAACGCCGATCAATTTGAATGGCCAATGACAGAGTCGTCTAGACCAGAGGGAACAGGAAATCCCACCATAACATCTTTTACGGTTTCTGCCAAACCCTTCCGAAAGAGAGCTGCTAGGGCATCATCATTCCATTTAGTAAGGACCCCCCACTTTCGGAATTTTTGACAATATAACTCTGCAGAATCCTGACCTTGGTTCAATGCCAATAAGGTTTTCTCAGCTTGATCAACAGCATTAGGTTCATCATACAACAACCCCAAGACTAGAAAAAACGCATCCACATTAGCCAGAATAGGATCTCCGGGTGTCAAAGAAAAGGCCCAATCCTGGGGATTGCCGCGCAGCAGGGAAATTACATTTTTAACCTGCTGCACAGAGCTCCCCGATGAGTTAGGTTTTAAAGCAAAAAATAGTTTACAATTATTCTTAAAATTCAAAAATTTAGACGGATCCCCAGAAAACACATCAGGAGTAGGTATTTTTGGTTCAACAGCAGATGATTGAGCGAGATAGGCAAAAAAATTCCCCGCACCTCAGCAGCGAGCTGCTCAACACGATCAGACAATTGCTTAGTCTCCATTTAGAGAAAGAAAAAAAAATCTCCTCCTGCAGCCCCAGAAAAAAAAGAGGAAAAATATATTAAAAAATTCTGATACTTTTTTTTTTACATTTCTTTCCTTCTTTAGAGTACCCTAGAGTCCACAGTTAGGCTGGTGATTATGTTGTGATTGGGTCACCGAGGAGGAGAGCAGGCCCAGGCTAAGCCACAGAATACCAGAGAGGTTGGTAACTAAGTGGATTGCAGACCCCTGATCCTATCCACACAACTACCAGTAGCTGTGGAGCGTACCTACGATGATCCTAGATGCCTCGGCTCAGTCGGAGAGCTAACTAAGCCTAAAGCAAGAAAGGGGAAATCTAAACTGCCCCAGAGCAGACCCCAAAGGAATAGATAGCCCCCAAACATATATTGTCGGTGAGACAAGATGAAAACACAAACGCAGGCAGGAAAATAGACTGAGCAAATGATGGAGCCCACATTGACTAGACAGGACAGGAAAGGAAAGACACTGTCTGCAATCACGCAAAAAACCCTGCAAAAAGTCCAACACGTTTGATGCACAAAAACACTGAAGTCGCACGACTTCGCCCCCACTATATCAGCACTCTGGTATATTCTAAAAGCAGAGCAAAAAGAGGCCAATCTAACAGGGAACAAAACAAACTGGCACAAGCAGTAACATATGGGCGGTGATTCAGCACAGCCCCAGCCGGAGCTGGCTGACCCGCACAAAAGAGAGATAGACAAAACCAGATCCAATGCAAACGAATAGCAAATGAACCACTTAGCTGAACATGCAGGGACAGAGCTGGAGACATCAGACCTCAGGAGGCACAGGAAGAAAATCACCAGCAGGGATAGAGGGAGTCAGCTGTCTTAAATCCAAATCTGAAACCCCAGATCTCCAATCGTCATCCTCATTATCAGGTGGCAAGCCTCTGTCAATCAGATCAGCTCATTTACCTCCAGTAACCACCAGAGGGAGCCCAGAAAGAACTCACAACCCCTCTGTTAATCTGACCAGCTCTACTACCTTCAGTAATAACCAGAGGGAGGCCAGAAAGCGAATTCACAACATACCGCTGTGTCTGTATGAGTTGTGTCCGGGCCTAAAAAATCATTATTCTCTACCAACGTCTCTGTTCAAGTGGTTTGCATAAAAAATAATTATACTCTAATGCTATGTCTGTATGAGTTGCAGCTGCGCCTAATAAATAATTATACTCTACTGTTGTGTCTGTACAAGTTGTGGGCCTTAAAAATTGTTAGGCTCACAATTTACAAGGGATGGGTAAGGATACAATAGGTGAGGGTAGAGCTGGTCGTGCAGCGGTTTGGTGGACAGGGGTGAGGGTCTGTGTAAAACAATCCCAAGCTGACCTTACGTTTCCCTAGGGGGTGCGGAACGTCACGTTGGTACAAGTGAGGAGAACTTATCACATGATCCGGCTGACGTAATATTGACATCAGACGGGGTGGTGAGGTGTGGCTCCTTTGCGTTTCTTCACAAGTGAACAATATCTGGCACCACCATCTGATATGGTGAAAGGGTTCTGCCCCATTTAACTTTTGGGTCTTCGAATTGGACACATGGCCTGAGCTTGCCCTTTGTGCCTTGGAGCTTGTGGCCTACCCTGCAGCAAGTGTACTGTTGGAACGTGTGGATAGCACGGCAGAGGGCGTGATCACAGTCAGATGCATCCACCTGTCCACAGCCAACGTTGGGAACCTAGCATTCATTAAAATGAACCATGTGTGGATCCCATAGGACTTGTCCATAACTTTTGATGACTAGACAATTATACCAGCTGCACCCAGCCAGTATTCAATTCTATTTGCCATTCATTTCATTTGGGTGCCACCTACCCAAATAAAAAACCTCAAAAACTGTGTTGGCTACATCCTCCTCCGCCTCTTCCATCTACAATGCCACATCCACCTCCTTTTCTTGTTGGACCTCTGCCCTCTGGTTGTAGCTTCTTAGTTTATTTTAGGTACATTCTATGTTCTTGTTAGTCAGTTCCCTAAAAGAAAAAGAAAAAAGAAAATAACAAAACAAAAAACAAAACACAAAAACAGTGATGGATTACTCTTCCCTTGATTCTTCCACCTACATGGCCACGTCCACCTTTTCCTCCATTTGTACCTGTGTCATCTGGTTCTAGATTGCTAATTTTAGTATTGTTAATTCTAGCTTGTTTTAATGTGAACCTGTCAGCAGGATTGTGCTCAGTAAACAACAGACAGTGTCAGGTTGACGTTGCTATACTGACTAAAATCATACCTTGGTTGATGAAATTCATCATGTGGTTGTTGTTTAATCTTTATTTGCAGTTTTCAGTTAATGAGATCTCATGCTCCCGGGCGCCCTGAGGGGGGGGTCTTTATGTGGTGCTCTGCAAACATATCCATTCTAATGACAGGTTGTTGATCCCTTAGTGACCTGCAGCCTATTTTACGTACTGAATATAATATTGTTTTTTTTAAAAAAAAAATAACATTTTTTGCTCTCTCGCATAATAACTAATAGCTGCATCCACCTGTCAACTGAAAATGCTGACAGGCTGACTGTTCTCAAAATAAACAAGTCCTGGATTGGCCCAGACTTCTCAACCCCACCGGATGACAGCAGCGGATCTTAAAGCTCATTCAAATGTTCCTTTTTTTCTGGTGTATTACCACGCACCCCTTCCCACCCCAAAAAGGGTATATGGTTAAATGTTTCTTCTTTTCCATGTCCTCCTCCTCCGCTAATCCAAAACTATCCCTCCTGTAGCACCTACCCCTACACTAAATGCAGCTAACAGCGGTAATAATAGGGAATAGAATAGATGTAACCCTGATAAGGACTGTTGGTTATAGATTGCAGCAGCAAGAACTGTAAGGCAATAATCGCTGATTAAATACCTCTAATACTAATAGGGAGCAGAATTAATTTCAGCTTGTTGGTTTTGCACTCCACAACAGTCACAGTTTCGCATATTGCCCCTCAGGAAAATTATTTGTTCAGGTCTGCACTCGGTAGTGGTATTGGGCATTGTAGGTGACATTTTGGCCTTACATAGTAGTAATTTTGGTAATATTGGTATATTGCAATTATATGCAGTATGTATAGATCCTTTTAAGTGGTAGGGGTTGGACAGTCATATGGGGAGACACATACTTTGGGGCTTGGGCTCCTCCTTTTAGGATTCTATGGTGCTCCCAGGAGTACGGTTGCCACAGTGTCATTACCTTCCTCCTAGGGAGTGTGATGTCATGCTTGGAAGCAATGAAGGGTATCTCTATCACCTAAATCCAGCACACAGCTCAGTTCCCACTCCAGGCCAGCAGAGGGAGCTCTGAACCAAATTGGGGGAGGAGCTGCTCTCTGGGGCCAGGAAAGTGAAGTTAGTTCACTTCGTGTGGAGAGGGAAAAGAGTGCAGACGTGGAGAGAGGAGCTGGAAGATTGAGCAGAATTCAGGCTCACTTCTAGTTGCAGCACATGGTCCAGAGTCCGGTATCCGAGATTGTTTGGATGCTGATGGTCCTGCAGCAGAAACCGGAGGTGCGAGAAGCTGTAAATGCTCTGTTCCCAATTAAAACTCGGAGGCACAGCAGCAACTTGTGTGAGCCAGAAAAAGGAGGCTACAGCTGTCTGCCATACGAGGGGAGTCCTAAAGAGAGCAAGCAAGGGGGACTTCAGTGTAACTCAGTACTGCAAGTGCCTCAGATAAGTGCTAAAAAGAAGACTACAAAACCCATCTGCATAGAGAGATTCCTAAGTTGCTTCCCGGCTGATTAACTCCTGTTCCATCTGTAATCTGGATTCTTGACTGCACTTACAAAGCAAAGTAAAGGTAAAGGAAACTGCACCCTGTTGTGTCATTGCCTTCTTCCTGCAACCCCTTCAGTACTGCTACATCTCTGTGCCTAACACTGCACCCTCTTCCTCAACACCTATTACTACTGCCCTGGGACTACAGCTCTACCTGTGGGGAGCTATTACATCTTGCTGCCTTATACCAACTGTCCCAGAGGATCTGCCTGCAGCATCGGCTTAATCCCTTCATTGCTGAGCAACACAGTTGGCGTCACGTATCATCCACCTATAAACTTTATTCAACTGTGTTTCACCCCTTTTGCATGGACGCCCAGGGCCACGGACTGGGTCACCGCCACCGTGACACGTCTTTCTGAGACACCGGCCCGGTAACGAGTAACCCCACTGCCCTGGCGGGCAATTCATTTTGGCGTCACGAACAGGATTTATGAAGCCCGGTGCCACCGGGTCCTGTGTGCCAGAAACTGTATTGTGTGCCATAGACTTATTGTGCAATTGTCACCATTACCCCGCTACTTGGCGCGCGTGGGAAGCAAAAGGGGCGTGCCGTCGTGGGCGGAGCCTGCCAGAGAGGGCAAAAAAGTGAGGTGCTGCGTGGGAAGAGACCAGCAGGCGGGAAGTGAGGGGCAGAGGTCTGCAGTCCTGGCGTCCCCCGATCATCCACCCTGCGGAGCGGCGATCAGTAAGCTAGCGCAACACAGGACCTGGCCAACGTTAACTAGGGGGGTAAGAAAATGTCTGAGGCAAGAGAAGATGCAGCGGTGAACGCCACCGCACCCCCCACAGCGCTGCAAGATGCAGGGGCAAGTGCAGCTGCAGTTCCAATGGCACCGCAGAATCCAGCAGCCAGCGCCGCCTCCAGAGCACCGCAAGAACCAGTGCCCACCACAGCAGTCCCCATAATGCCGCTGTCCATGCCCTATATACCGGGAGCAGCATGGTTACTGCAGTACTCAGGGGAGTCACATACCCTGAGTGAATTCAAAGAGAGACTGTGCAGTTTGTTTGAGGTGTATCCTCTGTCTGAAAGCCAAAAAGTGAACATCATTTTTGGGCAGCTAACTGGTGCAGCACAAAGAGAAGTAAAGTCCTGGCAGGACACTGATAAAGAGACTGTTAAAAAAATTCTGGCTAAGCTAAGAAGCACCTTTGACACCCGCCCGGCAGCTGAAATAATTCTTTGGGTGTAAGCAAAGAGTGAAGGACAGAATTCGGGACTATGCTCTTAACCTGCAGGAGGCGCTGCGAGCCATAAAGCAGATTGACCCAGACAGTGTGAAAGATGGAGACAGACTGTTAAAGGAGCAATTTATTGAGGGACTCCTAACCAGTACCCACAAAGCACAGCTGCGCATCATAGCCCTACAAAACCCTGATCTAGACTTTGCAGACTTTAAAGACAGGGCTATCCAGGTGCTGCATGAACCAAATGTCAGCCATCCAGCGCCCCCCTAGGTGCCCAGCGATCACATACCACCAAGAAGCAGCATCTTTCCCTCAGAGCCCTGTGGAGGCTGACGCACAGACTCTGGATAATGATCCATCTACAGAACTTCGCCTTCAGGTCCAAGAGCTGACCAAAAATATGGCTGCACTTGCCAAAACTGTCCAGTCCATGCAGGTGTCCCCAAAGGAGAAGATCCAGCTGGCCTCCAGTCCAGAGGATGTCCTGTGGCTACAGAAGAAGAGGATCCCGCCACTCCGAGGGAGATACAACGATCGCTATGACCAGGACAGATGTCCCACCTGTCGTCACTGCCGCAAGGCAGGCCACATCGCAAGATTCTGTTATTTAAACGAGCAACCCCTGGGGCAGAGGGCCAACCCCCAGGAGTAGGACCACAAGGCCCAAAGAACTGGCGAGCCAAGTATGTTGGAGGGCGACCGATCCTCCCAGTGGTGATTGACGGCATTCCCATGAACGCTTTGCTGGACACTGGCTCTCAAGTGACAACTATGCCATATATCCTTTACAAACAGTATTGGGCTGACTCTGAACTTACTCGCGGCCCAAGTAATGAGCTGACAGTAGTTGCCAGCAATGGTCAGTCTTTGCCGCAAGTAGGATGTAAAGAGATTACCATTAAAGTGGGGTGAGTGAAGTTAAAATCTCAAGGTCTGATAGTTGTAGACATTGATCGACGAGAATGTACCCCAATGATAACCTTAGGTACTAATGTGATTGAAAATTGTCTCGCCGAGGTTATTGTTTTGTTGCAACAGGAGGCTGAGACTGCTGGTTCCAGTGAACAAAGAGTCCTGCAGAAGGAGATCAAGGCCCTGATGCAAAGACAGCAGGTAGAACTGTCTGGCGGAGAAATTGGCAGCATCAGAGTGAGTTATTCTTTCCCCATTACGATACCCCCCAGATGTGAAATGTTAATTTGGTGTCGGGCAGCCATAGGCCTCAGAGGAAAAGATTACCAAGCATTGGTAGAGCCAGTGTTTTCTGATAGCCGGCCCACTGTCCTGACAGCCAGAGGGGTAGTTGATGTCCGCAAAGGGAGAGTACCTGTACGCCTCTTGAATTGTGGGGAAGAGGAGGCCACAATACCTCGGTATGCCACAGTTGCTAAGCTGTTTACTGTCAGTAGCAATGCAATACAGGCAGCAGAGCCCTTGGTCTCATCTGACCAGGCAGGGGACAATGGCTCTGTAAAGCAGCTGGAAGAGTGGTGTCAGCAGCTGCATGTGTGCACTGACTCCACCCCTTCATACCAAAAGAATGGGGTTTACCGAGTGGCTCAGGAGTATGAGCGGGTATTCAGTAAACACCCTTTAGACTTTGGGAAGGCAAAAGGGGTTCAACACCATACCCCCACTGGAGATCATCAACCCATTAAAGAAAGGTACCGGCCTATACCCCAACACAATATCAATGTGCCAAAAGTATGTTGCGGGAAATGAAGGAAGCTGGGGTGATCAGAGATAGTTGTAGCCCCTGGGCAGCCCCAATAGTCTTTGTGAAAAGGAAAGATGGTACCATGAGAATGTGTGTTGATTACAGAAAAATTAACAGCATTACACATAAGGATGCCTACCCATTACCCAGAATTGAAGAGTCATTAGCTGCACTTAAAACTGCTAACTATTTTTCCACCTTAGATCTCACTAGTGGGTATTGGCAGGTTCCCGTGGCAGAGGCAGACAAGGAGAAAACAGTATTTACCACACCAATGGGTCCCTGCGAGTTCAACTACATGCCGTTTGGGCTCTGCACCGCCCCACGGACATTTCAACGGCTAATGGAGTGCTGTCTTGGACACAAGAACTTCGAGACAGTTCTGTTGTACCTTGATGATGTCATTGTTTTCTCCAAGACTTATGAAGACCATCTGGAGCACCTGGCTGAGGTGTTTGAAGCCTTGTCCCACTTTGGCCTGAAAGTGAAGCCATCCAAATGCCACCTCCTGAAGCCCAAGGTGCAGTACCTCGGTCATGTGGTGAGCGCAGAAGGTGTGGCACCAGATCCTGACAAAGTCACTGTCATCCGGGACTGGCAGAAGCCCAGCAACCTCCATGAGGTACGTCAATTCCTCGGGTTGGTAGGCTACTACAGAAGGTTCATCAAAGGCTTCACTGAGATAGCCACACCTATGCAAAATCTTCTGGTGGGCCAGCCCAAGAAAGTCAGGAAGAAGAGTCCTACATTGGAATGGAATGAGAAACTGGAGAGGTCCTGCACTCAACTGAAAATGGCTCTCACAGGAGATGAAGTTCTGGCCTACCCAGATTATGACCAACCATTTGTTCTGTATACTGATGCCTGCAACGTGGGGCTGGGAGCAGTACTGTCACAGGAATAGAATGGTAAATAAAGAGTGATCTCCTACGCCAGCAGGAAGCTTAGTCCCACTGAAAGGAACCCTGACAACTACAGTTCCTTCAAACTGGAGTTCCTTGCCATAGTCTGGGCTGTGACTGAACGATTCAAGCATTACCTAGCTTCAGCCAAGTTTACCATCTTCACAGACAACAACCTGCTGACTCACTTGGAAACTGCAAAACTAGGTGCACTGGAGCAGTGATGGATGGCTCGGCTGTCTAACTATGAATTTACCATCAAGTACCGAGCGGGGCACAAGAATGCCAATGCTGATGCGCTGTCCAGGATGCCCAATCTGCCAGATGGGGGAGAAGACCCTGAGGCACTTACCTGCCTTCCACCGGCCAATTGCGGCCCAACGTGTCCAAGGAGTGAGAAACAGACAATCTATCATGAAAGAGGCCACCCTAAATCCGTTGCCTCATCATGACTGGGCAGAAACGCAGGGTAGCGACCCCGCAGTCCGCCTGGTAAAGGAGCTACTGTCACAAATTAACTCACGCCCAGGTCCTGAAGAAACCCAGCAGTTGTGGAAGGAAAGAGGCAGGCTGTTCATCTATGAAGGAACGCTGTGTCAGAGGAGTATCAATGCCCGCACTCATGAGCTGGTCTGGCAGGTGGTAGTCCCAAAGAGGGAGGCATCGATGGTCTTGGAAGCATACCACAATGGAGCTGGACACTTCGGATGGAAGAACTTGGAGGCCTTGCTCCGGGAGAGATTCTATTGGGCTGGTATGAGGAAGGCCATTGAAAATTAGTGCTGGGAGTGTGGACAATGCAACCTGCGCAGGAAGGACCGTAACAGCCAGCGAGCTCCTTTGCAGCCAATAATAACTAAACAGCCACTCGAATTGGTAGCCTTGGACCATGTGAAGCTGGTCCCAAGCCATTCAGGCTACGTTTATGCTCTTACCATCGTTGACCACTATTCGAGATTCCTGGTAGTCGTGCCTGTCAAGGATCAAACAGCCAGGACAGCAGCCAGAGCATTCCTACAGCACTTTTGTCAACCACACGGATATCCCGAGCGAGTGGTTACAGATCAAGGTCCAGCCTCTGAGGCAGAAGTGTTCCAGAAATTCTGTAGCTTGTACGGTTGCAAGAAGATCAGGACAACACCGTACCACAGACCAATGGCATGTGTGAAAAGATGAATCAGGTGGTGATCGATCTACTGAAGACCTTGCCTTTGGAAGAGAGAAATCTGTGGCCAGAGAAGTTACCAGATCTGGTAGACCTCTACAATCACATTCCTGTGAATTACACCAACTGCACACCAGCCTACCTAATGAGAGCGAGGCCTGGCAAGCTACCTATTGATTTGGATATGGGAGTCCTTACACCTGAGGTAACATCACCAGATGCTGACTGGGATACAGAAAGGCAGCAGCAATACCGAAGAGTACAAGAGTGCGTAGAAAAGAGTCTAGCTCAGGCGAGACAAAAACAGGAAAAGAACTACAATCAACATGCACCTGCAGTTCTCCTGTCACCAGGAGAACAAGTCCTAAAGAGGAAAAGGAGGATGCATAAATTGGATGACCAATGGTAGGCTGAATCCAACACTGTCCTACCATCAAACTTTGACAACACCAAAGTGTGCCTTATCAGTAAGGATGGAGGAGAAACCTCATCAGCAGTGTCGAGGGATCATCTGAAACTGTGCCCTGACCAACTAAAGGACAGGTTGGAAGAGCAAAACAACCTTCAGCCCATAGAGGAAGAAGAGAAAAAGGTCAGCACTGTACTCAGAGAATTTCTTGCAAATTGGACAAGAGTGGATCAAGCCATCGTAGATCCTGTCCTAATCTTTCCCCAGCCTACTGCAACTGAAGTAGCAGAGACTCAAGAAAACTTTGAAATTCAGGAAGTTCAGGCAGCGGATGCCACACCAGCAGTGGAGCAAGAGATCCTCACCCTGCCAGTGGTGAATCTGTCATGCCCACAGTGAGTAGAAGTGGTCCTAGGAAATCTAGTATCCCTGTGCTTTGCAGAACCAACAGTAGTGTAGCCAGTACAGCATGCAATACACCAGTAGTAGTTAACACATGGCATCCAGTAAGGTCCCCAACAACACCAGTGCTACATAGGTCTGTCCATAGTATCCAAGGTATACCACCCATAAGGTTTCATATATAAATAAGTTATGTAATAGGTAAAATGTAAATATGCAACTTTTCAAGCTTATGTGCCTACAGAGACTCTGTAAGTATCTTTTGAGCAATCTCAGTTTGTTTTTGATGGACAATTGGGCCACAGAACTAAGTGTGGCCAAAACTATCCTTGTATATAGTTACCAACTGCTCAGCAAATGGACCATGGACATTGACGCATGGACTAATTGTCACAAGGACTATTTTTGAGCTTTGGTTTTTGTAATTTTTCAATTTTGAAATCTTGTAACAGTTACAATTGTTCATTTGTTTATATGTTTGCATGTTTTCTCAGTCCGGGAGTACTGAATTGCACTAGGGGGGAATGTGGCGCCCCCAGGAGTACGGTCACCACAGTGGCATTACCTTCCTCCTAGGTAGTGTGATGTCATGCTTGGAAGCAATGAAGGATCTCTGTTATGAATGAGTCACCGTAGGAGGCAAAAACAGAAATACTAGCTAAGTCCAGAAAACCAGAGAAGTTGGCAGCTATCGGATTGCAGACCCCTGAACCTATCAACAGCAACTAGAAGTAGCCGTGGGGGGTTCCTACGGTGCCCTAGACCCCTCGATCACAGCCGGAGAACTACATAGCCTAAAGACAGAAAGGGAAATCTAAACTGCCCCAGAGCAGACCCCAAAGCAATAGGCAGCCCCCAACATATAATGACGGTGAAGCAAGATGAAAAAACACTCACACAGATAGAAAGATAGGCTGAGCAAATGATGGGGCCCAAGCTAACTAAATAGGACAGGATAGGAAAGCTGCTGTCTGCAATCCGCCAAAAACCCTATCAAAACAAGGGCCAACAGGCTGATAGGGAAAAAGGCCCTGAAGACGATAGGCTTCAAAAAGACTATATCAGCACTCAGGTATTTTCTGAAGACAGAGCAAAAGGAATTCAACTCACCCCAGCAGGGAATGGCAGAAATTCAGAAAAACAAGGCAAAACAAAACAAAACACAAATGCAAAAAGCAGTGCAGAAAACTTAGCTTTTGAGGAGCAGGAATCAGACTGGTCTCCTAGAATCCCTCAGAGAGATCACCAGCAAGGCAAAAGGGCGTCGGCTGCCTTATATCCAGTCAGCAATTCCTGTCACCCAGTCATCATTATCATACCCAGGTGCTTGGTAATCAGCCTCACTACCTTCCTTCACCAGAAGAGGGAGTTCACCAGACCTCAATGGTGAAGGGGAAAATGAACTCCCAACAGATCTCTCTATCTCTTATATCCAGCACACAGCTCAGTTCCCACTCCAGGCCAGCAGAGGGAGCTCTGAACCAAATTGGCGGAGGAGCTGTTTTATGGGGCCAGTAAAGGGAAGTTAGTTCAGTTCGTGTGGAGAGGGAAAAGAGTGCAGACGTGGAGAGAGGAGCTGGAGGATTGAACAGAATTCAGGCTCACTTCTAGCTGTAGCTCATAGTCTGGAGTCCGGTATCTGAGGTTGTATGGATCCGGATGGTCCTGCAGCAGAAACCGGAGGTGCGAGAAGCTGTAAATGCTCTGTTCCCAATTAAGACTTGGAGGCACAACAGCAACTTGTGTGAGCCAGAAAAAGGAGGCTATGACTGTCTGCCATACGAGGGGAGTTCTAAAGAGAGAAAGCAAGGGGGACTTCAGTGTAACTCAGTACTGCAAGTGCCTCAGATAAGCGCTAAAAAGGAGACTACACAACCCATCTGCATAGAGAGATTCCTAAGTGCCTTCCCGGCTGGTCAACTCCTGTTCCATCTGTAATTTGGATCCTGGACTGCACTTACAAAGCATAGTAAAGGTAAAGGAAACTGCACCCTGTTGTGTCATTGCCTTCTTCCTGCAACCCCTTCAGCACTGCTACATCTCTGTGCCTAACACTGCACCCTCTTCCTCAACACCTATTACTACTGCCCTGGGAATACAGCTCTACCTGTGGGCAGCTATTACATCTTGCTGCCTTATACCAACTGTCCCAGAGGATCTGCCTGCAGCATCGGCTTAACCCCTTCATTGCCGAGCAACACAGGTGGCATCACGTATCTTCCACCTATAAACTTTATTCAAGTATGTTTCACCCCTTTTGCATGTGTGGGGAGGAGGACTCCCAGACAGTGAAGGCGCAGGTGCCCAGGGGACCGCCATCAGGGTTCCTGAGGGAACGATGCTGGGAGGACAGTAAAAGAAAAGACTTGACTGAAGTTGTCAGGGAAACAGGGGGCGGGGCAAGCTTAACAGGAGCAGGGGGCGTGCTGAAGTGGCAGTTGACAGAGAGCCAGAAAACAGACAAGAAGTCGGGTGAGACAGAGTGGACCGAGGGAGCGAACGGTGTGTTGTGGAGAGACCGACAGGGCCCTGTGAAAGGAAAGCCACGGACTTACCGACTAGTGACACGTGAGAGCCTTGCACCGGCGGCCGCTGCCCTCATACGGTCACATACAGCCGCCCCCGCTGTTTCCCGTCCTGCTGTGACAAGTCCATGACCTCCACTGACCGCTGCGACTATAGACCATTCCTTTACAGCGGTCAGGACACTGCCCCCCTGCCTTCTTCCACAGCTGCGGCCCTGTCATCACCGGCCCCAGGGGGCGCCACCTCGCTACAGGCGGCAGTAGAGGTCCCCATCTGGTTTGCTGAGGGACTCTGGGCAGAGACTGGTGAACGGTAGATTTAGAGACTGTGTCATCACCGCGCCCCACCGGCATAATTTCTTCAGGGCCTGTTGCGCCTCACAGGCATCATTTCTTCAGGACCTGTTGCACCCCACCGGCATAATTTCTTCAGGGCCTGTTGCGCCCCACCGGCATCATTTCTTCAGGGCCTCTTGCGCCCCACCGGCATCATTTCTTCAGGGCCTGTTGCACCTCACCGGCACTAATTCTTCAGGGCCTGTTGTGCCCCACCAGCACCGATTCTTCAGGGCCTGTTGTGCCCCACCAGCACCGATTCTTCAGGGCCTGTTGTGCCCCGCCAGCACAGATTCTTCAGGGCCTGTTGTGCCCCACCAGCACCGATTCTTCAGGGCCTGTTGTGCCCCGCCAGCACGGATTCTTCAGGGCCCGTCGAACCCAAATCATCCCGGGACATCGGGGCGTCAAGGCAGCCGCATCAGCGACCTCTGAGCGGCCGCATCTGCGATCCTGAACGACGCCTGGAAGGATAAGTTGTCCATAGGAAATAAGGACCCTTAGTTCGGCTGTACGTGGCCTACAACACCCGGACTAGCCGGATTAGTCGCATTTAGTATAAGGAAAAGTGTTGTAAATGTTATTGAGTCCCTGCGAGGACAGTTTGTTGTTGCCCATTTGATTTATTCAGCACAGCCCCAGCGGCACCAATTTATAAATATTTATTTTACCAATCACACTCAGTCTCATGTCTCGTCACTGCATCCTGAGAACCTGTCTGAACCCTACACATGGATGCCCAAGGCCACGGACCGGGTCACCGCCACCGTGACACGTCCCTCTGAGACACTGGCCCAGTACCGAGTAACCCCACTTCCCTGGCGGGAGATCCAATTCTACCAATGACCCTGGCTAATCTAGAATATGTAAGGATAGTAAAATAAAAGATTATTCCCTCAAAATATCAAGTAATCCCCTATCCACACTATAGGGTCTAACTTCCTGATCGCTGGGGAACAGACTGCTGAAATCCCCAGCGAACTCTGGAAGCATGAGAACTAGACTCTGCAGTCTTGTCCTTTGTGGGACGAAAGTCTACATACTCGACCACTGCTCCATTCATTCTGTATGGGACTGCCAGAAATAGTGGGCACTATTTTTTGGGTTGGAGGCCAAGCATCAGCACGTCTACTCAGAATGGTGCTACAGAGTCTCAATTTTAGGGTTCCAAATCCCCGTTCTTGTGATTGCTGGGAGTCCCAGTGGTCAGACCTCGAGCAATCAGCACGTTAAGGATAATCACTAGAGTTGAGCGACTTTTGGTTTTTTAGGGTCGCGTTTCGTTTCGTGAAACCCGACTTTTCCAAAAGTCGGGTCGAGCAAGATCGTCCGATTATAGGGAAAAGTCGGGGTCGTCCCGAAACACGAAACCCAATGTAAGTCAATGGGGAATAAAAGTCGGCAGTGAGAGGAGGACAGGAAACACACCTACAGTGCCCATTTGAATGCCAAAAGCATCAATTCTTCTTACTTAAGCTTGTCAACCTTAATTAACTTCATAATACAAGTTACGCACTGAAAAATGGGGGTTATTTGGCTAAAGTTGTGGGGGGGGAGGGCTGGTTGCAGGTTTTCATGTGCCCTGGGCGAAAGAGCGCCCCTTTAACACATACCACAACTCATCATGCTCCGATACGGCAGAGAAATAGCGGTATAGTACAATGAAAAATACCTCACTTTTTACATCTCATGACGAGGCCCCTCTATTTCTCCATACAGAATCATTGGTCCCATATAATGTTTGAAACAGTATATGATGAGCTCCACATAATGCTACAGTATATGTTGGTCCCCATGGATGAAGCTCCACTGTCTTATGGGCCCAAATAATGCTCCAAACATAATGGGCCCCATTTCTAATGCTCTAGTGTATAATGGGCCCTGTAAATGCTGCTCCAGTGTCTGATGTCCACCTTTGGA
Source organism: Dendrobates tinctorius (assembly GCF_039654945.1). Classification (NCBI taxonomy): domain Eukaryota; kingdom Metazoa; phylum Chordata; class Amphibia; order Anura; family Dendrobatidae; genus Dendrobates; species Dendrobates tinctorius. Next base: position 10,902,249 of record NW_027361715.1, read on the forward strand.
ATGTTCCAGTGTATGGTGGGCCCCATCTATCATTCTCCAGAGTATAGTGCTCCCCAAAAATTGCTGTCCCAACATTGAAAACAATCAAATAAGTCTCCTCGCTAGGGAATCCCTGTACTTGTCTGGATTCCTCGTCGTCCCCATCTTCCATCTCACTGCACAGTATTTCAACTTTGCAAGTGCTGTGATCCTGAGCAAGCAGGGGGGGCACACTCGTTGGCGACGGCACTGGCACAGGGCCCCTGATAGTACGGTGGTGTGTCTGATGGCGGGTGGGCCGAACCTGCACTTTCATCTGCAGCTTCCTCTTTGTCACCGTGTAAGATGGAACTGTATATGGGAAGGGTAACCTGAGTTTCATCAGGGTCAGATTCAGGTCGTGTAGCGTGCGAGGGGAATGTAGTGGTCTGGGTCAATGTACCAGCAGATTCATCGAGCAGTGGCTGGGCATCAGTGCACTTGTGTCGCCCCCAGGAGTACGGTCGCCACAGTGGCATTACCTTCTTCCTAGGGAGTGTGATGTCATGCTTGGGAGCAACGAAGGATCTCTCTAGCAGGTTAACTGATTGGGCGGCGTTATTCCCACGAGTCATGACCCTCCAAACAGCGTTCATGAAGGCAAAGTGTTTGTTTTACGTGGGCAGTATGGTTGCAAAGCTGAACCTTAAAGGAATGTCCAGAAGGGCACCACCAGGAGTGGAGCCTACGGTTAAATTCGACTCCACCTGGGAAACCTCAACCATGCCAGCTACAGAACAGATGCACACATTGCAAGCTTAATTCCGTTAACGAACGAGACTCCGTCATGCCCCGCGGTCCGAGTCCGGCTTACTAGAGGGACACGTGAGGCTCTGGCACATGAGATTGGCCAATAACTGGTGTGTCATGCCCTTTCATGTCTGTGGCTGCATGTGCGCTACACTGAAAAGGCCAGCGTTTGTCGCTTACAGGTGCAGATAACCCGCTAAACAACGTTAGTGATGGGGATCACTGATTACAATTATTACCCGCGAACAATGATTTCCCAGTAAGTGCAGGTCAACCGCAGTTCCGGAATTAGGCCTAACCGTCATTCCTGAAAAAATGAAAAACTTACGTGTGCAAACCACAGGTGCTGTAGCTTGCTTAACAGCTCGCCAGCCGTTCTCACGCCCAGTATGGATTACACGTGATTGCACAAAGGTGAGAAAGGGTACCGTATCCCCAGATAACATGTATGGATAGCGTACACATTCAAAATATATGTCTCAGGAGGCAGGCTCAGACGGTGTTAGGCCCAGTATGGATTGCACGTGATTGCACAAAGGTTAGAAAGGGTACCGTATCCCCGGATAACATGTATGGATAGCGTACACATTCAAAATATATGTCTCAGGAGGCAGGCTCAGACGGTGTTAGGCCCAGTATGGATTGCACGTGATTGCACAAAGGTTAGAAAGGGTACCGTATCCCCGGATAACATGTATGGATAGCGTACACATTCAAAATATATGTCTCAGGAGGCAGGCTCAGACGGTGTTAGGCCCAGTATGGATTGCACGTGATTGCACAAAGGTTAGAAAGGGTACCGTTTCCCCGGATAACATGTATGGATAGCGTACACATTCAAAATATATGTCTCAGGAGGCAGGCTCAGACGGTGTCAGGCACAGTATGGATTTGACGGCCCAGACTACACAGCGGAGGAGCAGGGAGAGGTAAAGATTGCAAATGCTGGGGCCCTGCCCAAGCAAGGGGGGCCCACTCGTGGGCGTCGGTACTGGCACTGGGCCCCTCATAGTACGGCGGTGTGTCTGACGGCGGGTGTGCACCACCACCGTCAGAAACACTTGATTGCACTATGAAGGACCCTGTACCAGTGCCCGCGCCCAAGAGTCGGCCTACCCACCTGTCCAGGGCAACGGCACTCGCACGGTGTCGTGCGCTAGGTGGTGACCCCGGCCATGGGGGGGAGGCAGCACAGTTAGGGAGTTTTAGAAAGTGGCATATGTTGATGTTGGACATTCAGCTGATGCAAAAGGTGAAATAGGTCAAGCCCCAGGAAGAGGTGGACCAAAGCAAGCCATTTTTCTGTCACCCTATGTGTCATCAGAGGAAGGTGGGACAAAATCCTTGGAAACCCATGCGTGGTTCATTTTAATGAAGGTTAGATCATCCACATTTTGGGTTGACAGACGGGTCCTTTTTTCTGTCAGGATTGATCCAGCTGCACTGAAGACTCTTTCTGATAGCACACTTGCTGCTGGGCAAGCGAGCTCCTGTAAGGCATATTGTGCCAATTCAGGCCAGGTGTCCAGTTTAGCGGCCCAATAGTCAAAGGGGAATGACCTGTGTGGGAGAACATCGATATGGGAGGAAAAGTAGTTTGTAACCATAGTTGACAACTGCTGTCTCCTGTCACTTTCCATCGATGCAGTATTACCAGTTGTGTGAGCGGTACTTGAAAAATCAGTCCACAACATTGTCATGAAACCCCTGTCTCCAACGCCACTTCTGCTGTGTGCACCACGAACACCTCTGCCAAGCTGCCCCCGGCCCGTACGGCTCGTGTGAGAACCATCACCGCTGCTGTGTGCTGGGAATGCCTCAAGCAACCGATTTACCAGAGTTGCTTGTTTATTAGCCAATATTAGGTCAAGGTTCTCCTGTGGCATGATGTTTTGTAATTTGCCTTTATAGCGTGGATCCAGGATGCTGGCCAACCAGTAGTCGTCATCGTTCATCATTTTGGCAATGCGTGGGTCCCTTTTTAGGAACTGCAAGGCATAATCTGACATGTGGGCCAATGTTCCCGGTGTCAATGATACACTGCGAGTGCTGGTTGGAGGAGCACTTTCTGGCAAATCCACATCCCTCCAGTCACGCACAAACTCTGTACCAGACCTTGCCACGCCAACATTTTCACTTGCCCCACGAGATGCATCCTCCTCCCCTAAGTAATCATCCCCATCATCCTCCTCCTCCTCCTCTTCTTCCTCCACCTCGTCCAGGAGAGGTCCCTGAGCAGACAATGGCTGAATGTCATCAAGGATTCCCTCCTCCTCTTCCTCCTCATCAACATTGGCTGCAGAAGCCTGCTCCTTAAGGTGCATCAAAGTTTGCATGAGCAGACGCATAAGTGGGATGCTCATGCTTAGGATGGCGTCGTCTGCGCTTACCAGCCGTGTGCATTCCTCAAAACACTGAAGGACTTTACAGAGATCTTTCAGCTTCGACCACTGCACACCTGTCAACTCCATGTCTGCTCTCAAAGTGCCTGGCCGTGTATCCTCCCACAAATGCATTATGGCCTGCCTCTGCTTGCACAGCCGCTCCATCATGTGCATGGTGGAGTTCCACCTTGTTGCAATGTCGATAATGAGGCGGTGGTTGGGAAGGTGGAGCAATCGCTGCAGCTTCTGCATACGAACGGAGTGTACAGGCGACCGGCGGATGTGCGCGCACAGTCTTCGCACCTTCTGGAGCAGGGCTGTTAACTCCGGATAATTTTTGAGGAAGCACTGCACCACCAGGTTCAAGGTGTGAGCCAAGCAAGGTATATGGCTGAGTTTTGAAAGGGCTATGGCTGCCACAAAATTACGGCCGTTATCACTAACTACCTTGCCTGCCTCAAGATGTACACTGCCCAGCCATGACTCAGTTTGTCGTTTCAAGTACTCGGCCAGCACCTCGGCGGTGTGTCTGTTGCCCAAACACATCATCTGCAACACAGCCTGCTGACGCTTTCCACTAGCTGATCGATGGGGGGACACATCGTGTGCAACAGTGGCAGCTGCAGATGGAGTGCTCGTACGACTGCGCTCTGTGGACGAGCTTTCGCTTCTGGAGGAGGAGGAGGGTCGAACGCCTACAGCCAACTGTTTCCTATACCGTGGGCTAGGCAGCACTGTCCCACCACCGCTGTCCCCTGTGGACCCTGCATCCACCACATTAACCCAGTGCGCAGTGATGGACACGTAACGGCCCTGGCCATGCCGACTGGACCATGCATCAGTTGTGAGGTGCACCTTTCCGCTCACTGACTGCTTGAGTGCATGGACAATGCGGTCTTTCACATGATGGTGGAGGGCTGGGATGGCTTTGCGAGAGAAGAAGTGGCGACTGGGTAGGTCATAGCGTGGTACTGCATAGGCCATGAGTTCGCGGAAAGCTGTGCTTTCCACCAACCGAAAGGGCATCATCTCAAACGAGATTAGTTTGGCAATGTGGGCGTTCAAACACAGTGTACGCGGATGAGAGACTGAGTACTTTCTTGACCTACTCATAGTGTCTGGGAGGGTGAGCTGGACTTGAGAGCTGCATATGGTGGAAGTAGCGGTGGACAGGGCGGACTGAGAGAGGGTTGATGATGGTGATGGAGTTGGTGTTCTTTCTGATGGCCTAGAATCAGTCTTTCGTTGATATAACAGTGGGATTCCCTGACTGCTGTGGCCTTGCAACGACACCTCAACATTTGCTGCTGTGCTAACCAGTGGGCTTACAGTGGGGGAAACAATGTAGCGTTGCTAACTACCTTCGTTGTGATCAGTTGCACATGTGGCACTTGAGGTTTGGTGTTGTGTCCACGCTTGCAAGTGCATGCTGGTTAAATGTCTAAGCATGCAACTGGTATTCAAATTTTTCAGATTTTTCCCTCGGCTAAAGGTCTTTGCGCACTTCTTACAGATAACCTTGGCCTGATCATGAGGATTTTGTTCAAAAAAGTGCCACACTGCACTCTTCCTACTTTGGCAGACATTTTGCGGCCTAGCACGCTGTGATCTTTTGACCCTCTGGACAAGCTGTCCAGCAACTCTTTTGATGTTTGGAACCTGTCTTTGGAGTGCTCCGGGCCTGCCAGATAACAGCTGTTGCGATGTCGATGTCTGCTGTGGATGCTCCTCATCTGAGCTATTGGAAGCAGCACCCTCTTCCCCCAATGGATGCCAATCTGGGTCAACAACTGGGTCATCCATCACCTCCTCTTCTATGTCATGTGCACCTTCCTCTGTGTCACCGTGTATGGTGGTATAGTGTGCGGGAAGGGGCACCTGAGTCTCATCAGGGTCAGAATCTGGCTCTGTACACTGCGAGGACAATGTAGTGCTCTGAGTGAATGTACCAGCAGAATCATCCATCAGCGGCTGTGCATCAGTGCACTCCATGTCAGATTCATCTTGGCCTGGGTAATTCACCATTTCACTTGATAATCCAGGCATCGTATGTGAAAACAGCTCCATGGAGTAATCAGTAGTATGGCCTGCGTCATCCTTCAATCTTGGTTGGGGTGAAGGACACAAGGAAAGGTGTGGTTCATGAACATGAGCCTCCAATGACGACTCAGTGCTTTTACTTTTTACAACTGAAGAAGAGGAGGCGATAGAGCTGGAGGCTGAGTCAGCAATGTAAGACAAAACTTTTTCCTGATGCTCTGGCTTTAAAAGCGGTTTGCCAACTCCTAGAAAACTAAGCGTTCGAGGCCTTATGTAGCCAGACGATGACGCAGGCTCAACACCTCCTGCATTCGGTCCTATTTTGCTCTTGCCACTACCATCAGATCCACCACCAACACCATCATTACCAGCTGCCAACCCCCGCCCAATTCCACGGCCTTTTCCACCAGCCTTCCTCATTTTTGGTAGAAATGTAGACAAAATCCAACAAACTATATAGTAATGTAAAACAAGGTACAAGGTGTCTATAGGACAGGGGAGATTTTGAATTTCTGCACACACTTGTGGACACTGGACACTTTTGGATTGTGTGAGGCCCAATGAATATCTGAGCGCTATGTGACAGGCTCGATGGCACAGCTGTGACAAAAGTGACTAGAGGATAAGGGAGATTTTGAATCTCTGCACACACTTTTGGACACTGGACACTTTTGGATTGTGTGAGGCCCAATGAATATCTGAGCGCTATGTGACAGGCTCGATGGCACAGCTGTGACAAAAGTGACTAGAGGATAAGGGAGATTTTGAATCTCTGCACACACTTTTGGACACTGGACACTTTTGGATTGTGTGAGGCCCAATGAATATCTGAGCGCTATGTGACAGGCTCGATGGCACAGCTGTGACAAAAGTGACTAGAGGATAAGGGAGATTTTGAATCTCTGCACACACTTTTGGACACTGGACACTTTTGGATTGTGTGAGGCCCAATGAATATCTGAGCGCTATGTGACAGGCTCGATGGCACAGCTGTGACAAAAGTGACTAGAGGATAAGGGAGATTTTGAATCTCTGCACACACTTTTGGACACTGGACATTTTTGGATTGTGTGAGGCCCAATGAATATCTGAGCGCTATGTGACAGGCTCGATGGCACAGCTTTGACAAAAGTGACTAGAGGATAAGGGAGATTTTGAATCTCTGCACACACTTTTGGACACTGGACACTTTTGGATTGTGTGAGGCCCAATGAATATCTGAGCGCTATGTGACAGGCTCGATGGCACAGCTGTGACAAAAGTGACTAGAGGATAAGGGAGATTTTGAATCTCTGCACACACTTTTGGACACTGGACACTTTTGGATTGTGTGAGGCCCAATGAATATCTGAGCGCTATGTGACAGGCTCGATGGCACAGCTGTGACAAAAGTGACTAGAGGATAAGGGAGATTTTGAATCTCTGCACACACTTTTGGACACTGGACACTTTTGGATTGTGTGAGGCCCAATGAATATCTGAGCGCTATGTGACAGGCTCGATGGCACAGCTGTGACAAAAGTGACTAGAGGATAAGGGAGATTTTGAATCTCTGCACACACTTTTGGACACTGGACACTTTTGGATTGTGTGAGGCCCAATGAATATCTGAGCGCTATGTGACAGGCTCGATGGCACAGCTGTGACAAAAGTGACTAGAAGATAAGGGAGATTTTGAATCTCTGCACACACTTTTGGACACTGGACACTTTTGGATTGTGTGAGGCCCAATGAATATCTGAGCGCTATGTGACAGGCTCGATGGCACAGCTGTGACAAAAGTGACTAGAGGATAAGGGAGATTGGATTGCTTTTAAAAAAGCAGTTTGCAGAGCAGTGGGTAAACAGCAATGCCAGCCTGTCAGGAAGCCTTAAAAGGCAGCCCAACAACCAACACCACTGATACACCACAATATAGCCTCCCCTTGCACTGCACACACAGTGACTGGTGTGTTGTGCAGGCCAAATTGCTAGCAGCAGAAGCAGTTTTTTTTTCTTCTCAGCAGGACAAAAAAAAAATTGGGATTGCTTTTAAAAAAGCAGTTTGCGGAGCAGTGAGTAAACAGCAATGCAGGAATGTCAGGAAGCCTTAGAAGGCAGCCCAACAACCAACACCACTGATACACCACTATATAGCCTCCCCTTGCACTGCACACACAGTGACTGGTGTGTTGTACAGGCCAAATCGCTAGCAGCAGAAGCAGTTTTTTTTTCTTCTCAGCAGGACAAAAAAAAAAAATTGGGATTGCTTTTAAAAAAGCAGTTTGCGGAGTAGTGGGTAAACAGCAATGCAGGAATGTCAGGAAGCCTTAGAAGGCAGCCCAACAACCAACACCACTGATACACCACTATATAGCCTCCCCTTGCACTGCACACAGAGTGACTGGTGTGTTGTGCAGGCCAAATCGCTAGCAGCAGAAGCAGTTTTTTTGTCTTCTTCCCTGCCTAACGCTCTCCCTACAGAATCAGCAGCAACCTCTCCCTATATTGAGATCGGCAGAAGTAAGATGGCGGTCGGCGTGCACGCCCTTTTATACCCCCTGTGACGCCCACCAAAGCAAGCCAATCACTTGCATGCCCTTCTGAAAGATGGTGGTGACCCCTGCCTATGTCATCACGTTGCCCACAGTGTCCGTGGATCCTGATTGGCTGAAAAAGAGCGCAAAACAAACTTTTGAAACGCGACTTTGGCACGTAAGTCGCCGACCTCGTGGCCGACCTCATCCTAGGGTCGGGTTTCGTTTCATGAAACCGGACTTTGCCAAAAGTCGGCGACTTTTGAAATTTTTCGACCCGTTTCGCTCAACTCTAATAATCACTATCCATTGATAGTGTAGATACTGTAAACCAAGTCAATGTTATCTGAGCACTGTTATCTTTGGCACCGCTCTGCATGGAAACCACAAAGTATTATTAATTTATTGGATGTTTATTACCTGTCGGTTTTAAGGAGAACTGAAGAAAATATCTCAAGCATCTCTTTAGCTGAAGGATATTGGTGAAAGCAAATACCTTCAGACCAAAAAGTGCTTTAATGACTTTTCAGGAGTCCCGTGGTATTAATCGACAGAGTGTGTTGCTAGGACGCCGTCATAGTCTGTTATTAAATACAGCAACATATCATAACTTGCCCTCTTGTACAGAACATAGACGGCTAGAAGTCTACTTATCACGAGGAATTGGATTACTGCAGTGGGGAAACATGAAAGAGTCAATGGCCTGAATGCCTTGTGTGCCTGCCAGGCGTGCCTCGAAAGCTTGCCCTGTTTAGAATTGGATTAAACTTGGAAATAATAAATGTTCCTCTGGTGGTTGTAAGGTTATGTTGGACTACTGAGGAGGCGTCTGGTCTGCATCAGCCTTCTTCTATTTCTTCACGAGTTGGCATGTATTTATTTAGAAGTAATGTCGACACAGTAAATCTAGTATCAATTAACTACAAAAGGGATCAAAGGTTTTATTCCCACCATTTTCTATCTACTAAACTTAGAGAAGACTTTTCACCAATTTTTACAATTTACTGGCTACCTTATCTTAAAGAGTTGAAGATCTGAATATAAAAAATAGTGACTGCAGGCTTGTAGCTTTAGGGGTACTTCACACTAAGCGAGATCGCTAACGAGATCGCTGATGCGTCACCGATTTTGTGACGCAACAGCGATCTCGCTGTGTGTGGCACGCATCAGTGACCGGCCCCCCGCCGGGTATCGCTGATCGTGCAGGAATGCCCAGGGCCATTTTTTGATCGTTGGTCTCCTGCTGGCCAGCGCGCATCGCTACGTGTGGAAGCAGGAGACCAACGATCAGCGAGCTCCCAGCGCTGTAAGCAGACGCTGGGAGCTGGTAACCAGGGTAAATAGCGGGTGACTAAGCGCGCGCGTCCCTTAGTTACCCGCCTTGGATACCAGCGTGTTCGCGCTGGGAGCTGGTATCCAAGGTAAACAGCGGGTAACTAAGCACCGCTCGCGCTTAGTTACCATCTGTTTACCTTGGATACCAGCTTCCAGCGCGAGCACGCTGGGATCCAGGGTAAACAGTGGGTAACTAAGCGACGCGTGAGCTTAGTTACCCACTATTTACCCTGGTTACCAGCGTCCTTGCTGGTCCTGATCGCTGATGAGTCTGCCTGTTTCAGAGATCACCAGCGATCATGCAGTGACGCACCAGCGATCCTCACCAGGTCATATCGTTGTCGGGATCGCTGGTGCGTCGTTTAGTGTAATGAGACCCTTAGACCAGATAACCCCAATTTCACTGCTAGCTCCTACTGTGATTACAGGGGGAGTAGAGCTCAGCTTTGTGTCATTACATAAACATCTCTGCATCTATCCCAAGCATCTGGGAATAATGCACCGGTACCTGGGATAACTGCAGAGTGTATATCACACTGCTTTCATGCTAAGCTTTTGTCTCCAAGTGCTATCATGTCATTTGGAATGTAGTAACATTGCTGTGAGAGTGATACAGGGCAATAGCTGCTGCTCTATAACACCCCTGGCGCTTTCCAGAAAAATCGTGTCCCAGACCCAGTGGTTTCTATAATGTTGAAAATGGCGCATGCGCATTTGATTACTGGCATTTGTTATGCTTGCAAACTGCACATGCGCGATACAGACATTATCGGCCTTTATGATGCTGACTCTATGACGCGTGTGCGCCTGACTTCCTTTTGACGCAGGCGCAGCACGTTTCTTGCTCAACTTTATTGGCAATGATTTCATATGGACATGAACAAGATGGCCGCGTCCATGCTCTTCCATGTACTCCATTGTTGGTCTCCTCCTTCACAGGTGAATCATATATTACTTTGAAAGTGTGTGTATATATAGCTTATGGATACTAGACAAAGCATACTATATTTTCCCTGAGGAATAATGTGCCATTCATACTTTTATGCAATTGAGATGCTCCCTTGCTTGTGGGCATGATCTTTTCTTCTGGTTTGTTGTCATATATGCCTATGAGGCTGCAAGTTCTGGTCAGGAAATCCACAGTCAATCCAGGCATTGTGGTTTATGTGGACTGTTCAACACAGCGGTCTGGTCCCAGTCTTAGAAGATTCACATGGAACGGGCCAGTCACATTTACAAATTGTGGACTTGACTAACTACATGTCGAGCTCTTTGTGCTCATCTAGTTAACTGATGGGTGCAGGAACTTCTTGCTACTTACATGTGTTACTATGGTCCCTAAAACAGTCCATGTGGAAAGTTAGTGGTTTAGTAGAAAAAGACATGGACCCCACACCCAAATAACTCTTACATTTATCTACTGTGGCTAAGGAAAAATTTACAAGACTGAACATGAGGATCTTAGTCTAACATTCTGATCAGACTGTATGAAGGCCAAGTCACATCACAGGGAACCTCTTAGTGGGTCATTGACCTTTAAAGAGGTTGTCCAGCCTTGGGGTACAAGTTTGCAGGCGCTCTAAGATATTGCAGACTTGTAAATCCTCAAGAGCGCGCACATCGCATTGTGAGGATTCTCCGGTGGTGGCAGAGGACGCAGGCGGGCTTCTGAGTGCAAGTATGCAATTTGAATATATATGGTCACATGACGACTAGACATGCATGGCTTTGCTCAGTGCAAGTGTATTGAGCAAGGCCGGACATGTCTAGTCGGAATGTGACCAGAAGAATTCAGATCACATACTTGTGGTAACATGTCTGCCCACTGAGTGACTGCAGACTGGTACTTCATGGCTGGACAACCACTTTAAAGGTGCCACGCCATGCTCCGACCTTGACTAGAGCATTAGCGCACCAGTCAGGGGAGTGACCTGGGGGGCTCGCTGCCTCTCTTGCTGCAAAACCATGATTGGACAGAAAATACAGAAGTGTGAACTTGGCCTATAAATGGCCTGTACATATTAGGATACAGATAATGTTCATAAAGGTCAAAGGCAAACTTTGTTCCCAGTGTAAAAACACTAAAATATATAATATCCAAATAAATAGCATTAGAATAAAACACATTCTCAAGAAGAGAGAAATATTACTTGTAAGAAAGGAGAATATTAATCTGTCAGCAAGACAAATCCATCCATTAATAATGATCTTGAAGAGTTTCCGGAATGTGAAAGCAAACATAGTCCTACGATAAGAGTGGGAGCTGTAACATCAGCCGCTCTCTTCACGTATCACATTGTGTTCCCATTTATTTTATCAAGCATCACATTCTGAAACTAAGACTTGAAGCGGCTCCATTAAAGTTTAGGGCGGTTTTCATTGATGTGATATTATTAAGAGTGTTCAGAGGCAGCAAAAACAGGCAGATCGCTGCTGTGACTGGCTTCAAATGTTTGTGTTTCATAGAATTCCTGTTTCTGTCTCTGGGAAAATTCCTGCACAACGACTACAGCTACACTGACAATTATAGTAATGCTCGTCAAGCACGGCCAAGTCCAAACGCTCAGACTGAGATGAGAGTGGCAGGAAGAAGGCTGGAGTTGGCTGAGACAACATGTTTGGTCTTGCTGGACAAGAAGACCTTCTCAGTTCTAATATTTATTTTCAAAAAATACTTAAAAGGGGTTTTGTTCTAAAGTAAAAAAAAGTTATAAAGCTTCACAATATAAAGTTTTAAAAATTTGTAATATACTCTGTGTTAAAAGTTTGCCTGTTATGATTGAGTCACCGTAGGAGGCAAAAACAGAAATGCTAGCTAAGTCCAGAAAACCAGAGAGGTTGGCAGCTATCGGATTGCAGACCCCTGATCCTATCCACAACAACTAACGGTAGCCGTGGGGGGTTCCTACGATGCCCTAGACCCCTCGATCACAGCCGGAGAATTAAATAGGCCTAAAGAAAGAAAGGGGAAATCTAAACTGCCCCAGAGCAGACCCCAAAGCAATAGGCAGCCCCCAACATATAATGACGGTGAAGCAAGATGAAAACACTAACACAGACAGAAAGATAGACTGAGCAAAGACGGGGCCCAATCTAACTAGATAGGAAAGGACAGGAAGGCTGCCAATCATCCTGATCAGCGGAAATAAAACATCTCAAATACGACTCCAAGGTCTGGTTTGTTCTCTTTGTCTGCCCATTGGTCTGAGGGTGAAAAGCAGAGGAGAAGGACAACTGAATTCCCAGCTTGGAACAGAAAGTCCTCCAAAATCTAGACACAAACTGAACTCCTCTGTCAGATACAATGTTCTCAGGAATCCCGTGTAAGCGAACCACCTGTTGCAAAAACAGGGGCACCAATGCAGAGGAAGATGGCAACTTAGGGAGTGGTACAAGATGAACCATCTTAGAGAACCTATCACAAATCACCCAAATAACAGTCATTCTTTGAGAGACCGGCATATCAGAGATGAAATCCATTGAAATATGGGTCCATGGCCTCCTTGGGACCGGCAAAGGCATCAACAACCCACTAGAGCGAGAACAAGATTTAGACCGAGAGCAAGTCCCACAGGACTGCACAAAATTCCTGACATCATGAGACAAGGTGGGCCACCAAAAAGAGCGACTCACCAGATCTCTAGTACCAAAAATACCTGGATGACCAGCCAATGCAGAGCAATGAACTTCAGACATCACTCTCTTCTTCCACTCGTCAGGAACATACAACTTTCCACTGGGACAACGCTCAGGTTTGTCCTCCTGGAACTCTTCCAGAGCACGTCTCAAATCGGGCGAGATGGCAGAAAGAACTACCCCTTCGCCTAAGATGGTAGCAGGCTTGGTCACCACAGGATAATCAGCAAAGAAACTCCTAGAGAGGGCGTCTGCCTTGACATTCTTAGTTCCAGGAAGAAAAGAGACCACAAAATCAAAACGTGTAAAAAACAAGGCCCACCTAGCCTGTCTAGGGTTCAAGCGTTTAGCCAACTCTAGGTAAATCAAATTCTTGTGGTCAGTGAGGACCACAACTTGATGTTTAGCTCCCTCCAACCAATGTCTCCACTCCTCAAATGCCCATTTCATGGCCAACAGTTCCCGATTCCCCACATCATAGTTACGTTCAGATGGAGAGAACTTTCGGGAAAAGAAAGCACAGGGATTCATTTTAGATGTTACAGGATCCTTTTGGGACAAAACAGCTCCTGCACCAATCTCAGAAGCATCCACCTCTACCTGGAACGGGAGTGAGACATTAGGTTGCCGCAAAACCGGGGCGGAGGTAAATCTTCGCTTCAGCTCCTGAAAGGAAGCAACAGCCTCCGGAGACCAATTCAACACATCAGCACCCTTCTTAGTCAGATCAGTCAATGGCTTGGCAATACTAGAAAATTTTGCTATAAATTTCCGATAAAAATTAGCAAAACCCAAAAACTTCTGGAGGGCCTTCAAAGAAGTGGGCTGAACCCAATCATAAATGGCCTGTACCTTGGCCGGGTCCATTTCAATAGTTGACGGAGACAAAATAAATCCCAAAAATGAAATCCTCTGTACTCCAAAAAGGCATTTAGATCCTTTGACATACAGGGAATTCTCCCTCAAGATCCGGAACACAGTCCGAATATGTTCCACATGAGAATCCCAATCCTTGGAGAAGATCAAAATATCATCCAGATAGATAATCAAAAATTTATCGACAAAGTCTCGGAAAATATCGTTCATGAAGCACTGGAAGACAGAAGGGGCATTAGTGAGCCCAAAAGGCATCACAAGGTACTCAAAATGTCCCTCCGGAGTATTAAACGCCGTCTTCCATTCATCCCCCTGCTTAATGCGGATAAGATTATATGCCCCCCTGAGGTCAAGTTTGGTAAACCAGCAAGCACCTCTAACTCTAGAGAATAGATCCAAAATCAGGGGTAACGGATACTGATATTTAATAGTAATTTTATTGAGGGCACGATAATCAATACAAGGCCTTAAAGAACCATCCTTTTTGGCCACAAAAAAAACCCGGCACCTAAGGGTGAAGAGGATGGTCTAATATGACCCTTCTCCAATGCCTCCTTAATATAGGACCGCATAGCCTCGTGCTCGGGTACAGATAAATTGAAGAGCCGACCCTTGGGAAATTTACACCCCGGGCTTAGTTCAATTGCACAGTCATAACTCCTATGAGGAGGCAAGGACGCAGACTCATTCTCACTAAATACATCATAAAAGTCCGCCAAATAGTCAGGAACATCATGCGACTGAGGAGAGGTGGAAAAAACTGGAGCCTCACTACAGGCACACCGACAACCCCAACTCACCACAGACACAGATTTCCAAACCAAAACTGGATTATGAATTTGCAACCAGGGAAACCCCAGAACAATGGCATCATGCAGACCATGCAACACCAAAAATCTGCAATTTTCTTGATGGTCTGGGGCGACCCGCATGACCACCTGGGTCCAAAACTGAGGTTTATTTTTAGCCAAAGGAGTAGCATCAATCCCCCTCAAAGGGATAGGCGTCTGCAGAGGTGTCATCGGAAATCCACAACGTTTAGCAAAATCCAAGTCCATTAGGTTTAGCGCTGCTCCCGAATCCACAAAAGCCTTGGCGGAAAATGTGGACAGGGAGCAGATCAGAGTAATTGCCAGAAGAAACTTAGGTTGAACACCACCAACAGAAAACGTGTGTGCAAAGCGTTTCTCTCGTTTAGGACAAACAGAAATAATATGCGAGGCATCTCCACAGAAAAAACACAGCTTATTACGCCTTCTGAACTCCTGACGTTGCGCCTTAGACAAAACTCTATCACATTGCATAGGTTCAGACGTCTGTTCAACCGGTGGCAACACCTCTCGTGCAATCCTGCGTTCACGTAAACGCCGATCTACCTGAATGGCTAATGACATAGAATCGTCCAGACCAGAGGGAACAGGAAATCCCACCATAGTATCTTTTACGGCTTCTGACAAACCCTTCCGAAAGAGAGCAGCCAAGGCATTATCATTCCAGGTAGTAAGGACCGCCCACTTTCGGAACTTTTGACAGTACAACTCTGCAGAATCTCGACCCTGGTTCAATGCCAACAGGGTCTTTTCAGCCTGATCAATAGCATTAGGTTCGTCATACAACATCCCCAAAGCTTGAAAGAATGCGTTCACATTAGTCAGAATAGGATCATCTGGTTTCAAAGAAAACGCCCAATCCTGGGGATCGCCACGCAGCAAAGAGATGACAATTTTAACCTGCTGCGCGGAGCTCCCTGACGAGTTAGGCTTCAAGGCAAAAAATAATTTACAATTATTTTTGAAACTCAAAAATTTAGATCGATCCCCAAAAAATACATCAGGTGTAGGGATCTTTGGTTCAACAGCATGCGAACGAGCAAGGTAGGCGGAAATTCCCCGCACTTCCGCAGCGAGCTGCTCCACATGATCAGACAATTGCTTTATCTCCATTGAGAGAAAAAAAAGATTTCCCCTACGGCCTCAGATATAGAGGAAAGAATATACACACACCTTTTTTTTTTTTTTTTTTTTTTTTACACACAATTCTTTCCTGCTATTGAGTACCCTAGGATCTGCGGTAAGGCGGGTGATTCTGTTATGATTGAGTCACCATAGGAGGCAAAAACAGAAATGCTAGCTAAGTCCAGAAAACCAGAGAGGTTGGCAGCTATCGGATTGCAGACCCCTGATCCTATCCACAACAACTAACAGTAGCCGTGGGGGGTTCCTACTATGCCCCAGACCCCTCGATCACAGCCGGAGAATTAAATAGGCCTAAAGAAAGAAAGGGGAAATCTAAACTGCCCCAGAGCAGACCCCAAAGCAATAGGCAGCCCCCAACATATAATGACGGTGAAGCAAGATGAACACACTAACAGACAGAAAGATAGACTGAGCAAAGACGGGGCCCAATCTAACTAGATAGGAAAGGACAGGAAGGCTGCTGTCTGCAATCCGTGAAAAACCCTATGAAAATAAGAGCCAACAGACTGACAGTGAAAAAGGCCCTGAAGACGCTAGGCTTCAAAAAAGCTATGTCAGTACTCAGGAATATTCTGGAGACAGAGCATCCGGCAAAAGGAGATTCAGCTCACCCAGCAGGGAAAGGCAGAATCCAGAAAAGCAAGGAAAACAAAAACAAAACACCATTGCTAACAGGCAAAGCAGAAAACTTAGCTTTAGAGGAGCAGGAATCAGACTGGTGTCCTAGAAGTCCACAGAGAAATCACCCGCAGGGCAGAAGGGCGTCGGCAGCCTTATATCCAGTCCGTGACTCCACTCAGCCAGTCATCCTCATCAGGCTCAGGTGCCTGATAATCAGGCTCATTACCTTCCTTTACCAGAATAGGGAGTTCACCAGACCTCAGTGACGAAGGGGAAAATGAACTCACAACATTTGCCTCTATAAGCAGCTACAACATGTAGAGCGACTAGACAGATGTCAGACGGGCCGCAGGTTTCTTATTGTGAGATTCTGCATGGTCTAGTTCTAGTGAGGCCAGTTCATACATGTGGCAGTTCACAAGGATCTGAAGACTGCAGGTTCTCTGATAGCTCTTTGTGCCCTGTCCATGGTGTAGTTGCTTAACAAATGTCAGTTTGCAGAGCACTGAGCTGTGCTTACCATCTATCCAAGATACTGGAGACTATTGGTTTAGGAAAGTATTAAGAATAAGCTGTACATGAGAAATACCACTATTTCTGATCGTTATATGACTTATAGCCTGCATTTTCAACAGTTTTTCCCTCTGCATGTTCTGTCTGTAATTTTCAGTTGTGTCTGAGCTAGTGGGTAGAGACTGGCTGCTATGATGTCTCCTATGAATAGCACAGAGAGAGGGATTCCTGTTCTGCTGCTTCTATTTAGCACATCTTAACAAGCAGAAACATGGAGGACATTTTGCAGCAATACTGAGCAGTGTAGCTGTGAAGCCTCTGGGACGAGATAAAACACTAGATAGCAGCAGTGGTCTACTTGTGTCTGTGCCACTCTGTTTCACAATCCTCTTTCCCTTCCCCTCTCCAGAGACTTCAATATGCAGATTTAATCTGATTCCATCTTGTTTTGATCAAACAGAATGCTAGCATTGATACTAAATGAATGATGAATTCATAATATAAAATCTGAGCTTCTAGTACAGTAATAAAATATAATGTAATATATGAGGATGCGCACACCTATGGACAATATTTAATGCTGTAAACAGACAGACGTCCAATGGCAATGAATGGGTAAAATAAGGTGGCATTTTACTTGGCTAAAATTTGACTTTCTATCTTTTCACGGCCATTGGACTTTTGTCTTTTTATTAGGCTCTTTATATACTTCATCACCTCCCCTATACTCCATGAGGAAGCACGATACGAAAAGCAGGTTGGAGTGAGGGGCAGAAAAACAGGGGTTTTTTTGTAAAAAAATGAATTTGAGTCCGTATATGAGGTCACCATTCAGACCTATTTATCTATACTACAGATTTTATTCTTTGTGATTTATTCTGCATAACTTTCTTCAATACTTATATCTGGATTGAGCATATATGGCCTCATGTCTCCTTGTATATTTACTTCTGATTATTCGTTGGGTGATGCTGTTAAATCTTCTCCACTGAAAGGCTTGGACTGGGATGCAAAGGATCCACGAGTAACCAACTCCAGGGCCCAACTTTCCAGCTACATGCAAATGTGACATTATCCTTAATCATAACTTTATATACAATGAACTGGGTATATCGTTAAAATAAAAAGCTGCTGCCTTAGTCTGTACATAACGATTCAAATATATTGTGCCAAGTGCTGCTCATATAAGAGGTTGGTGGCCCAATCTTGCACAGGAGCCCACCAGAGGATTCTCTTGCGTTCCTGTGGGCCAGTTTAAGCCTGTTCACCACCTCTATTATTTTCAATATGTCTTTTGCATATATGTGTGGTTTCAACATTTCTGGATGATCCTTTTTTTTGTAACAAAAATATTTAGCTACTTTGTGCTCTGACATTTCATGGTAGTAATGTTCTTTGGTATTCTTAGGCCCCCCATAGAGATTAGCTGAACCCACAATGATCAGTTTACAAAAGGTTTATTTGTAAATTGTAGCCTTGAAGACACAAGTCTTCATGTAATTTTTACAATGTAAAATGTAACATGTTGTCTAGATGTGGACTAAATTGTCTCGTGTAGTGACCACACTACTTAAAGCGAACCTGTCAGCAGGATTTTGCTAAGTAAACTATAGGCATTGTCATGTTGATATTGTTAAAGTGATTAAAATGATACCTTGGGTGAAGAAATCCGTCTTGTGGTTCTTGTGTAATCAGTGTTAGAAGTTTTCAGTTAATGAGGTGCCCATGCTCTGGGGCAGGCCTGTAGGCAGAGTCTTATTTTCCTGCTCTATGCCACAGAAACCAAGGAAAGGCCTGCACACAGGCCACCCAGAAGCACAAACAGCCTGCCTCTAAGATGAGGAATATGTTTGTGCTTTGGGGTGCCTGTGGGCAGGTCTTTCCTTGGTTTCTCTGGCTTAGAGCAGGAAGATAAGACTGCCTACAGTCCCGCCCCGGAGTACGGGCATCTCATTAGCTGAAAAATTCTAACACTGATTACACAAGAACCACAAGATGGATTGCTTAACCACAGGTATAATTTTAATCAGTGTAACAGCACCAACCTGACAATACCTGTAGTTTACTTAGCAAAATCCTGCTGACAGGTTCGCTTTAAGTAGTGTGGTCACTACAGGAGACAATTTAGTCCACATCTAGGCAACATATTACATTTTACATTGTAAATATTACATGAAGACTTGTGTCTTCAAGGCTACAATTTACAAATAAACGTTTTGTAATCTGATCACTGTGGGTTCAGCTAATCTGTATGGGAGGCCTAAGAATACCAAAGAACATTAACAAAAGGTATCGAAGAAACATGTTTACTCCCAGAAAAAAAAATTTCAGTAGCCATCACTTTTATTGGGTTTGTTATCTGAAGAAAACCCCTATCATATGACTGATTGATGCATGTGTATGTCATTGAGGGAAGATGCTTATTCCAGATGCCATTAACCGTATGGAGAGCGGTTTAGGAAGAGTGGCTCTCATTCTGGTGGACTCTAGAACTTCATGTATTGCAAATTTTGACAAGTTTTCCACTGACAACCAGTGTTAGGTTGAGGATGTTGGGGAAGGTCAGCTCAATCAACTGCTTACTGACGTAGACTCAGCAACACTTGATGTTAAAGTGTCTGAGTGGCTTATTGCTTCATAAACCATAAAGTGAAAATAGTAACTCAAAAACAGGCTTTCTGGCACAAATAAAAATAAAAAGTCCATACAAAAGTCCTCCCCAGTATGGATCCAGCCTCCTGGGACAAACACACATGGCAACTCTCACTGAAGCTTCAGTCTGGAGGCTTACTTCCTCAAAACAGATCAGTGAGAAAAAAAACAGTGGTTAGATATGTATCTCCCTCCAACCATACCCTTGAGGTAGATATATGGTTAGTAGGCACCCCGCCCATCTCTTAACCTACTCACCACGAAACCCAGACCCTGGTAACGACTGGTTTACTCTCAGCACATATCATGCTGAAGGGAAACTTATGGGTTTCACATCACGCAGGATAACAACCTTTGCAAAATATATCTCCCCTCACATACGGCATTAGTGACCCTGTCACATATTCCCCCTCTGCCCATAGCCAGGGGCTTTGGCACCTTCGGACACGAAGCAGGGAATTCGAGAGAGGGCATCTGCATTACCGTGTAACTTCCCGGGTCTATGTTCTACGTGGAACATGAAATCCTGGAGGCCTAAGAACCACCTAGTCACCTGGGCATTCTTAACCTTATTTTCCCCATTTTTCCCTTGTGTCAGACCTTGCCTCAGAGGGGCATGGTCTGACACAAATTTGAATCTCCTACCTAGTAGGTAATACTTCTGTGTATCCATGACACATTTTATATCTAGAGACTCCTTTTCGTCAATGCCATAGAGAGCTTACAGCTTAGATACAGGATGAGACAGCATGGCTCCCGAGCCGACTTCTGACGCATTTGCCTGGATCATGAATTCTTTGCTGAAGTCTGGTGCAACCAGAACTGGATGTTTACACAGAGCCCGCTTCAGCTCTTGGAATGCCATCTCTGTCTCAGCAGTCCATTTAATTATCGTTGATTTGATGTCTTAACCCCTTGACCCCCAAGGGTGGTTTGCACATTCATGACCGGGCCAATTTTTACAATTCTGGCCACTGTCCCTTGCGAAAAAAACTTTGAAAATTTCACAATTTTCCAACTTTGAATTTTTATGCCCTTAAATCACAGAGATATGGCATACAAAAACTTAATAAATAACATTTCCCACATGTTTACTTTACATCAGCACAATTTTGGAACCAAAATTTTTTTTTGTTAGGACGTTATAAGGGTTAAAAGTTGACCAGTGATTTCTCATCTTTACAACACCATTTTATTTTTAGGGACCACATCACATTTGAAATCACTTTGAGGGGTCTATATGATAGAAAATACCCAAAAGTGATACCATTCTAAAAACTGCACCCCTGACGGTACTCAAAACCGCATTCAAGAAGTTTATTAACCCTTCAGGTGCTTCACAGGAATTTTTTGAATGTTTAAAAAAAAAATGAACATTTAACTTTTTTTCACAAAAAAAATTACTTCAGGTCCAATTTTTTTTATTTTACCAAGGGTAACAGGAGAAATTGGACAGCAAAAGTTATTGTACAATTTGTCATGAGTACGCTGATACCTGATATGTGGGGGGGAAACACTGTTTCGGTGCATGGCAGAGCTCAGAAGGGAAGGAGCGCCGTTTGACTTTTTCAATGCAAAATTGGCTGGAATTCAGATTGGACGCCATGTCACGTTTGGAGAGCCCCTGATGTACCTAAACAGTGGAAACCCCGCACAAGTAACCCCATTTTGGAAACTAGACCCCCAAGGAACTTATCTAGATATGTGGTGAGAACTTTGAACCCACAAGGGCTTCACAGAAGTTTATAACGTACAGCCGTACAATTAAAAAATCATATTTTTTCTACAAAAATGATCTTTTCACCCCCAATTTTTATTTTCCCAAAGGTAACAGGACCCCAAAAGTTATTGTGCAATTTGTCCCGAGTACGCTGATACCCCATATGTGGGTGTAAACAACTATTTGGGTGCACGGCAGAGCTCGGAAAGGAAGCAGTGCCATTTGACTTTTTTGGCTGGAATTGAGATCGGACGCCATGTCGCATTTGGAAAGCCTCTGATGTGCCAAAACAGTGGACACCCCCTAATTCTAACTCCAACCCTAACCCCAACACACCCCTAACCCTAATCTCAGCCCTAACCCTAACCCTAACCCTAACCCTAATGGGAAAATGGAAATAAATACATTTTTTAAATTTTATTATTGTTCCCTAACTAAGAGGGTGATAAAGGGGGGTTTGATTTACTATTTATGGCAGTTTTTATGTTTGGCAGCTGTCACACGCTAAAAGACGCTTTTTATTGTAAAAATAGTTTTTGCATCCCCACATTTTGAGAGCTATAATTTTTCCATATTTTGACCCATCGAGTCATGTGAGGTCTTATTTTTTGTGGGACGAGTTGATGTTTTCATTGGTACCATTTTCGGGCATGTGACATTTTTTGATCACTTTTTATTCTGATTTTTGGGACGCAGAATGAATAAAAACCAGCATTTCATGAATTTCTTTTGGGGGGTGCGTTTACACCATTCCACGTGCGTGCGGTAAAAT
Organism: Dendrobates tinctorius; assembly: GCF_039654945.1. NCBI lineage: Eukaryota > Metazoa > Chordata > Amphibia > Anura > Dendrobatidae > Dendrobates > Dendrobates tinctorius. The sequence goes on from NW_027361715.1 coordinate 10,924,058, forward strand.
TGATAAAGTAGTTTTATTCTTCGGGTCAGTACGATTACAGCGATACCTCATTTATGTTTTTTTCATGTTTTGGCGGTTTTATGCAATGAAAACTATTGTATATAAAAAATAATTATTTTTGCGTCGCTTTATTCTGCAAGCTATAACTTTTTTATTTTTTCGCTGATGATGCTGTGTGGCAGCTGTTTTTTTGCGGGACAAGATGACGTTTTCAGCGGTACCATGATTATTTATATCCGTCTTTTTGATCGCGCGTTATTGCACTTTTTGTTCGGCGGTATGATTATAAAGAATTGTTTTTTGCTTCGGTTTTTTTTTAAGGGGTTAACTTAAGGGGTTAACTAGCGGGACAGTTTTATAGGGCGGGTAGTTACAGACGTGGCGATACTAAATAAGTGTACTTTTATTGTTTTGTTTTTTTATTTGCAAAAAAATGAATTTATTGGGGAATATTTTTTTTTAATTTTTTTAGCGATTTTTTTATAAATTATTTTTACACTTTTTTTTTAACTTTATTACATTGTCCCAGGGGGGACATCACTATAAGATGTCAGATCGCCAATCTGACAATTTAGACAGCACGATCGATCGACGATCTGACAGGTGCTGCACAAGGCTTCCTCATGACTGCTTTCAGCAGGCAGTGAGGAAGCCGGCTCCCTGCAGGCCCCCAAAGGCTCCATGACCGCCCCTGACACATAGTGCCGGGGGTCAGCTGTGATAATCAGCTGACATCCGGCCGCGATCAAGGCGTTCACCCCGTGAGCGCCGCTGATCGCTATGAAGTACTATCCCGTCCTTGGGAATTAAGTCCCAGGGCACATGGACGGGATAGTACGTCATATTTCAGAAAGGGGTTAAGGAGATCCGTCAATGGTGCGGCAATTATGCCGAAACTCGGGATGAATTGACAGTAATATCCCACAATTCAAAGAAACGCCCTCACTTGCTTCTTGGAAAGCGGTTGCAGACACTTCTGTATCGCCTCGATCTTGTTTATTTGTGGTTTCATTTCGCCACTCCAGATGACATAGCCCAAGTATTTGGCCTCTTCCTTCCCTATGGCACATTTTTTCGGATTCATGTTGAACCCCGCATTTTTTAAAGCATCCAGGACCACCTGTACCTTTGCAAGATGACTAGCCCAGTTAGGGCTGAATACCATAATGTCATCAAGGTACGCTGCTTCATACTTATTAAGCGGCGCTAGGATCCAATCCATATCCCTCTGGAAGGTCGCCGGGACCCACTGCAGTCTGAAGAGCATTCTGGTGTATTGAAATCACCCATCAGGCATCGAGAAGGCCATCTTCTCCTTGGCACTCTGGGACATGGGGATCTGGCAATAGCCCTTTGGCAAGTCGAGGGTTGTAATGTACTTTGTGGGTCCTCATCTCTCAATGAGTTCGTCCACGCAAGGCATCGGGTATACAGCAAAACTAGAGACCTCATTCAGCCTGCAGTAGTCTTTACAAAACCGCCACTCACTGTCAGGCTTCAGCACGAGGACAATAGGACTCGGCCATCCACTTTTTGACTCCTCTATCACTCCATAGTCTAGCATCCTCTTCACTTCATTTGATATCACCTCTCGACATGCTTCTGGAATTCTATAGGGCTTGAGGTTCACCCTAACATGAGGTTCTGTCAACATGTCATGATCCACCACCTGCGTATGCCCTGGTAACTCTGAGAACAGGTCACTGTTCTGATGCAACAGCTCCTGACACTGTTGTCTCTGGGCTGGCATTAGAATCTCTGCAATGGTGACATGGTCCACTGTGGCTATGGGACTGGCTCTCAGGCAAGGGATTCCCAGTGATTCCTGGTCTCGCCAGGGCTTGAGCAAGTTCACTTGATATATTTGCTGTTGGTTTCTTCAACCTGCCTAGTGTACAGTGCAATTCACCTCACCCAGTTTTTCCACCACCTCCTATGGGCCTTGCCACTTGGCTAAGAACTTGCTCGCTACCATGGGGATAAGCACTAGCACACGGTCCCCAGGCTGGAATTGCCTCAGAGTTGCTGATCGGTTATACACCCTTGCTTGTGCCTGGACAAGATGCTCCTTCACTATAGGCATTACTTTTGCCATCCTCTCCTGCAGCTGCGCAACATGCTCTATGATGCTCCAGTGTGGCGTGACCTCGGCTTCCCAGGTTTCCTTGGCAATGTCCGGGTGCCCTCGCGGATGTCAACTATACTGGAGCTCGAACAGTGAGAAGCCAGTAGAGGCTAAAGGAAGTTCTCTGATGGAGAAAAGCAGAAATGGAAGCAGATAGTCCCAGTCTCGACCATCTTTCTCAATGGCCTTCTTGAGTTTTCTCAATGGCTTTTAAAGTTTTATGGAAGCGCTACTAGGTCGTCAGTCTGCGGATGGTAAACTGAAGTTCACAGTTGGGCAATCTGGAGGACCATACACAGCTCTTTCATTACCTTGTTCATGAAGGAGGTTCCCTTGTCTGTCAAAATCATCTTCGGCAGGCTCATCCTAGCAAAATTATGGACAAGTTAAAGGTCGATACTGTTGGCCGAAGAGTTACTTAGTGGCAGTGGCGGATTATAATGAGGTCAATTTGGGCAGTTGCCCCGGGCCCAGTGGGGTTAAGGGGCCCACAGCCCAGGCCAGTAAATTGCCCCATTATAATCCGCCACCGCGCAGGGCCGGATTATAGGCAGGGCAGGCGGGGCTTCAGCCCCGGGGCCCCCACCACAAGAGCTTCTAAGGGGGCCCCCACCACATTCCTGCTGGCTGCTGCAATGGCACTCCATCTTCTCCCCACCTAAAAGTGAGTGACCGTGGGGGCGGCATTATGTGCTCTGCTACCAGCAGCATCTACAAGTAGCGTGAACGCTGATGCTGCTGGTAGCGTGCAAAGGCTTGTGATGAGATCACAGGAGGTAAGGTGTCAGGGCCCCCGATCATGTGACCCCTGTCTCCTCCCCTCCTGTGACCTCATCACAGGTCCTGTGCGCACAGCACAGAGCACTGAGAGCAGCCATGTATGTGGAGTGCGGCTCTGCGGGTGGAGGTCGGTGCTGGAGGCTCCATTATTCTCTATGTGGAGTGCGGCTCTGCGGGTGGAGGTCGGTGCTGGAGGCCCCATTATTCTCTATGTGGAGTGCGGGTGGAGGTCGGTGCTGGAGGCTCCATTATTCTCTATGTGGAGTGCGGGTGGAGGTCGGTGCTGGAGGCTCCATTATTCTCTATGTGGAGTGCGGCTCTGCGGGTGGAGGTAGGTGCTGAAGGCTCCATTATTCTCTATGTGGAGTGCGGCTCTGCGGGTGGAGGTCGGTGCTGGAGGCTCCATTATTCTCTATGTGGAGTGTGGCTCTGCGGGTGGAGGTCAGTGCTGGAGGCTCCATTATTCTCTATGTGGAGTGCGGCTCTGCGGGTGGAGGTAGGTGCTGAAGGCTCCATTATTCTCTATGTGGAGTGCGGGTGGAGGTCGGTGCTTGAAGCTCCATTATTCTCTATGTGGAGTGAGGCTCTGCGGGTGGAGGTCGGTGCTGGAAGCTCCATTATTCTCTCTGTGGAGTGCGGCTCTGCGGGTGGAGGTCGGTGCTGGAGGCTCCATTATTCTCTATGTGGAGTGCGGCTCTGCGGGTGGAGGTCAGTGCTGGAGGCTCCATTATTCTCTATGTGGAGTGCGGCTCTGCGGGTGGAGGTCAGTGCTGGAGGCCCCATTATTCTCTATGTGGAGTGCGGCTCTGCGGGTGGAGGTCGGTGCTGGAAGCTCCATTATTCTCTATGTGGAGTGGGGCTCTGCGGGTGGAGGTCGGTGCTGGAGGCTCCATTATTCTCTATGTGGAGTGCGGGTGGAGGTCGGTGCTGGAGGCTCCATTATTCTCTATGTGGAGTGCGGCTCTGCGGGTGGAGGTCGGTGCTGGAAGCTCCATTATTCTCTATGTGGAGTGGGGCTCTGCGGGTGGAGGTCGGTGCTGGAGGCTCCATTATTCTCTATGTGGAGTGCGGCTCTGCGGGTGGAGTTCGGTGCTGGAGGCTCCATTATTCTCTATGTGGAGTGCGGGTGGAGGTCAGTGCTGGAGGCCCCATTATTCTCTATGTGGAGTGCGGCTCTGCGGGTGGAGGTCGGTGCTGGAAGCTCCATTATTCTCTATGTGGAGTGGGGCTCTGCGGGTGGAGGTCGGTGCTGGAGGCTCCATTATTCTCTATGTGGAGTGCGGGTGGAGGTCGGTGCTGGAGGCTCCATTATTCTCTATGTGGAGTGCGGCTCTGCGGGTGGAGGTCGGTGCTGGAAGCTCCATTATTCTCTATGTGGAGTGAGGATCTGCGGGTGGAGTTCGGTGCTGGAGGCTCCATTATTCTCTATGTGGAGTGCGGCTCTGCGGGTGGAGGTCGGTGCTGGAGGCTCCATTATTCTCTATGTGGAGTGCGGCTCTGCGGGTGGAGGTAGGTGCTGAAGGCTCCATTATTCTCTATGTGGAGTGCGGCTCTGCGGGTGGAGGTCGGTGCTGGAGGCTCCATTATTCTCTATGTGGAGTGTGGCTCTGCGGGTGGAGGTCAGTGCTGGAGGCTCCATTATTCTCTATGTGGAGTGCGGCTCTGCGGGTGGAGGTAGGTGCTGAAGGCTCCATTATTCTCTATGTGGAGTGCGGGTGGAGGTCGGTGCTTGAAGCTCCATTATTCTCTATGTGGAGTGAGGCTCTGCGGGTGGAGGTCGGTGCTGGAAGCTCCATTATTCTCTCTGTGGAGTGCGGCTCTGCGGGTGGAGGTCGGTGCTGGAGGCTCCATTATTCTCTATGTGGAGTGCGGCTCTGCGGGTGGAGGTCAGTGCTGGAGGCTCCATTATTCTCTATGTGGAGTGCGGCTCTGCGGGTGGAGGTCAGTGCTGGAGGCCCCATTATTCTCTATGTGGAGTGCGGCTCTGCGGGTGGAGGTCGGTGCTGGAAGCTCCATTATTCTCTATGTGGAGTGGGGCTCTGCGGGTGGAGGTCGGTGCTGGAGGCTCCATTATTCTCTATGTGGAGTGCGGGTGGAGGTCGGTGCTGGAGGCTCCATTATTCTCTATGTGGAGTGCGGCTCTGCGGGTGGAGGTCGGTGCTGGAAGCTCCATTATTCTCTATGTGGAGTGGGGCTCTGCGGGTGGAGGTCGGTGCTGGAGGCTCCATTATTCTCTATGTGGAGTGCGGCTCTGCGGGTGGAGTTCGGTGCTGGAGGCTCCATTATTCTCTATGTGGAGTGCGGGTGGAGGTCAGTGCTGGAGGCCCCATTATTCTCTATGTGGAGTGCGGCTCTGCGGGTGGAGGTCGGTGCTGGAAGCTCCATTATTCTCTATGTGGAGTGGGGCTCTGCGGGTGGAGGTCGGTGCTGGAGGCTCCATTATTCTCTATGTGGAGTGCGGGTGGAGGTCGGTGCTGGAGGCTCCATTATTCTCTATGTGGAGTGCGGCTCTGCGGGTGGAGGTCGGTGCTGGAAGCTCCATTATTCTCTATGTGGAGTGAGGATCTGCGGGTGGAGTTCGGTGCTGGAGGCTCCATTATTCTCTATGTGGAGTGCGGCTCTGCGGGTGGAGGTCAGTGCTGGAGGCTCCATTATTCTCTATGTGGAGTGCGGCTCTGCGGGTGGAGGTCGGTGCTGGAGGCTCCATTATTCTCTATGTGGAGTGCGGCTCTGCGGGTGGAGGTCAGTGCTGGAGGCTCCATTATTCTCTATGTGGAGTGCGGCTCTGCGGGTGGAGGTCGGTGCTGGAAGCTCCATTATTCTCTATGTGGAGTGAGGCTCTGCGGGTGGAGGTCGGGGTTGGAAGCTCCATTATTCTCTATGTGGAGTGAGGCTCTGCGGGTGGAGGTCGGTGCTGGAGGCTCCATTATTCTCTATGTGGAGTGCGGCTCTGCGGGTGGAGGTCGGTGCTGGAGGCTCCATTATTCTCTATGTGGAGTGCGGCTCTGCGGGTGGAGGTCAGTGCTGGAGGCTCCATTATTCTCTATGTGGAGTGCGGCTCTGCGGGTGGAGGTAGGTGCTGAAGGCTCCATTATTCTCTATGTGGAGTGTGGGTGGAGGTCGGTGCTGGAGGCTCCATTATTCTCTATGTGGAGTGCGGCTCTGCGGGTGGAGGTCAGTGCTGGAGGCTCCATTATTCTCTAAGTGGAGTGCGGCTCTGCGGGTGGAGGTAGGGGCTGAAGGCTCCATTATTCTCTATGTGGAGTGCGGCTCTGCGGGTGGAGGTCGGTGCTGGAGGCTCCATTATTCTCTATGTGGAGTGTGGCTCTGCGGGTGGAGGTCAGTGCTGGAGGCTCCATTATTCTCTATGTGGAGTGAGGCTCTGCGGGTGGAGGTCGGTGCTGGAAGCTCCATTATTCTCTATGTGGAGTGCGGCTCTGCGGGTGGAGGTCAGTGCTGGAGGCTCCATTATTCTCTATGTGGAGTGCGGCTCTGCGGGTGGAGGTAGGTGCTGAAGGCTCCATTATTCTCTATGTGGAGTGTGGGTGGAGGTCGGTGCTGGAGGCTCCATTATTCTCTATGTGGAGTGCGGCTCTGCGGGTGGAGGTCAGTGCTGGAGGCTCCATTATTCTCTATGTGGAGTGCGGCTCTGCGGGTGGAGGTAGGTGCTGAAGGCTCCGTTATTCTCTATGTGGAGTGTGGGTGGAGGTCGGTGCTGGAGGCTCCATTATTCTCTATGTGGAGTGCGGCTCTGCGGGTGGAGGTCGGTGCTGGAGGCTCCATTATTCTCTATGTGGAGTGCGGCTCTGCGAGTGGAGGTCGGTGCTGGAGGCTCCATTATTCTCTATGTGGAGTGCGGCTCTGCGGGTGGAGGTTGGTGCTGGAGGTTTCATTATTCTCTATGTGGAGTGTGGCTCTGCGGGTGGAGGTCGGTGCTGGAGGCTCCATTATTCTCTGTGGAGTGTGGCTCTGCGGGTGGAGGTAGGTGCTGAAGGCTCCATTATTCTCTATGTGGAGTGCGGCTCTGCGGGTGGAGGTCGGTGCTGGAGGCTCCATTATTCTCTATGTGGAGTGTGGCTCTGCGGGTGGAGGTCGGTGCTGGAGGCTCCATTATTCTCTATGTGGAGTGCGGCTCTGCGGGTGGAGGTCAGTGCTGGAGGCTCCATTATTCTCTAAGTGGAGTGCGGCTCTGCGGGTGGAGGTAGGTGCTGAAGGCTCCATTATTCTCTATGTGGAGTGTGGGTGGAGGTCGGTGCTGGAGGCTCCATTATTCTCTATGTGGAGTGCGGCTCTGCGGGTGGAGGTCGGTGCTGGAGGCTCCATTATTCTCTATGTGGAGTGCGGCTCTGCGGGTGGAGGTCAGTGCTGGAGGCCCCATTATTCTCTGTGGAGTGTGGCTCTGCGGGTGGAGGTCGGTGCTGGAGGTTTCATTATTCTCTATGTGGAGTGCGGCTCTGCGGGTGGAGGTCGGTGCTGGAGGCTCCATTATTCTCTATGTGGAGTGCGGCTCTGCGGGTGGAGGTCGGTGCTGGAGGCTCCATTATTCTCTATGTGGAGTGCGGCTCTGCGGGTGGAGGTCGGTGCTGGAGGCTCCATTATTCTCTATGTGGAGTGCGGCTCTGCGAGTGGAGGTCGGATAGGAGGCTCCATTATTCTCTATGTGGAGTGCGGCTCTGCGGGTGGAGGTCGGTGCTTGAGTCCCCATTATTCTCTATGTGGAGTGTGGCTCTGCGGGTGGAGGTCGGTGCTGGAGGTTTCATTATTCTCTATGTGGAGTGCGGCTCTGCGGGTGGAGGTCGGTGCTGGAGGCTCCATTATTCTCTATGTGGAGTGCGGCTCTGCGGGTGGAGGTAGGTGCTGGAGGCTCCATTATTCTCTATGTGGAGTGCGGCTCTGTGGGTGGAGGTCGGTGCTGGAGGCTCCATTATTCTCTATGTGGAGTGCGGCTCTGCGGGTGGAGGTCAGTGCTGGAGGCCCCATTATTCTCTGTGGAGTGTGGCTCTGCGGGTGGAGGTCGGTGCTGTAGGTTTCATTATTCTCTATGTGGAGTGCGGCTCTGCGGGTGGAGGTCGGTGCTGGAGGCTCCATTATTCTCTATGTGGAGTGCGGCTCTGCGAGTGGAGGTCGGTGCTGGAGGCTCCATTATTCTCTATGTGGAGTGCGGCTCTGCGGGTGGAGGTCGGTGCTGGAGGCTCCATTATTCTCTATGTGGAGTGCGGCTCTGCGGGTGGAGGTCGGTGCTGGAGGCTCCATTATTCTCTGTGTGGAGTGCGGCTCTGCGGGTGGAGGTCGGTGCTGGAGGCTCCATTATTCTCTATGTGGAGTGCGGCTCTGTGGGTGGAGGTCGGTGCTGGAGGCTCCATTACTCTCTATGTGGAGTGTGGCTCTGCGGGTGGAGGTCGGTGCTGGAGGCTCCATTATTCTCTATGTGGAGTGCGGCTCTGCGGGTGGAGGTCGGTGCTGGAGGCCCCATTATTCTCTATGTGGAGTGCGGCTCTGCGGGTGGAGGTCGGTGCTGGAGGCCCCATTATTCTCTATGTGGAGTGCGGCTCTGCGGGTGGAGGTCGGTGCTGGAGGCTCCATTATTCTCTATGTGGAGTGTGGCTCTGCGGGTGGAGGTCAGTGCTGGAGGCTCCATTATTCTCTATGTGGAGTGAGGCTCTGCGGGTGGAGGTCGGTGCTGGAAGCTCCATTATTCTCTATGTGGAGTGTGGGTGGAGGTCGGTGCTGGAGGCTCCATTATTCTCTATGTGGAGTGCGGCTCTGCGGGTGGAGGTCGGTGCTGGAAGCTCCATTATTCTCTATGTGGAGTGCGGCTCTGCGGGTGGAGGTCAGTGCTGGAGGCCCCATTATTCTCTGTGGAGTGTGGCTCTGCGGGTGGAGGTCGGTGCTGGAGGTTTCATTATTCTCTATGTGGAGTGCGGCTCTGCGGGTGGAGGTCGGTGCTGGAGGCTCCATTATTCTCTATGTGGAGTGCGGCTCTGCGGGTGGAGGTCGGTGCTGGAGGCTCCATTATTCTCTATGTGGAGTGCGGCTCTGCGAGTGGAGGTCGGTGCTGGAGGCTCCATTATTCTCTATGTAGAGTGCGGCTCTGCGGGTGGAGGTCGGTGCTTGAGGCCCCATTATTCTCTATGTGGAGTGTGGCTCTGCGGGTGGAGGTTGGTGCTGGAGGTTTCATTATTCTCTATGTGGAGTGCGGCTCTGCGGGTGGAGGTCGGTGCTGGAGGCTCCATTATTCTCTATGTGGAGTGCGGCTCTGCGGGTGGAGGTCGGTGCTGGAGGCTCCATTATTCTCTATTTGGAGTACGGCTCTGCGGGTGGAGGTAGGTGCTGGAGGCTCCATTATTCTCTATGTGGAGTGCGGCTCTGTGGGTGGAGGTCGGTGCTGGAGGCTCCATTATTCTCTATGTGGAGTGCGGCTCTGCGGGTGGAGGTCAGTGCTGGAGGCCCCATTATTCTCTGTGGAGTGTGGCTCTGCGGGTGGAGGTAGGTGCTGAAGGCTCCATTATTCTCTATGTGGAGTGCGGCTCTGCGGGTGGAGGTCGGTGCTGGAGGCTCCATTATTCTCTATGTGGAGTGTGGCTCTGCGGGTGGAGGTCAGTGCTGGAGGCTCCATTATTCTCTATGTGGAGTGCGGCTCTGCGGGTGGAGGTCGGTGCTGGAGGCTCCATTATTCTCTATGTGGAGTGTGGCTCTGCGGGTGGAGGTCAGTGCTGGAGGCTCCATTATTCTCTATGTGGAGTGAGGCTCTGCGGGTGGAGGTCGGTGCTGGAAGCTCCATTATTCTCTATGTGGAGTGCGGCTCTGCGGGTGGAGGTCAGTGCTGGAGGCTCCATTATTCTCTATGTGGAGTGCGGCTCTGCGGGTGGAGGTAGGTGCTGAAGGCTCCATTATTCTCTATGTGGAGTGTGGGTGGAGGTCGGTGCTGGAGGCTCCATTATTCTCTATGTGGAGTGCGGCTCTGCGGGTGGAGGTCGGTGCTGGAGGCTCCATTATTCTCTATGTGGAGTGCGGCTCTGCGGGTGGAGGTCGGTGCTGGAGGCTCCATTATTCTCTATGTGGAGTGCGGCTCTGCGGGTGGAGGTCGGTGCTGGAGGCTCCATTATTCTCTATGTGGAGTGCGGCTCTGCGAGTGGAGGTCGGTGCTGGAGGCTCCATTATTCTCTATGTGGAGTGCGGCTCTGCGGGTGGAGGTCGGTGCTTGAGGCCCCATTATTCTCTATGTGGAGTGTGGCTCTGCGGGTGGAGGTTGGTGCTGGAGGTTTCATTATTCTCTATGTGGAGTGCGGCTCTGCGGGTGGAGGTCGGTGCTGGAGGCTCCATTATTCTCTATGTGGAGTGCGGCTCTGCGGGTGGAGGTCGGTGCTGGAGGCTCCATTATTCTCTATGTGGAGTACGGCTCTGCGGGTGGAGGTAGGTGCTGGTGGCTCCATTATTCTCTATGTGGAGTGCGGCTCTGTGGGTGGAGGTCGGTGCTGGAGGCTCCATTATTCTCTATGTGGAGTTCGGCTCTGCGGGTGGAGGTCAGTGCTGGAGGCCCCATTATTCTCTGTGGAGTGTGGCTCTGCGGGTGGAGGTAGGTGCTGAAGGCTCCATTATTCTCTATGTGGAGTGCGGCTCTGCGGGTGGAGGTCGGTGCTGGAGGCTCCATTATTCTCTATGTGGAGTGTGGCTCTGCGGGTGGAGGTCAGTGCTGGAGGCTCCATTATTCTCTATGTGGAGTGCGGCTCTGCGGGTGGAGGTCGGTGCTGGAGGCTCCATTATTCTCTATGTGGAGTGCGGCTCTGCGGGTGGAGGTCGGTGTTGGAGGCTCCATTATTCTCTATGTGGAGTGTGGCTCTGCGGGTGGAGGTCGGTGCTGGAAGCTCCATTATTCTCTATGTGGAGTGCGGCTCTGCGGGTGGAGGTCAGTGCTGGAGGCTCCATTATTCTCTATGTGGAGTGCGGCTCTGCGGGTGGAGGTAGGTGCTGAAGGCTCCATTATTCTCTATGTGGAGTGTGGGTGGAGGTCGGTGCTGGAGGCTCCATTATTCTCTATGTGGAGTGCGGCTCTGCGGGTGGAGGTCAGTGCTGGAGGCTCCATTATTCTCTATGTGGAGTGCGGCTCTGCGGGTGGAGGTAGGTGCTGAAGGCTCCATTATTCTCTATGTGGAGTGTGGGTGGAGGTCGGTGCTGGAGGCTCCATTATTCTCTATGTGGAGTGCGGCTCTGCGGGTGGAGGTCGGTGCTGGAGGCTCCATTATTCTCTATGTGGAGTGCTGCTCTGCGGGTGGAGGTCAGTGCTGGAGGCCCCATTATTCTCTGTGGAGTGTGGCTCTGCAGGTGGAGGTCGGTGCTGGAGGTTTCATTATTCTCTATGTGGAGTGCGGCTCTGCGGGTGGAGGTCGGTGCTGGAGGCTCCATTATTCTCTATGTGGAGTCCGGCTCTGCGGGTGGAGGTAGGTGCTGGAGGCTCCATTATTCTCTATGTGGAGTGCGGCTCTGTGGGTGGAGGTCGGTGCTGGAGGCTCCATTATTCTCTATGTGGAGTGCGGCTCTGCGGGTGGAGGTCAGTGCTGGAGGCCCCATTATTCTCTGTGGAGTGTGGCTCTGCGGGTGGAGGTCGGTGCTGTAGGTTTCATTATTCTCTATGTGGAGTGCGGCTCTGCGGGTGGAGGTCGGTGCTGGAGGCTCCATTATTCTCTATGTGGAGTGCGGCTCTGCGAGTGGAGGTCGGTGCTGGAGGCTCCATTATTCTCTATGTGGAGTGCGGCTCTGCGGGTGGAGGTCGGTGCTGGAGGCTCCATTATTCTCTATGTGGAGTGCGGCTCTGCGGGTGGAGGTCGGTGCTGGAGGCTCCATTATTCTCTATGTGGAGTGCGGCTCTGCGGGTGGAGGTCGGTGCTGGAGGCTCCATTATTCTCTATGTGGAGTGCGGCTCTGCGGGTGGTCGGTGCTGGAGGCTCCATTATTCTCTATGTGGAGTGCGGCTCTGCGGGTGGAGGTCGGTGCTGGAGGCTCCATTATTCTCTATGTGGAGTGCGGCTCTGCGGGTGGAGGTCGGTGCTGGAGGCTCCATTATTCCCTATGTGGAGTGCGGCTCTGCGGGTGGAGGTCGGTGCTGGACGCTCCATTATTCTCTATGTGGAGTGCGGCTCTGCGGGTGGAGGTCGGTGCTGGAGGCCCCATTATTCTCTATGTGGAGTGCGGCTCTGTGGGTGGAGGTCGGTGCTGGAGGCTCCATTACTCTCTATGTGGAGTGTGGCTCTGCGGGTGGAGGTCAGTGCTGGAGGCTCCATTATTCTCTATGTGGAGTGCGGCTCTGCGGGTGGAGGTCGGTGCTGGAGGCCCCATTATTCTCTATGTAGAGTGGGGCTCTGCGGGTGGAGGTCGGTGCTGGAGGCTCCATTATTCTCTATGTGGAGTGTGGCTCTGCGGGTGGAGGTCGGTGCTGGAGGCCCCATTATTCTCTATGTGGAGTGTGGCTCTGCGGGTGGAGGTCGGTGCTGGAGGCTCCATTATTCTCTATGTGGAGTGCGGCTCTGCGGGTGGAGGTCGGTGCTGGAGGCCCCATTATTCTCTATGTAGAGTGTGGCTCTGCGGGTGGAGGTCGGTGCTGGAGGCCCCATTATTCTCTATGTAGAGTGTGGCTCTACGATTCGTGACCCCCGTCACGTGACGAGGAGGGCCCACAGAGTCTGAACTGCCCCGGGCCCTGGCTACCCTTAATCCACCCCTGCTTAGTGGTACTGCTTCAGTATACCGGGTCGCATTGTCCTTTACCACTAAGATAGATTGGTGCCCTCGTGCAGACTTACATAGAGGACCTACTAGGTCCATGGCAATTCTCTCAAATGGGACTTCTATTACAGCTATCAAGACTAGGGGACTTCGGAAGGGAGAAGAGGGAGCAGTTATCTGACAGGTGGGGCAAGACCTACAATAATTCAGGATCTCCTGGTAACATCCCAGCCAATAGAACCTCTGCATTATTCTCTCCTGCATTTTCGCTACCCTCAGATATCCCCCCCAAAAATGTGAATGGACTATGTCTAAAACCCTACGCCGGTAGGGTCCTGGAACCAACAGCTGCTCCACTATCTCACCTCCACTCAGCATGGTCACTTGATATAATAATTCGCTATTGACTGCAAATTTGGGGTACTTGGTGTCAGCCCCCAGCTCTTGAGGAACTCCATCAATTACAGACACATTTTGAAATGCCACTTTTAGAGCAAGATCCCGCATTTGAGCAGTCCCAAAATTTTCCCCAGAATCCCCCATTGCAGGAACCTTGGCCTCACTGCTCACTGTTTTGTCCTCATCACCAGCTAGGACACACAAGGGGAACTCTTCCACCTCAGACTGCAATGGGGATTTATCAGGGTTGAGCTGGCTCCTGTCTGAATCACTTGGCACCCCTGCCTTTCCCCTCAAGTCCCTGAACAGGCTGACGTCCCGCTCGATTATCACTGGATGTAGTAAGTCTCTAACTACCCCGACCTCATGGGAGTCCATACCGTGGCTCAATTTTATCAACACTCTGGTAATAAGATAGTCCTTACCAGCGGATACAGCGGACATCCACATGTTTCTCTGGGATCAAATAGTGGGTAAGTGTAGCCCTTATTAGGGTCACCAAACTCCCTGAGTCCAAGAGTCCTGACACCAGTACTCTATTTATTGTCATGCGACATGACTTTGGTCCCTCTCCGGGCTGATAGTCCAAACTGCAGGCAGGATTGGCATAGTACGAAGAGCACCTCTCTAGGCTGCAGTCCATCTGCTCAGAGGACATAGGACAATGGGCGGCTATGTGTCAAGGCAGGTGGCATCTCCAACAGATCAGGTCTTTGGCAACCCCTCAGCGACTCCTTGGGATCTCGGATTCCTCCCAATGCGACCACAATCGTTACTCCCCTGCATCTAACTTATACATCTCACAATTGAAGAACCATTGGGTAAGTGCTTCTGCAGGATGGGATACTTGATTGTTGATTCTTTCATTTTTTCTATGACCTGTCCATTCTAATGGAGACCACATGCCTGTGGTTGGACAGGAGACATGCTTTTAATGCTTTACTAAATCCTGTGAACTGTCTTTTCCATTTCTAAGACATCTATACGTTGATTTATGGAAAACTATGATAACTGTTCTTGGAAATTCAATTCTTGTGTTTTCACATTTACCGGAAGAGGCCGGCCCTTAAAGTGAACGTCTATCTTTTAACACTATTCCATTAAACAGCTTGTGGTGGTTATTTTTCTTAGCTATATCTGTGTAAGGAAGCTCGTGATATTTAATTACATTTCTATTGTAGTGATGGAGGCCATGATGAGGCAGGATCGCGACATTGTACACACAGATAAGCCTGTTCAGGCATCAGTGCTGTCACTACCTTGTTCAAGTTGGCTTTAAAGGGAACAAGGTTTTTCTACCTCACCTGAGAGCATACTGTAGGAAAAGAGACCCTGATTCCAGCAATATGTCACTTAGTTTACTGGGTGCTGCAGTTGTGACACAATCAGATTACTTAGATGTCACTGATCCAGAGATGAGAAAGTTAATCCTGCTTGCACCAGGCTCTCAGTGTACATTTTCTATACACAGTGAGCTGCTTATCACAGGAGGGGGCGGAGTTGGACCAGGGCTCACACTCTGCTGTAGTCCAGCACTGACAATGTCCTGGTGATAAAACCTTCAGTGTAAGTAAACAATAGTGCACAGCTAAATAAATGACACATCGCTGAAATCTGTGTTTACTGCTAGCTTCACTTTACATAGCAAAACCTGCTCACAGACACCCTTTAAATATTTGGCAACTTGTGTGGATACAGAACAGAAAATGGATATGAGCACCTTGCAGTTTTAAACTTTCACATGTTGGGACACCCCTTTAAAAATTGTGTAATACTAATATACCGTGCCTCGTTGAAAGAAACCAGGATAATAAATTTGCATTCTACCATTTTGCTCTTTCAGTTAATCTGTCAGCAGGTTTTCATGTAATCTGATAGCAGCATGATGCAGGAACAGAGACCCTTTATAGAAACAGCAAAACACAGGCTAGTAAATGATAAATCGCTGGAATCAAGATCTCTGCCCCTACACCGTGCTGCTCACGGATTTCACAGATAAAACCTGCTGACGGATTCCTTACAAAAAATCACAGACGCGTCAATTTTTTCTTTTATTTATAGGCAGGGAAAAAAAGTGCTGTATCTTTACAGACTGCCCAATCTGGATCATTGGCACAACCCTGGTCAATCTTTAGGGAAGCTGAATAGGGAGAATAGTTGGGAATGATGGGAGGTTCATCCTTTTTATTCTTTCATATTCATTGGTTTTTTTTATAACTACCTGATGTCCATTAATTGTTGCGCACTATATTTATCCTGATGGCCAATGCCCTGGCTAATCATTCTGAGCCAGATATCTGCGTCAGCTGTTCGATAATGCCGTCCTGATCCCTGGCATGGCGCGGAGGAGAGTGTGGTTTCCTTGGGAACAGTTGCGGTATTAAACACTCGGAGCTGGAATTCACAGTCTTAATTGTTAACAGGTGAAGGATTTCTCTGCGCCATCAATGAAATGAATCTCTCGCTGCCTCATTTGCATACTTCACAACATATTTCTAAAATTGTGCGATTTTCTCATGCCACAAAAATGTAACACCGCACAACCATAAAGTTTTTATATTAGTAAAAAAATTTGATTTAATTTTGTCCAAATATTGTAGCGCCAGCTGGCATGGTGGGACAATGCTTAAAGTGTATCCGTCACTTTATTATTTATTTGTGAGATCAATATTACAAAATAATGTGTAATATATCTTATCAGGAGAATGTTCTTTCTCTGCCAGGACTGATCATTCCTTCTTAAAATTCTCAATCCGCAGGTAACATCTGTATTCAGTAAAAACAGATTTCCCCATTACTGACAGTTGGTGCTCATAAAATTCTATGGTGCACTGTAACTATGGTTTCAGAAGAACTTGCAGCAGAATGTCTGTGTCTGCCTCTGGCTCCTCAATCAATAGAACTTCATGAGCACCCACTGACATCTCTTATCTCAGTAATGGGAAAATCTGTTTTTGCTAAATACAGATTTCCCTAATGAACTGAGAAGGAAAGATCAGTGAGGGATGAGAAAGAAGCAAAATTGTCTGATAAGATATTTTACAAAGTTGCTTCTTTTTACAGGAACTATTGATTTATAAACAGAGATGCTTGGGTGCTCGTTACTCGAACCAAGCAATTTGTAATGCTCGGGTGCTCGTTTCAAGTAACAAGTATAATGGGAGTCAATGGGAAATCTGTGCATACCCCATACGGAAGGCTGGGAAAATGTTCAAATGGATGAGAAAAGTGCTGAATGGAAGGAGACTAACATGGGAAAGACCCCTGGAAGCATCTCTGACTCCCAGATCGCTGCTGAGAACAATGGTGTGACACTAACTCTCCACTTTAAGGACTGACAATAAAACATTCCAAACCAGCGAGAAATTGAAGTTTACAGGGAAACATTCTTTCCTTTATAATTCCTTTCCTCAGCCCAGCCACGTAGGAGAGACAGGACAAAGATTGTGTGGGTACTAGCCTCTTTTGTGCTATCATCCTGCTCCTGTTCCTCCCCCTCTTCCTCACCCTCCTCCTCCACATTGTTACCCAAACTTCGCTGAGCAGATGAGATGAGGCTGGGCTGGGTAGTATCTCCCTGTCTCATGTCTTCCTTCATCTCTAGTGGTTGGCGAACCCCTGGTGTTCGGGTGTGGCGTGTTCAGACGAACATTTAAGAAAAAGTTTGGTTCGGGTATCAGAACAGTACCTGAACCCGGACCCCATTCAGTTCGGGGGCCCAAACACCCAAACATCTGTTGTTTGCCACGCCGTCATCTGCATGACAGTGTATCTAACACCGCCTCTGTTCGGTGGTAGAACATTACCACCGGTCACAGAAATGTGGTTCTCACACTGTCATATGACAGCTTAAGCCAGCAGTTGTGTCTGGCGCCGCTGATTGGAGTATTTATCAGCGGGCACCTGTGCTATAAATAAATTAAAAAAAATTAGTCTGCTCTATATTTGATAACCAGCATGGCAAAACTGACAGCTGCGGGCGGCAACCCTCAACTGTCAGCTTTATCATTGCTGGTCATCAAAAATAGAGGGATTCCCACACATTTTTTTTAACTTATTAAAATGAATAATCTTAAAAAACATCTTGGGGTTCCCCCATTTTTGCCAACCAGCCAAGCTAAAGCAGACAGCTGGGGCTGGTATTCTCAGGCTGGTAAGGGGCCATGGATATTGGTCCCCCAGCCTAAAAATAGCAGCCTGCAGCAGCCCCAGAAAAGGTTCAACTATTAGATGTGCCAATTCTGATGCTTTTTCCGGCTCTTCCAACTTAAATACTCCCATCAGCCGCTACCTGCTCTCGCTGTTAACAGTTGAATACAACTCTTAACGTTGTCCCCTGCTAGCACTGATTGCAGCGTGAGGAGGAGACAATGATGTGAGCTGTCTTCAGCTCCCAGCACCGGAGAACAGTGTGAACAGTGACAATGATTCCCAGGTGCCAGCACATGTGATTCTGATGTGGCACATGGACAGAACACATATGCCACACAGAGTGCAAAGTCAGGCAAAAATTCTAAGAAGTAGTCGTCTTCGGGTGTCTGCTTCTTCTTCTCCTTCCTCGGGAGGCATTGGGGAGTTCCTCCTTCTGCTTCCTGGAGCCCAATTCCTGGAGCCCATTTCCTGGGCTGTAAGTGACCCTGCATTGGGTAGTGCCAAAGCCCTGACATATAGAAATGGGCAACAGCTCCCTGTGTCACCTGCACCACCAACTGCTCCCGCATAGAAGGTGGAGAACACCAAGGACAGTATGATTTCTCTGGGGTGGTAGTAGCCCAGCAACAAAGATGGCTGTGGCATTACAGTGACTCACATGCAATCCCTACATGCTTATTGGCTGTGGTACAAGCACCAAACAATCAGGGTGTTGATTCAAGTTTGAAATCAAATACCGGCTAATGCTCGTTGACTAATAAGTACATCTGAGATCCCAGATACTCAAGTGATATCCAAGTATCACTGGGTAGGTTAGTTCATCCCTATTTATGAAATAAAAATTAAAATGATGGTTACACTGTAAGCTGCCATTCAATGATTGGGGGCCAGGACAACAATTGCGTAAAATTACATGTTCTTCCCTTATGCCTGATAGTTCCCATAAAGTGGTCTACCCAGGGTATATTTTTTCCAGGTTTTGTTACAGTTCTAAAAATATGAGCATTTTGATATGGATTTGCTGCAGATTTAACCCTCTTGATTACTAGAGGACAATTTTAGGACTCTGGTAGTGCTCCTCTTATTCCGGTTTTGCTATTGGATTGATGCCTGTGACAACACAGCATTTATTCTTAATTAGGCCAGACATATTTTTCTTCAGTGGGTCAAGATACATAAAATTGTCTTTACTTCCTCTCTGTGGGTGCCACCGGTGGGGGTAGCCGGCCTTGGAAGCCCCGAAGTTGCAGCTGCTCTAATTCCGGCAAGTCAGTGGAATAGTAATACTCTGTAATGTGCACCATCTTGTGTATTTGCCAGGACTGTTCTACAGTATATGGTAGTGTCTGTTGGTGGTTCAATAAATTATTACCACGCTGTTTTACCCTCACCCTCTGTTGTCTGAGTAGTATTCAGCCCATGTAAAAGCAGTACGGGAGTTCAGTGTGATGAGCCCTGGTCTATGCACTTTTTCTAAAGACAGCCAGACTACAGGACAAGAGCACCCACTGACCCTTTTGGCTCCACAATGCCCTTTTATGACTCTGGCTTTGATTGGATAGTGGCCCATATCTGTACCATACTCTTGAGAAATTATAGGGAGACACAGCAAACCTTTTTATAATGACATATAGTATATGGAAGTGCCACCCTGGAGGAGCTAGACCACCTGTGCAACCTGAATGGGCTGTAGATACTGCCTCATGGTATAGTGGTGACAAGAACGTGATAAAAATGGGAAATCAGAGAATCAGTGAAGGAGAGAGGACTAGTCTGTGGCCAATTGTCTTTTTTGAGGGTTGTCTTGCAGTTGCCTCCAGTGCTCCTGGTCTCACCTTCAATTGCATCAAGTAGAGAACATTGCTTCACAATCTCTAACGGTATGCTTCCACGTGGCGTATTCCAAGCGCTTTGGACGCAACAGACACCCGCCCCGCCAACTAAGAGTTGGAGCTCTGAGCGACCATAATGACAAAAGCTCGCTGCCTCTTCACCTGACAGTAATTACTGCTGATATACCTGAAGGGCCTGTATCTGGCTAAATTTATTAGAAAAAAATAAATAATGTATTTCTTTAAACATTTTCCATTTCCTTTAAGAAACAGATGTTTTCATGCTTTGAATCCGGACTGTTCTTTAAATTCATAGAAGAACTTTCATCCTAGACCCAGTTGACCTTCAAAGATTTGGCTCCCTCCCAATATTTGATTCCTCAAGAAAGGTTTTGTTGATGCCAGACCTCATGATCCTCTCCGAAAATGATGAAGAAGCCTTTTTGTTTGTTATGTTTGTTTACCAAGTGGTCACCATAGAGACTCGAAACACTGTGGCTTCAACAAGAACAGAAAATTAGTCACACATTATCCGAAGCCAACAATAAATAACTACAAATTTCGGCACTTTTCCTGGTTATCATCAACCTGTCTTTGAAATAATGCTTTGAAAGCACATTTTAAAGTTCCCCACGCTAATAGAATTGTTGGTTAAATTAAAAAGGACGTGGACTGCAGTTTAACCAAGAAAGGACCCTCCATGCCATGGTGATAGGGAACATCAGATTGTATTGGAAAAAATTGGGTGAGATCATTCTGTTTTTACTTACCTGCTGAACGCCACCATAAGAAGAATGTCTTGTGTTTTTCTCCTTAGGATATGTATAATTTTGGTACACTGAATAGCATGAATATAAATTTCTAAGACTGGTCTTGCTGACCTGGCACAGAGATACTTGTTGTACTATTGGCCACCATGTTACACATTGGGTGATACCTGGTTTCAAGTATTTTGGCCAATTATATGCTAAACCTGATATAGGGACACTTTTTGTACTAATGGTCACCCTAATACAGACTGAGTGAATACCTAATGAGGCATAGTGCATTTACTCATATTCAGGTACTACACTGTGTGCAGAATTATTAGGCAAATGAGTATTTTGATCACATCATCCTATATATACATGTTGTCCTACTCCAAGCTGTATAGGCTTGAAAGCCAACTGCCAATTATGTAAATCAGGTGACTTGCATCTCTATAATGAGGAGGGGTGTGGTCTAATGACATAAAAAGCCTATATAAGGTGTGCTTAATTATTAGGCAACTCCCTTTCCTTTGGCAGAATGGGTCAGAAGAGAGATTTGACGGACTCTGAAAAGTCAAAAATTGTGAGATGTCTTGCAGAGGGATGCAGCGGTCTTGAAATTTCCAAACTTTTGAAGCGTGATCACCGATCAATCAAGCGTTTCATGGCAAATATCCAATAGGGTCGCAAGAAGCGTGTTGGTAAAAAAAGGCGCAAAATAACTGCCCATGAATTGAGGAAAATCAAGCGTGAAGCTGCCAAGATGCCATTTGCCACCAGTTTTGCCATATTTCATAACTGCAATGTTACTGGAGTATCAAAAAGCTCAAGGTGTGCCATACTCAGGGACATGGCCAAGCTAAGGAAGGCTGAAAAACGACCAACTTTCAACAAGAAACATAAGATAAAACGTCAAGACTGGGCCAAGAAATATCTTAAGACTAATTTTTCTAAGGTTTTATGGACTGATGAAATGAGAGTGACTCTTGATGGGCCAGATGGATGGGCCCGAGGCTGGATCAGTAAAGGGCAGAGAGCTTCACTCCGACTCAGACGCCTGCAAGGTGAAGGTGGGGTACTGGTATGGGCTGGTATCATCAAAGATGAACTTGTGGGACCTTTTCGGGTTGAGGATGGAGTGAAGCTCAATTCCCAGACCTATTGACAGTTTCTGGAAGACACCTTATTCAAGCAGTGGTACAGGAAGAAGTCGGTATCGTTCAAGAAAAACATGATTTTCATGCAGGACAATGCTCCATCACATGCATGTAAATACTCCACAGCATGGCTGGCCACTAAAGGTCTAAAAGAAGAAAAAATAATGACATGGCCCTCTTGTTCACCTGATCTGAACCACGTAGAGAACCTGTGGTCCCTCATAAAATGTGAGATCTACAGGGAGGGAAAACAGTACACCTCTTGGAACAGTGTCTGGGAGGCTGTAGTGGCTGCTGCACGCAATGTTGATCGTAAACAGATCAAGCAACTGACAGGATCTATGGATGGAAGGCTTTTTAGTGTCATCGTAAAGAAAGGTGGCTATATTGGTCACTGATTTTTTTTGTTTTGTTTTTGAATGTCAGAAATGTTTATTTCTAAATTTTGTGTTGCTCTATTGGTTTACCTGGTGAAAATAAACAAGTGAGATGGGTATATATATTTGGTTTTTATTAAGTTGCCTAATAATTCTGCACTGTAATAGTTACCTGCACAAACAGATATCCTCCTAAGATAGCCAAATCTAAAAAAAAACCCACTCCAACTTCCAAAAATATTAAGCTTTGATATCTATGAGTAGTGTTGAGCGACTTTTGCTTTTTTAGGGTCGAGTTTCGTTTCATGAAACCCGACTTTTCCAAAAGTCGGGTCGAGCAAAATCGGCTGACTATAGGGAAAAGTCGGGGTCGTCCCGAAACCCAATGTAAGTCAATGGAGAATTAAAGTCGGCAGTAAGAGGAGGACAGGAAACACACCTACAGTGCCCATTTGAATGCCAAAAGCATAAATTCTTGTTACTGAAGCTTGTCAACCTTAATTAACTTCATAATACTAGTTACGCACTGAAAAATGGGGGTTATTTGGCTACAGTTGTGGGGGGGGAGGGCTGGCTCCAGGTTTTCATGGGCCCAGGGCCAAAGAGCGCCCCTTTAACACATACCACAACTCATGATGCTCCGATACGGCAGAGAAATAGCAGTATAGTACAATGAAAAACACTTCACTTCTTACATCTCCTGACTGATATCCATTTTAAATTCTCCAATACCTCCAAAAACGGACAGTATTTAACTCCATACAGTATTATGGCCAGCGCTTAGTGCGCTATACAGAGTAATGAGGCCCATATATTTCTCCATACGGAATCATTATTCCCATATAATGTTTCAAACCATATATGGTGAGCTCCACATAATGCTACAGTATATGTTGGTCCCAATGGATGAAGCTCCACTGTCTTATGGGCCCAAATAATGCTCCATATATAATGGGCCCCATTTCTACTGCTCTAGTGTATAATAGGCCCTGTAAATGCTGCTCCAGTGTCTGATGTCCACCTTTGGAATGCTCCAGTGTATGGTGGGCCCCATATATCATTCACCAGAGTATAGTGCTACCCAAAAATTGCTGTCCCAACATTGAAAACAATTACATAAGTCTCCATGCTAGGGAATCCCTGCACTACTCTGAACTCCTTGTCGTCCCCATCTTCCATCTCACTGCACTTGGCTGTTTAGGCCCTCCCACCGGCAGAGACACTTTTGCGTACTATGCGGTGCCCTGTGCCAGTGCCATCGCCCATGAGTATGCCCCCCCACCTGCTCAAGGAACCTGCACTTTCATCTGCACCTTCCTCTTTGTCACCGTGTAAGGTGGTATAGTATGCGGGAAGGGGAACCCGAGTTTCCTCTGGGTCAGATTCTGGCTGTGTAGAGTGCGAGGGGAATGTAGTGGTCTGGGTCAATGTACCAGCAGCATCATCCAGCAGTGGCTGGGCCTCAGTGCACTTGTGGCATCCCCAAGAGTATGGTCGCCACTGTGGCATTGCCTTCCTCCTAGGGAGTGTGTTGTCAAGTTTGGGAGCAACGAAGGATCTCTCTAGCAGTGAAACCAACACACAACACATTTCCCACTCCAGGCCAGCAGGGAGACCTCTGAACCTGACTGCTGAGGAGCTGCTCTCTGTGGTCGGGATGAGGTAAGTTAGGGCACTCTGTGCAGGGAAGGGGAATTGTGTGGACGTGAGAAGGGGACCTGGAGGATGAGCAGAGTTAAGGCTCACTCCTAGCTGGAGCGCATGGTCCGGATTCCGGTCTCCGAGGAGTTTGTTGGGACACTGACGTTCCTGCAGCAGAAACCGGGGGAAGTAGCAGCTATAAATGCTCTGTACCCAACTAAGGCTCGGAGGCCCCAGCATCATCGTGTGCGAGGCAGAAGGAAAAGGCTACAGCTGTCTGCTATACAAGTAAAGTCTGAGGAACATCTGTTAGGAGGCGTTTCAGTGAACCACGGTCCTGTGAGTGCTTCCCCCACAAATGCTAGAAAGGAGACGTTCAGAAAGGTACATGTTGGCGGAGTGTTGGAAGGGAGCTTTCCATTCTGGTCCCGGAGGTTGGCAGAGGTCCTGACCCGGAGGACACAGCACGGAGGCAGGCATCTGTGTAACCTGCAGACTGTGAGTAAAGCTTTGGAACTGCACGCTCTGGTGTCCTACAGTTATTCCAGCACCGCTACATCTGGGTACCAGCACCTACACCGCCTGTGCCTTTCCCCCATCACTACATCTACACTTCCCTGGGACTCCAGCTCCACCTGTGGGGAGCTTCACCATCTTTGCTGCACAACACCATCAGTCCCAGAGGATCTGCATGCAGCGTCGGCCTAACATCTATGTTGCCGAACACCACAGGTGGCATCAAACTATCTATATAAACTCTTTACCATTATACCACGCCATTTACATGGGCGCCCAGGGCCACCGTCCGGGTCACCGCTGCTGTGACATCCCACTGACACCGGCCCGGTACCGAGTACCCCACAGCCCTGGGAGGGCGACCCATATGCCGACTGCTGATCGGGCGGCGTTATTCCCACGAACCTCCAAACAGCGTCCCTGAAGGCAAAGTTTTTGGTTTCCGGGGGGCAGTATGATTGCAAAGCTGAACCTTTAAGGAATGTCCAAAAGGGCACCACCAGGAGTGGAGCCTGTGGCTTAATTGGACTGCACCCGGGAAACCACTATCATACAAGCTACAGAAAAGATGGACAGATTGCAAGCTTTGTCGATTCTGTGTGTGGTGTGGTATGTCCGTTTGTAGTTGTGCTAGCGATTTCTCAGCTTTATTCCGTTAACGGCAAGCTTAATAGAGGGATAAGTGGGGCTGTGGCACGTGAGATCGAGCAATAACAGGTCTAGCATTACAGTACATGTCCGGGGCTGCATGCACGCTACACTGAAAGGACCAGCTTTTGTCGCTTACAGGTGCAGATAACCTGCTGAACTCCGTTAGTGATGGGGATCTGGGATTCAGATTATTCCCCGCGAACGATGATTTCCCAGTAAGTTCAGGTCAACCGCAATTCCAGAGTTAGGCCTAACCGTCATTCCGGAAAAAATTACATGTCCAAACCACAGGTGCTGTAGCTTGCTTAACAACTCGGCAGCCGTTCTCAGGCCCAGTATGGATTCAACAACATTGTAGAAAGTTGATAAAGGGTACAGTTTCACCGGATAACACGTATATATGTAGCCTAGTTTACACATTAAAAATATATGTCTATAGATCAGGAGGCAGACTCAGATGTTCTCAGGCCCAGTATGGATTTTACCAGATTGTACAAAGTTGAGAAAGGGTACTTTTTCACTGGATAGCAGGTATATATAGCATAGTTTAAACATGTAAAATCTCCGTGTTCTCAGTATGGATTACACAGCAATCTAAAAAGTGGAAAAAAGGAAATGCATTTGAGGCATACACAACTATATACTTTTGGTGTTATTTTTAAATCTTCATATATATTTCTGTATTGATTGCAGAAATCTAGGAATTATTATTCACGGGAAAAACTTCCGTCACAATTCTCATAGGCGATGCTGACCCTCAATTAATTTGTGTGTTGAGACAGTGAAAACATTTTTTTGTGAATAAAGTCTTGCTGTATCGCACTTCCGTTGATTCCATCACTGTTACTCATCTCAATCCAATTTTTATCACAGGGAGCGATGTAAACATGGTGCTCACTGCCTATCATGATCTGTCACGTAACTTTGGAGTGCAAAAGACAGAAGTCACAGGCCGTAGGCGATTCTATTTGATTGGCATGAGAGGGCACATTTTGAAATGTGCGCCGGAATGTCACACGTTTGTGAGTAGGAAAACTGTGAAAGCTGATGATAAACCACCACTGCATGTAATTGTGAGTCGATGTCCATAAGAAATGGAAGCCACTGATCATCTGGAGCTAGAGCCCAGCCAGAAGGACAGGGCATAGCTACATCTTAACCATCATCTTTCAGTTCAATCAATTTGTAGTGGCAGTCCCAGTGAAGGATTTGACAGCCCAGACTACACAGCGGAGGAGCAGGGAGAGGTAAACATTGCAAATGCTGGGGCCTTGCCCAAGCAAGGGGGGCACACTCGTGGGCGTCGGTACTGGCACTGGGCCCCTCATAGTACAGCGGTGTGTCTGACGGCAGGTGTGCACCACCACTGTCAGAGACACTTGATTGCACTATGAGGGACCCTATGCCAGTGCCCGCGCCCAAGAGTTGGCCTACCCACCTGTCCAGGGCAACGGCACTCGCACGGTTTTGTGCGCTAGGTGGTGACCCAGGCCATGGGGGGGCCGCCCACTTAGGGAGGTTTACAAAGTGGCATATGTAGATGTGTGTCATTCAGCTGCTGCAAAAGGCGAAATAGGTCAACTTCGCGGAATAGGAGGAGGACTAAAGCAAGCCATTTTTCTGGCAACCTATGTGTCATCAAGAGAAGGTGGGACAAAATCCTTGGAAACCCATACATGGTTCATTTTAATGAAGGTTAGATCATCCACATTTTGGGTTGACAGACGGGTCCTTTTTTCTGTCAGGATTGATCCAGCTGCACTGAAGACTCTTTCCGATAGCACACTTGCAGCTGGGCAAGCGAGCTCCTGTAAGGCATATTGTGCCAATTCAGGCCAGGTGTCCAGTTTAGCGGCCCAATAGTCAAAGGGGAATGACCTGTGCGGGAGAACATCGATATGGGAGGAAAAGTAGTTGTTAACCATAGTTGACAACTGCTGTCTCCTGTCACTTTCCATCGATGCAGTATTACCAGTTGTGTGAGCGGTCCGTGAAAAATCAGTCCACAACATTGTCATGAAACCCCTGTCTCCAATGCCACTTCTGCTGTGTGCACCACGAACACCTCTGCCAAGCTGCCCCCGGCCAGTACGGCTCGTGTGAGAACCATCACTGCTGCTGTGTGCTGGGAATGCCTCAACCAACCGGTTAACCAGAGTTGCTTGTTTAGAAGCCAATATTAGGTCAAGGTTCTCCTGTGGCATGATGTTTTGTAATTTGCCTTTATAGCGTGGATCCAGGATGCTGGCCAACCAGTAGTCGTCATCGTTCATCATTTTGGCAATGCGTGGGTCCCTTTTTAGGATCTGCAAGGCATAATCTGACATGTGGGCCAATGGTCCCGGTGTCAAGGATGCACTGCAAGTGCTGGGTGGAGGAGCACTTTCTGGCAAATCCACATCCCTCCAGTCACGCACAAACCCTGTACCAGACCTTGCCACGCCAACATTTTCACTTGCCCCACGAGATGCATCCTCCTCCCCTAAGTAATCATCCCCATCATCATCCTCCTCCTCGTCTTCTTCCTCCACCTCGTCCAGGAGAGGTCCCTGAGCAGACAATGGCTGAATGTCATCAAGGATTCCCTCCACCTCTTCCTCCTCGTCAACATTGGCTGCAGACGCCTGCTCCTTAAGGTGCGTCAAAGTTTGCATGAGCAGACGCATAAGTGGGATGCTCATGCTTAGGATGGCGTCGTCTGCGCTTACCAGCCGTGTGCATTCCTCAAAACACTGAAAGACTTTACAGAGGTCTTTCAGCTTCGACCACTGCACACCTGACAACTCCATGTCTGCTCTCAAAGTGCCTGGCCGTGTATCCTCCCACAAATGCATTATGGCCTGCCTCTGCTCGCACAGCCGCTCAACCATGCGCAGGGTGGAGTTCCACCTTGTTGCAATGTCGATAATGAGGCGGTGGTTGGGAAGGTGGAGCAATCGCTGCAGCTTCTGCATACGAATGGAGTGTACAGGTGACCGGCGGATGTGCGCGCACAGTGTTCGCACCTTCTGGAGCTGGGCTGTTAACTCCGGATAATTATTGAGGAAGCACTGCACCACCAGGTTCAAGGTGTGAGCCAAGCAAGGTATGTGGCTGAGTTTTGAAAGGGCTATGGCTGCCACAAAATTACGGCCGTTATCACTAACTACCTTGCCTGCCTCAAGAAGTACACTGCCCACCCATGACTCAGTTTGTCGCTGAAAGTACTCTGCCAGCACCTCGGCGGTGTGTCTGTTGCCCAAACACATCATCTGCAACACAGCCTGCTGACGCTTTCCACTAGCTGCTCGATAGGGGGACACCTCGTGTGCAACAGTGGCAGCTGCAGATGGAGTGCTCGTATGACTGCGCTCTGTGGACGAGCTTTCGCTTCTGGAGGAGGAGGAGGAGGGTCGAACGCCTACAGCCAACTGTTTCCTATACCGTGGGCTAGGCAGCACTGTCCCACCACCGCTGTCCCCTGTGGACCCTGCATCCACCACATTAACCCAGTGCGCAGTGATGGACACGTAATGGCCCTGGCCATGCCGACTGGACCATGCATCAGTTGTGAGGTGCACCTTTCCACTCACTGACTGCTTGAGTGCATGGACAATGCGGTCTTTCACATGATGAAGGAGGGCTGGGATGGCTTTGCGAGAGAAGAATTGGCGACTGGGTAGGTCATAGCATGGTACTGCATAGGCCATGAGTTCGCGGAAAGCTGCGCTTTCCACCAACTGATAGGGCATCATCTCGAATGAGATTAGTTTGGCAATGTGGGCGTTAAAACCCAGTGTACACGGATGAGAGACTGAGTACTTTCTTGACCTACTCATAGTGTCTGGGAGGGTGAGCTGGACTTGAGAGCTGCATATGGTGGAAGTAGCGGTGGACAGGGCGGACTGAGAGAGGGTTGATGATGGTGATGGATTTGGAGTTCTTTCTGATGGCCTAGATTCAGTCTTTCGTTGATATAACAGTGGGATTCCCTGACTGCTGTGGCCTTGCAACGACACCTCAACATTTGCTGCTGTGCTAACCGGTGGACTTACAGTGGGGGAAACAATGTAGCATTGCTGACTACCTTCTTTGTGATCAGTTGCATATGTGGTACTTGAGGTTTGGTGTTGTGTCCACGCTTGCAAGTGCATGCTGGTTAAATGTCTAAGCATGCAACTGGTATTCAAATTTTTCAGATTTTTCCCTCGGCTAAAGGTCTTTGCGCACTTCTTACAGATAACCTTGGCCTGATCATGAGGATTTTGTTCAAAAAAGTGCCACACTGCACTCTTCCTACTTTGGCAGACATTTTGCGGCCTAGCACGCTGTGATCTTTTGACCCTCTGGACAAGCTGTCCAGCAACTCTTTTGATTTTTGGAACCTGTCTTTGGAGTGCTCCGGGCCTGCCAGATAACAGCTGTTGCAATGTCGATGTCTGCTGTGGATGCTCCTCCTCCTCATCTGAGCTATTGGAAGCAGCACCCTCTTCCCCCAATGGATGCCAATCTGGGTCAACAACTGGGTCATCCATCACCTCCTCTTCAATGTCATGTGCACCTTCCTCTGTGTCACTGTGTATGGTGGTATAGTGTGCGGGAAGGGGCACCTGAGTCTCATCAGGGTCAGAATCTGGCTCTGTACACTGCGAGGACAATGTAGTGCTCTGAGTGAATGTACCAGCAGAATCATCTATCAGTGGCTGTGCATCAGTGCACTCCATGTCAGATTCATCTTGGCCTGGGTAATTCACCATTTCACTTGATAATCCAGGCATGGTATGTGAAAACAGCTCCATGGAGTAATCAGTAGTATGGCCTGCGTCATCCTTCAATCTTGGTTGGGGTGAAGGACACAAGGAAAGGTGTGGTTCATGAACATGAGCCTCCAATGACGACTCAGTGCTTTTATTTTTTACAACTTCAGAAGAGGAGGCGATAGAGCTGGAGGCTGAGTCAGCAATGTAAGACAAAACTTTTTCCTGAAGCTCTGGCTTTAAAAGCGGTTTGCCAACTCCTAGAAAACTAAGCCTTCGAGGACTTGTGGAGCCAGACGATGATGCAGGCTCAACACCTGCATTCGTTCCTATTTTGCTTTTGCCACTACCATCAGATCCACCACCAACACCATCATTACCAGCTGCCAACCCCCGCCCAATTCCACGGCCTCTTCCACCAGCCTTCCTCATTTTTGGTAGAAATGTAGACACAATCCAACAAACTATATAGTAATGTAAAACAAGGTACAAGGTGTCTATAGGACAGGGGAGATTTTGAATTTCTGCACACACTTGTGGACACTGGACACTTTTGGATTGTGTGAGGCCCACTGAATATCACAGCGCTATGTCACAGGCTCAATGTCGCAGGTGTGAAAAATGTCACTAGAGGATAATGGAGATTTTGAATTTCAGCACACACTTGTGGACACTGGACACTTTTGGATTGTGTGAGGCCCACTGAATATCACAGCGCTATGTCACAGGCTCGATGTCGCAGGTGTGAAAAATGTCACTAGAGGATAACGGAGATTTTGAATTTCTGCACACACTTGTGGACACTGGACACTTTTGGATTGTGTGAGGCCCACTGAATATCACAGCGCTATGTCACAGGCTCGATGTAGCAGGTGTGAAAAATGTCACTAGAGGATAACGGAGATTTTGAATTTCTGCACACACTTGTGGACACTGGACACTTTTGGATTGTGTGAGGCCCACTGAATATCACAGCGCTATGTCACAGGCTCGATGTCGCAGGTGTGAAAAATGTCACTAGAGGATAACGGAGATTTTGAATTTCTGCACACACTTGTGGACACTGGACACTTTTGGATTGTGTGAGGCCCACTGAATATCACAGCGCTATGTCACAGGCTCGATGTAGCAGGTGTGAAAAATGTCACTAGAGGATAACGGAGATTTTGAATTTCTGCACACACTTGTGGACACTGGACACTTTTGGATTGTGTGAGGCCCACTGAATATCACAGCGCTATGTCACAGGCTCGATGTCGCAGGTGTGAAAAATGTCACTAGAGGATAACGGAGATTTTGAATTTCTGCACACACTTGTGGACACTGGACACTTTTGGATTGTGTGAGGCCCACTGAATATCACAGCGCTATGTCACAGGCTCGATGTCGCAGGTGTGAAAAATGTCACTAGAGGATAACGGAGATTTTGAATTTCTGCACACACTTTTGGACACTGGACACTTTTGGATTGTGTGAGGCCCACTGAATATCACAGCGCTATGTCACAGGCTTGATGTTGCAGGTGTGAAAAATGTGACTAGAGGATAATGGAGATTTTGAATTTCAGCACACACTTGTGGACACTGGACACTTTTGGATTGTGTGAGGCCCAGTGAATATCACAGCGCTATGTCACAGGCAGAAATTGGCTAGTGTATGACAAACTACAAGGTGTATATAGAATTGGGCAGAATAGGAATCTCCCTAGAGTGTAGGTCTGTAAGAACGTAACAAGTCCTCGACTTATCCTTACAGAGCGACACACAGATAGCTTCACTGTGGCCGTGATAACAGCCATTACACGGTACTGAGAGAGGAGCGTGCACGTACACGGCTGTCCGGGGTACGTAAAATTGTCAAGCTCCGTGTTTTTTAAGTATACGGACTGACACACGCTGTCTCTCTACAGTTTTGAATGTGATCAAACAGCAAATATATTTAACTGTTTGAAAACTAGACAAAACTAGAAGGTGCAGGTCTGTAAGAATGGAACATGTCCTCGACTTATCCTTACAGAGCGACACACAGATAGCTTCACTGTGGCCGTGATAACAGCCGTTACACGGTACTGAGAGAGGAGCGTGCACGTACACGGCTGTCCGGTGTACGTAAAATTGTCAAGCTCCGTGTTTTTTAAGTATACGGACAGACACACACTGTCTCTCTATAGTTTTGAATGTGATCAAACAGCAAATATATTTAACTGTTTGAAAGCTAGACAAAACTAGGAGGTGCAGGTCTGTAAGAACGGAACATGTCCTCGACTTATCCTTACAGAGTGACACACAGATAGCTTCACTGTGGCTGTGATAATAGCCGTTACACGGTACTGTGTGAGGAGTGTGCACCGCTGTATAGTGTGAAAAAATGCACGCTCAGTACCTTACCAGGACAAAAAAAAAATTGGGATTGCTTTTAAAAAAGCAGTTTGCAGAGCAGTGGGTAAACAGCAATGCAGCCGTCAGGAAGCCTTAGAAGGCAGCCTAACAACCAACACCGCTGATCCAGCAAAATATAGCCTCCACTTGCACTGCACACACAGTGACTGGTGTGTTGTACAGGCAAAATCGCTAGCAGCAGAAGCAGTTTTTGGTGTCTTCTTCCCTGCCTAACGCTCTCCCTACAAAATCAGCAGCAGCAGCAGCTCTCCCTATTCTGAGATCAGCATGAGTAACATGGCGGTCGGCGTGCACGCCCTTTTATACCCCCTGTGACGCCCACCAAAGCAAGCCAATCACTTGCATGCCCTTCTGAAAGATGGTGGTGACCCCTGCCTATGTCATCACGTTGCCCACAGTGTCCGTGGATCCTGATTGGCTGAAAAAGAGCGCAAAACAAACTTTTGAAACGCGACTTTGGCGCTTAAGTCGCCGACCTCGTGGCCGACCTCATCCTAGGGTCGGGTTTCGTTTCATGAAACCCGACTTTGCCAAAAGTCGGCGACTTTTGAAATTTTTCGACCCGTTTCGCTCAACTCTATCTATGAGTCTTTTGGGTTGATTGAGAACATATTTGTTATTCATTAATAAAAGGAATCCTCTCAAATACAACTTGCCTAATAATTCTGCACACGGTGTACAAATTCATGTCAAGTATATTTACTGTTCATCTTTACATTCACTTTCCTGCTTCAGACAGGTCCATAGGTCAGTCCACTTCCCTACACCATTATGCTGCTCCTGCATCCGTGAGCCTTTCTCAACAATCTCCTACTCGGCATGCTCTGCAATCAGGAGTCTCGCACAACAATCTCTCGCCCAGCTTGCTCTGCCCTGCACGCCTGGCGGTGCTCCCCGTCCCTTCCTGCACTCATCCTCTCTTGCTGCTGCGTGGCCTAATGCTAAATGCAATGGGACACAAATTTTCACTTTTGCCTCTCGCTGGCGGGAACTCCCTCTCGCGTCCCACACAAATAGTCCTTATCCCCCTCTGGTTCACCACGCCCCTGCTCTGCAGGTCATAGGTCTCCTCCGTCCTTAATTTCCATTTCCCCTGCAGCAGTTCCTGACCCGGTGCCCTGTCAGCACTCACAGCTCGGTCTTCTTCCTTACAAGGTGATGGTGGAGGAAGCAGAGGAGGAGGAAGAGGCAACATGTAGATTGTAGATTGTAAACTTGCGAGCAGGGCCCTCACTCCTCCTGTAACTGTTTAAACTTACTTTGTATTGCTTTTTTTTGTCTGTATATGTCCCCTGACTATAAGCAATGGGTATAACTGTAAGTACCACTTAATTGATATGATTGGGCAGAGGTGCAAAATGCGCAATATTAAAAATTAACTTTTATTTTCTTATTAAAATACCAATTTTTTATATAAAATATCAACCCTAGGGAAAACTTGTGCAACGTAAAACCAAATATAGTTAGCTATACTGTATATACGTGTGGGGAAACAGCTGGAGTTAGGAAGAGATGGTGTAGGACCGGGTTTTGGCCACTAGGGGGAGACAAAGAACAGCAGGAAAAGGAGACGGTGCAGTACTGAGGTTTGGCCACTAGAGGGAGACAAAAGGAAGCAGGGAAAGGACTTAACAGCAGCTAATGCTGAAGAAACCACATAGTCATGGTGGGCAGAGTTGTGGGGAATCGAGAGGGGAATTACCAGGCAGGGGAATAAAAAGGGAGAGAGAGTTCCAGAAGGGAGCCAGTCCAGGAGGAGGAGTTCAGCGTAGGAAGAGATTGAAGAAGGAAGAGCTTCGGAAGGGACTGGAAGGAGAGACAGTCAGGAGGGTGGCCTTGACCGGATAGCCGCAGGACAGAAGACGCCCGGGGGTACCAGACGGACGGACACGGACAGGCAAAGTGCCGTGGTGGTAGGCCTAGGGCAGCCACAGCGATAGAACTGCGAGGGACGTCACTTTAGGAGAGAGAAGAAGGTGCAAGGTACCAGGGCCTGTGTGTTCGGAACCTGTCGTGTTGCTTTGGTCGTCGGGAGGACGACCAATAAAGAGGACCTGTTGAACGTACACCAGTTTCCGTCTCCAGTCTGATTGCGGTGAAAAAGGGACCACCCCCAGTCGGCCCAAGTTACTACAATGGACTAGGGGCTCAGCGGGAAAAAATGGTGACCACCCGCTGTCGCCAGAAGTAGGACCGTTTGATAGGCAAGGAAGCCTATCAAGCATAAGCACGAAAAAAACTGCTTAAGCAGGTCTTAATCCTGCTCATTTAGACACTGTTCACATGTTCAGGTTTTAAGTATATTAGATAGGGACTGCTTCGATAGGGGTTACCTTGACGTGGTGGAGCAGCTTGGCATACATTTTTTTGCAAAAAAAGTATCGACTAAATACCCTGCATTTGTTGTCATCTTTTTATCAGCACTTGCTGACTACTATTATATGTCTTACTACAAGGTATTTTTGCACATTTTTCATTCTGTGCTTTGTTTGTGTTTCAATCAGTGGGTGGTGTGAACATTGTCCTACAGACTTGTTCACATTTGTGCATTTCACATGTGTTTTTAATCCAGTTTTTTTCATGCTTATGCATGATTTGAGAGACCCCACCCCTCTCTTGTGTGACATGCACAAAAGGAGCTGTCTCACGCCACGAGCCCGTACAGGTAAGCGCCTGTCTTAATCCTGCTCATTTAGACACTGGTCACATGTTCAGGTTTTAAATATATTAGATAGGGACTGCTTCGATAGGGGTTACCTTGACGTGGTGGAGCAGCTTGGCATACATTTTTTTGCAAAAAAACGTATCGACTAAATACCCTGTATTTGTTGTCATCTTTTTATCAGCACTTGCTGACTACTATTATATGTCTTACTACAAGGTATTTTTGCACATTTTTCATTTTGTACTTTGTTTGTGTTTCAATGTTTTTTATTGTTGTTTTCTTAAGTGAACTGACTTAACCCCTTAACGCCCAATGAGTCTGCATCTTTTCAGGGACATGACAGCTGCTCTGATCAGCTGACATATGCCTGGAACAGTCGTGGATGGAATCAGTATTCATTTGCGGCTGTTAATGTGTTAAATGCTGCTGTCAAACTCTGACAGTGGGATTTAACATGCACGTGCAGGAAGCGCGTCTTTACCTCCTCCCATCTGTGCCCGTTTAACATGACCACGGGTCGCCGATGAATTGGCATGACAACCCGGGGTCAGAAGACCCCGTGGTTGACATTGCTGGATCGCTATGAGCGTCGCCTGGTGGTCAGCGCTCATAGCACGTGAGCATTTCTGCTATGTATAGCAGGGTTGCTCGTCTACTTCCTTTTCCGCCTCTGCTTTGTTCTTCCACTGAGCCCCTGCTATCAGGCGGGAAAACCAGCTGTAGTTTTCTGTGTACTCACACATTTTGCTATTCTACTCCAGTGACGGAGGTAATGATGTTACGTTGTCCTTGTAGCGGGGATCCAGCAGGGATGCCACCCAGTAATCAGCAATGGTAACATTACAGGCAATTTGTCAGTCATTAAGCAGGCACAGCAGCATGTATTGGCTCATGTGTGCCAGGCTGTCCATAGGCAATGTTAAGCTGTGCTCGGTTCGAGGTTTATGGTCTGTGTCCTCTGCGTAACAACAGGAGAGGACTAGGACCCTGGAAAACTGTATGTGCTGGGGGGGTGGGGTCTAGTGTCTGCTGCCTAGAGCGCTGGGAAGGGAAGCTTCCAGAAGGAGAGATTGCTATTGACGCTGTGTGTGAGGCAGATGAGAAAAAGCAAGGAGACTGGACTCTGTAAAAGACTGCTGCCAGCATGTGTGAGGGTGTTAACCCTTCATCTTGGGAACCTGCAGTTTTGCTGTGGAACAAGGACAGAGCATTCTTGAGAGCTGTGAGACTGTGGAGCTCAATGGAATCCCTTTTGTGGCGAGCTGAGAAACAATAGAAAACAGTTATCCTGTGCAGATTCAGGCGGTTTGCTCTCAGAAGAATTCATGAGTGACTACTGGAGGAGAGACGTATCCTTACCATCCGTATTGAGAGGGATCCTGACAAGGCCTATTGAAGTGCTATCCTGGTCCAGATCCTGAAGCTACAGAGCTGTAAGTCCCCGGCGTGTGGGCTTGGCAACAGCTGACAAGACGCAGAGCCTTGTTTTGCTGTAACTGTTTGGCGCTGAAGATTTTGTGACTGGCTGTAGCCGATGCAAATTGTACGCCTGAGTGGAGACTCACCTCAGATTAATGGTACCATAGTCATAGATACCCGGGTATCCCTAGATTAAGTATTTAAGACCTTCTGTTATATTTATATGTATTGTTATTGTGGATTTTGAATGGTTTATACTCAGTGTGCCATCCCAGGGGGTCCCATAATATCACTTCATCCGATTTACACCTGTTTTCATAGTACCTGATTTGACCTTCTGGATAGGTAAATTTATTTCATTTCCCAGTGTAACACACTCAAAAAGAGAACCTTGGGATTGGCATATTGATTTCAGCTCCGGCTGAGTGAGTGTATTGAATAAGGGTATTTCAGTCTGTTTCTTTCAAATACTAAATCTCACTCCTACTGATATTTTAGTAAAGACAATATTGGGATTTCTGGCTCAGTCTTGGTTTGTGACCCACTGGATCTTATTCGGACCTCTGGTCTTTACACTCTGTATTCCCCCAGCCACACTACAATGATGTCCGTGAGCTGATTTACATGTCACCCCGCTGTAAACACAGTTGTACATCCTCCTCATTCTTCTACCTCATCCTCCCAAATTGTCCCCTGGCTGTACAATTGGGTACCTCTCCGCTGTTGGGACAGTAACCCACCCTCTGAGCCATGTGTGGCTGACAGGCCTGGTAACAGTGTGAATTGGCCCTGCTTCTTTTGCTCCTCTTCCGCCTGTGCCACCACCTCATTGTTGACCTTGTGCACTATCCATTCCACGTACTCATCCTCCAACATAGCAAGTGGTTGGGTATGAGTGCACTCAGTCTCTTCCACTTCAGGGACAGGGCTAGGTGGATGAGCCATGGAACTACATCCAACGGAGTCATCAAAAAGTAGAAGAGACTGCTGCATTACTTGGGGCTCAGACTGCTTGGCTGATATGCAACAGGGTGAGGTGGAAGTCAGATGACCATGGTCCTCAGGTGCCAACTATGCACTTTCTGCAGTGCATTGGGTGGAAGATTATTCGAAGGAACTGAGGTACTCTTAACCATCCAATCTAAAACATTTTCAACATCTTGTGGCCTCACCATTCTTGCAGTGGTATTAGGACCTAAGAAAGGAAGCATAATGTTCTGTCGCCTGCATACACCAGAGGAAGCTGTTGCATTTGGGCACATAGCAGTTACAGAATGACCATGTCCTCTTCTTGGAGTAGCTACACCACCACCATTAGCAGAACCATAACAACCATAGCCACTTGCACATCCCCTATTTGATGCTCTTCTCATTTTTGGAAGTGTTTTTTTCTGCACACTACTTGCATGAGATGGTGGAAGAGTAGATTTATTTCTTTGCTACACTACTAGAAAACACAGCGTTCCAAAAAAATTATTTGTTTCGACTACAAGTGGGAAAGAGATGGCAGATTCCAATTATTTATTTGTGAGACTACAAGAAAACACAGCGGTCCAGAAAAATTACTTATTTGGTGTACAAATGGCAACAAGACAGCTGATGCCAATTATTTATTTCCCAGACAACTTTAAAAGACACTGTGGTCCAGAGAAAGTATTTATTTGGCCTACAAATGGCAATGAGATGGCTGATGTGAATTATTTATTTCTCAGACTACTGGAAAGCACACAGTGGTCCAGAAAAAATATTTCTTTGGCCTACAAATGGCAACCGGACAGCTGATGCCAATTATTTATTTGCAACACTACTAAAAAACACAGCGGTCCACAAAAATTATTTATTTGGTCCACAAATTGCAATGAGATGGCTGATGTCAATTATTTTTTCTCTGACTACTATAAAACACACAGCAGTTGAGAAAAAATATTTTTTTAGCCTACAATTGCCAATAAAAAGGCTGATGCCAATTATTTATTTCTCAGACTACTAGAAAACACACAGCAGTCCTGAAAAGTTATTTCTTTAGCCTACAAATGGCAACAAAGCGGCTGATGCCAATTATTTATTTACAACAAATTCGTGGAGAACAGAAGTCCCTGAACACTGGAGAAGAGCAAATGTTGCTCCTATCTTCAAAAAGGGGAAGAATGTGGACCCAGGCAGCTATAGGCCGGTGAGTCTGACTTCTATACCAGGAAAGAACTCTGAACAAATTATTAAACAACATGTATGTCAGTACCTGGATAAGAATGAAGTGATTAAACAGAGTCAGCATGGGTTTGTAACTAATAAGTATATCAGACTAACTTAATTTCCTTCTATGACAGAATCACTGATTGGGTGGATCAAGGAAATGCTGTAGATATAGTATATCTTGACTTCAGCAAAGCATTTGACAAAGTATCTCACACAATCCTTATTGAAAAAATGACTAAGTATGGAATGGACAAGGCAGCTGTTAGGTGGATTCATAACTGGCTTAGTGATTGGACCCAAAGAGTGGTTGTAAATGGCTGCACATCCAGTTGTAAGAATGTGTCAAGTGGGGTACCACAGGGCTATGTCATGGGCCCTGTATTGTTCAACATCTTTATCAACGATTTAGATGAAGGAATTGAGGGTAAACTGATTAAATTTGCTGAGGACACAAAGCTTGGAGGGATAGCTAATACTAAAGAAGAGAGAGAGGATTCAAAAAGATATAAATAAACTGAGGCAGTGGGCAGCAACTAACAGAATGGTTTTCAACAGGGAAAATGCAAAGTACTACATCTGGGCAATAAAAATGAAAAAAGCATATACAGAATGGGAGGAATAGGGCTAAGCAACAGCACATGTGAAAAAGACTTGGGTATACTAATAGATCACAGACTGAATATGAGTCAACAGTGTGATGCAGCAGCAAAAAGGGCAAATGCAATTCTAGGATGTATTAACAGAAGCATACAGTCTAGATCACGTGAAGTCATTATTGCCCTCTACTCCTCTTTGGTCAAACCTCATCTCGAATACTGTGTACAGTTTTGGGCGCCACATTTTAAAAAAGACATCAACAAACTGGAGCAAGTTCAGAAAAGAGTGACCAGAATGGTGACCGGTCTGCAAACCCTGTCTTATGAGGAAAGGTTGCATGATTTTGGAATGTTTAGCTTGCAAAAGAGAAGACTGAGAGGAGACTTAATAACTGTCCTCAAATATCTCAAGGGCTGTCACATTGTAGAAGGATCATCTTTATTCTCATTTGCACAAGGAAAGACTAGAAGCAATGGGATGAAACTGAATGGGAGGAGACACAGATTAGATATTAGAAAAAACTTTTTGACAGTTTGAGTGATCAATGAGTGGAACAGGCTGCCATGAGAGGTGGTGAGTAGAGTTGAGCGAAACGAGTCGAAAAAATTCAAAAGTCGCCGACTTTTGGCAAAGTCCGGTTTCATGAAACGAAACCCGACCCTAGGATGAGGTCGGCCACGAGGTCGGCGACTTACGCGCCAAAGTCGCGTTTCAAAAGTTTGTTTTGCGCTCTTTTTCAGCCAATCAGGATCCACGGACACTGTGGGCAACATGATGACATAGGCACGGGTCACCACCATCTTTCAGAAGGGCATGCAAGTGATTGGCTTGCTTTGGTGGGCGTCACAGGGGGTATAAAAGGGCGTGCACGCCGACCGCCATCTTACTTCTGCCGATCTTAGTATAGGGAGAGGTTGCTGCTGATTCTGTAGGGAGAGCGTTAGGCAGGGAAGAAGACAAAAAAACTGCTTCTGCTGCTAGCGATTTGGCCTGCACAACACACCAGTCACTGTGTGTGCAGTGCAAGGGGAGGCTATATAGTGGTGTATCAGTGGTGTTGGTTGTTGGGCTGCCTTCTAAGGCTTCCTGACATTCCTGCATTGCTGTTTACCCACTGCTCCGCAAACTGCTTTTTTAAAAGCAATCCCAATTTTTTTTTTTTTGTCTTGCTGAGAAGACAAAAAAACTGCTTCTGCTGCTAGCAATTTGGCCTGCACAACACACCAGTCACTGTGTGTGCAGTGCAAGGGGAGGCTATATAGTGGTGTATCAGTGGTGTTGGTTGTTGGGCTGCCTTCTAAGGCTTCCTGACATTCCTGCATTGCTGTTTACCCACTGCTCCGCAAACTGCTCTTTTAAAAGCAATCCAATCTCCCTTATCCTCTAGTCACTTTTGTCACAGCTGTGCCATCGAGCCTGTCACATAGCGCTCAGATATTCATTGGGCCTCACACAATCCAAAAGTGTCCAGTGTCCAAAAGTGTGTGCAGAGATTCAAAATCTCCCTTATCCTCTAGTCACTTTGGTCACAGCTGTGCCATCGAGCCTGTCACATAGCGCTCAGATATCAGTGGGCCTCACACAATCCAAAAGTGTCCATCCAGTGTCCAAAAGTGTGTGCAGAGATTCAAAATCTCCCTTATCCTCTAGTCACTTTGGTCACAGCTGTGCCATCGAGCCTGTCACATAGCGCTCAGATATCAGTGGGCCTCACACAATCCAAAAGTGTCCATCCAGTGTCCAAAAGTGTGTGCAGAGATTCAAAATCTCCCTTATCCTCTAGTCACTTTGGTCACAGCTGTGCCATCGAGCCTGTCACATAGCGCTCAGATATCAGTGGGCCTCACACAATCCAAAAGTGTCCATCCAGTGTCCAAAAGTTTGTGCAGAGATTCAAAATCTCCCTTATCCTCTAGTCACTTTGGTCACAGCTGTGCCATCGAGCCTGTCACATAGCGCTCAGATATCAGTGGGCCTCACACAATCCAAAAGTGTCCAGTGTCCAAAAGTGTGTGCAGAGATTCAAAATCTCCCTTATCCTCTAGTCACTTTGGTCACAGCTGTGCCATCGAGCCTGTCACATAGCGCTCAGATATCAGTGGGCCTCACACAATCCAAAAGTGTCCAGTGTCCAAAAGTGTGTGCAGAGATTCAAAATCTCCCTTATCCTCTAGTCACTTTGGTCACAGCTGTGCCATCGAGCCTGTCACATAGCGCTCAGATATCAGTGGGCCTCACACAGTGTCTGCAGAAATTCAAAATCTCCCCTGTCCTATAGACACCTTGTACCTTGTTTTACATTACTATATAGTTTGTTGGATTTTGTCTACATTTCTACCAAAAATGAGGAAGGCTGGTGGAAGAGGCCGTGGAATTGGGCGGGGGTTGGCAGCTGGTAATGATGGTGTTGGTGGTGGATCTGATGGTAGTGGCAAGAGCAAAATAGGACCAAATGCAGGAGGTGCTGACCCTGCGTCATCGTCTGGCTACATAAGGCCTCGAACGCTTAGTTTTCTAGGAGTTGGCAAACCGCTTTTAAAGCCAGAGCTTCAGGAAAAAGTTTTGTCTTACATTGCTGACTCAGCCTCCAGCTCTATCGCCTCCTCTTCTTCAGTTGTAAAAAGTAAAAGCACTGAGTCGTCATTGGAGGCTCATGTTCATGAACCACACCTTTCCTTGTGTCCTTCACCGCAACCAAGATTGAAGGATGACGCAGGCCATACTACTGATTACTCCATGGAGCTGTTTTCACATACCATGCCTGGATTATCAAGTCAAATGGTGAATTACCCAGGCCAAGATGAATCTGACATGGAGTGCACTGATGCACAGCCGCTGATGGATGATTCTGCTGGTACATTCACTCAGAGCACTACATTGTCCTCGCAGTGTACAGAGCCAGATTCTGACCCTGATGAGACTCAGGTGCCCCTTCCCGCACACTATACCACCATACACGGTGACACAGAGGAAGGTGCACATGACATAGAAGAGGAGGTGATGGATGACCCAGTTGTTGACCCAGATTGGCATCCATTGGGGGAAGAGGGTGCTGCTTCCAATAGCTCAGATGAGGAGCATCCACAGCAGACATGGACATCGCAACAGCTGTTATCTGGCAGGCCCGGAGCACTCCAAAGACAGGTTCCAAACATCAAAAGAGTTGCTGGACAGCTTGTCCAGAGGGTCAAAAGATCACAGCGTGCTAGGCCGCAAAATGTCTGCCAAAGTAGGAAGAGTGCAGTGTGGCACTTTTTTGACCAAAATCCTCATGATCAGGCCAAGGTTATCTGTAAGAAGTGCGCAAAGACCTTTAGCCGAGGGAAAAATCTGAAAAATTTGAATACCAGTTGCATGCTTAGACATTTAACCAGCATGCACTTGCAAGCGTGGACACAACACCAAACCTCAAGTGCCACATGTGCAACTGATCACAACGAAGGTAGTCAGCAATGCTACATTGTTTCCCCCACTGTAAGCCCACCGGTTAGCACAGCAGCAAATGTTGAGGTGTCGTTGCAAGACCACAGCAGTCAGGGAATCCCACTGTTATATCAACGAAAGACTGATTCTAGGCCATCAGAAAGAACACCAACTCCATCACCATCATCAACCCTCTCTCAGTCTGCCCTGTCCACCGCTACTTCCACCATATGCAGCTCTCAAGTCCAGCTCACCCTCCCAGACACTATGAGTAGGTCAAGAAAGTACTCAGTCTCTCATCCACGTACACTGTGTTTGAACGCCCACATTGCCAAACTAATCTCATTTGAGATGATGCCCTTTCGGTTGGTGGAAAGCACAGCTTTCCGTGAACTCATGGCCTATGCAGTACCACGCTATGACCTACCCAGTCGCCACTTCTTCTCTTGCAAAGCCATCCCAGCCCTCCACCATCATGTGAAAGACTGCATTGTCCATGCACTCAAGCAGTCAGTGAGCGGAAAGGTGCACCTCACAACTGATGCATGGTCCAGTCGGCATGGCCAGGGCCGTTACGTGTCCATCACTGCGCACTGGGTTAATGTGGTGGATGCAGGGTCCACAGGGGACAGCGGTGGTGGGACAGTGCTGCCTAGCCCACGGTATAGGAAACAGTTGGCTGTAGGCGTTCGACCCTCCTCCTCCTCCTCCTCCAGAAGCGAAAGCTCGTCCACAGAGCGCAGTCGTACGAGCACTCCATCTGCAGCTGCCACTGTTGCACACGATGTGTCCCCCTATCGAGCAGCTAGTGGAAAGCGTCAGCAGGCTCTGTTGCAGATGATGTGTTTGGGCGACAGACACACCGCCGAGGTGCTGGCCGAGTACTTGAAGGGACAAACTGAGTCATGGCTGGGCAGTGTACATCTTGAGGCAGGCAAGGTAGTTAGTGATAACGGCCGTAATTTTGTGGCAGCCATAGCCCTTTCAAAACTCAGCCACATACCTTGCTTGGCTCACACCTTGAACCTGGTGGTGCAGTGCTTCCTCAAAAATTATCCGGAGTTAACAGCCCTGCTCCAGAAGGTGCGAAGACTGTGCGCGCACATCCGCCGGTCGCCTGTACACTCCGTTCGTATGCAGAAGCTGCAGCGATTGCTCCACCTTCCCAACCACCGCCTCATTATCGACATTGCAACAAGGTGGAACTCCACCCTGCACATGGTGGAGCGGCTGTGCGAGCAGAGGCAGGCCATAATGCATTTGTGGGAGGATACATGGCCAGGCACTTTGAGAGCAGACATGGAGTTGACAGGTGTGCAGTGGTCGAAGCTGAAAGACCTTTGTAAAGTCCTTCAGTGTTTTGAGGAATGCACACGGCTGGTAAGCGCAGACGACGCCATCCTAAGCATGAGCATCCCACTTATGCGTCTGCTCATGCAAACTTTGACGCACCTTAAGGAGCAGGCGTCTGCAGCCAATGTTGATGAGGAGGAAGAGGAGGAGGGAATCCTTGATGACATTCAGCCATTGTCTGCTCAGGGACCTCTCCTGGACGAGGTGGAGGAAGAAGAGGAGGAGGAGGATGATGATGGGGATGATTACTTAGGGGAGGAGGATGCATCTCGTGGGGCAAGTGAAAATGTTGGCGTGGCAAGGTCTGGTACAGGGTTTGTGCGTGACTGGAGGGATGTGGATTTGCCAGAAAGTGCTCCTCCACCCAGCACTCGCAGTGCATCATTGACACCGGGAACATTGGCCCACATGTCAGATTATGCCTTGCGGATCCTAAAAAGGGACCCCCGCATTGCCAAAATGATGAACGATGACGACTACTGGTTGGCCAGCATCCTGGATCCACGCTATAAAGGCAAATTACAAAACATCATGCCACAGGAGAACCTTGACCTAATATTGGCTAATAAACAAGCAACTCTGGTAAATCGGTTGCTTGAGGCATTCCCAGCACACAGCAGTGGTGATGGTTCTCACACGAGCCATACGGGCCGGGGGCAGCTTGGCAGAGCAGAAGTGGCGTTGGAGACAGGGGTTTCATGACAATGTTGTGGACTGATTTTTCAAATACTGCTCACACAACTGGTAATACTGCATCGATGGAAAGTGACAGGAGACAGCAGTTGTCAACTATGGTTACAAACTACTTTTCCTCCCATATCGATGTTCTCCCAC
The DNA here is from genome assembly GCF_039654945.1 of Dendrobates tinctorius. NCBI lineage: Eukaryota > Metazoa > Chordata > Amphibia > Anura > Dendrobatidae > Dendrobates > Dendrobates tinctorius. Next base: position 10,967,779 of record NW_027361715.1, read on the forward strand.
ACAGGTCATTCCCCTTTGACTATTGGGCCGCTAAACTGGACACCTGGCCTGAATTGGCCCAATATGCCTTACAGGAGCTCGCTTGCCCAGCTGCAAGTGTGCTATCGGAAAGAGTCTTCAGTGCAGCTGGATCAATCCTGACATAAAAAAGGACCCGTCTGTTAACCCAAAATGTGGATGATCTAACCTTCATTAAAATGAACCACGCATGGGATTCCAAGGATTTTGTCCCACCTTCCCCTGATGACACATAGGGTGACAGAAAAATGGCTTGCTTTGGTCCACCTCTTCCTGGTACTTCACCTATTTCGCCTTTTGCATCAGCTGAATGTCCAACATCAACATATGCCACTTTCTAAAACTCCCTAACTGTGCTGCCTCCCCCCCATGGCCGGGGTCACCACCTAGCGCACGACACCGTGCGAGTGCCGTTGCCCTGGACAGGTGGGTAGGCCGACTCTTGGGCGCGGGCACTGGCACAGGGTCCCTCATAGTGCAATCAAGTGTCTCTGACGGTGGTGGTGCACACCCGCCGTCAGACACACCGCTGTACTATGAGGGGCCCAGTGCCAGTACCGATGCCCACGAGTGGGCCCCCCTTGCTTGGGCAGGGCCCCAGCATTTGCAATCTTTACCTCTCCCTGCTCCTCTGCTGTGTAATCTGGGCCGTCAAATCCATACTGTGCCTGACACCGTCTGAGCCTGCCTCCTGATGTATAGACATATATTTTGAATGTGTACGCTATCCATACATGTTATCCGGGGATACGGTACCCTTTCTAACCTTTGTGCAATCACGTGCAATCCATACTGGGCCTAACACCGTCTGAGCCTGCCTCCTGAGACATATATTTTGAATGTGTACGCTATCCATACATGTTATCTGGGGATACGGTACCCTTTCTAACCTTTGTGCAATCACGTGCAATCCATACTGGGCCTAACACCGTCTGAGAATGATAGATGGGGCCCACCATACACTGGAACATTCCAAAGGTGGACATCAGACACTGGAGCAGCATTTACAGGGCCCATTATACACTAGAGCATTAGAAATGGGGCCCATTATGTTTGGAGCATTATTTGGGCCCATAAGACAGTAGAGCTTCATCCATGGGGACCAACATATACTGTAGCATTATGTGGAGCTCATCATATACTGTTTCAAACATTATATGGGACCAATGATTCTGTATGGAGAAATAGATGGGCCTCGTCATGAGATGTAAAAAGTGAGGTATTTTTCATTGTACTATACCGCTATTTCTCTGCCGTATCGGAGCATGATGAGTTGTGGTATGTGTTAAAGGGGCGCTCTTTCGCCCAGGGCACATGAAAACCTGGAGCCAGCCCTCCCCCCCCACAGTCTGTAGCCAAATAACCCCCATTTTTCAGTGCGTAACTTGTATTATGAAGTTAATTAAGGTTGACAAGCTTAAGTAAGAAGAATTGATGCTTTTGGCATTCAAATGGGCACTGTAGGTGTGTTTCCTGTCCTCCTCTCACTGCCGACTTTTATTCCCCATTGACTTACATGGGGTGTCGTGTTTCGGGACGACCCCGACTTTTCCCTATAATCGGACGATCTTGCTCGACCCGACTTTTGGAAAAGTCGGGTTTCACGAAACGAAACGCGACCCTAAAAAACCAAAAGTCGCTCAACTCTAGTGGTGAGTTCTCCTTCAATAGAAGTCTTCAAACAGAGGCTGGACAGACATCTGTCTGGGATGATTTAGCGAATCCTGCTTTGAGCAGGGGGTTGGACCAGATGGCCCAGGAGGTCCCTTCCAACTCTACGATTCTATGATTCTAAGAACATTACTTGAAAACACACAGTAGTCAAGAAAAATTATTTATTTGGCTACAAATTATTTATTTGGCAACCGGACAGCTGATGCCAATTATTTATTTGTAACATTACTAGAAAACACACACAGAGATCCAGAAAAATTACTTATTTGGCCTACAAATGGCAAAGAGATGGCTGATGCCAATTATTCATTTGTCAGACTACTAGAAAACAGCAGTCCTGAAATATTATTTCTTTAGCCTATGAATGGCATCAAAATGGCTGATGTCAATTATTTATTTACAACATTACTTGAAAACACACAGTGGTCAAGAAAAATTATTTCTTTGCCTACAAATGGCAACAGGACAGCTGATGCCAATTATTTATTTGTAACACTACTAGAAAACACAGCGGGCCAGAAAAATTATTTCTTTTACCTACAAATGGCAAAAAAGGCTGATGCCAATTATTTATTTACAAAATTACTTGAAAACACACAGTAGTCAAGAAAAATTATTTATTTGGCCTGTAAATGGCAACAACACAGCTGATGCCAATTATTTATTTCTCAGACTACTGGAAGACACCACAATCCAATTATTTATTATATTTATCATACTACTAGAAAGCACACAGTGGGGTCCTGAAAAATTATTTCTTTGGTCTTCAAATGGAAACGAGATGGCTGATACCAATTATTATTATTTCTCTGACTACAAGAAAACATACGGCAGTCCTGAAAAAATATTTATTTGGCTATAAATGGCAGGAACACAGCTGATACCAATTATTTCTTTCTCAGACTACTAAAAAAACACACAGCGGTCCTGAAAAATTATTTATTTGGCCTATGAATGGCAACAAGATGCCTGATTCCAATTATTTATTTCAATACTTGGCATGGCTGTGAAGGTTCTGGGAGTTCCCACAGTCTAAAAGCTTGTTGATAGTCTGGCGAACCCGAACAGGAGACCGAAAAAGTATGTGTTAGGAGTTTGGTACCAGGCTTCTGGTATGGACCCTACATTTTACCGTTTGGGTTCGCTAATATTACTAGTATTTACCTTCATTTTCTTAAGCCATTCACCAACTTTTTAAGCCACAGTAATCGCTAATTATCATAGTAATGACTAGTGGTTTGATCCTTTTGGCATTAGTTCTCAGTGATACACTTTTTTTTATATCTTAATTGAATTAAAATTCTTTAAAATTATTAGAGGGGGGTCCCATAACTTTTTTTTCTTTATCAAATAGTGTATTGTGTTTGACCAAACTAAGTTCATATGGCATTTGTGCCTACTGTCAGGCATTTAAAAAAATAAAGAAATAAAATAATTAATAAAGTATTTCCACGGGCTTGGACTTTTTTTTTTTACCTTATAGTGACTATTTATTTTGGAATAAACATTCTGTGAGCACATACCGGCTAGAAGTATTGAATCTCCAAGAAAATACCTAGGTAAATCAGAATACATGTTCAACGTAATGCACAAATAAAGTTTCATTTCTAGAGACCTCTATAGAGTTGTTAGTTCAGTCCGTAGCGCAGTGGACAGCCGGGACTCCTATGCATAGGGGGCATAAATGCACTGGTAATACTCTCTTCTGAAACTGGTCTTACACAGATTAAAGCTAAATGCAGTTGTAGAATGGCTGATCTGGCGTGGATTCCAGCATATAGAAGCTAAATGTAAATTCTTTACATACTCAACCGTACATTCCAGCACCTCATCAAGGAAATGTTATCTAAACAAAGTTCTTCGTTATCCGTATCTGATACTTGGTGACAACAAATATTTTACTTTGGCTTTGTAGCTGTGATACATTTAAGTAATCAAACCTGTGTTCAATTGAAGTGGGTTACTTAAAACTGAAGATCCCATATGAGGTGGAGTCAGCAGATTGCTGAGCACTGGCTCCAATTGAACACAGATTGTTCTTTGTGTGTAACTTTCCAAAACATAAATGTTTGTAGACAGCCGCTCATTCATTATTGATTGTGTATATTTGTAGGAGGATTGCCATAGAGACAGACGTAATCTTGGCCTCTATAGGATCATGTAATTAATTGCACATCATCCATGAAAGCAAACAAGAAACAACTACAATTAGTGTAAGATTATGTAGCAAAGTCAACTGACCCCATCTACGGGCTATTGTCAGTCTAGAAAGCCAAGTAGCCCGTCAAGAGCAGAAGCAGGGGGCCCGATGACTAATAGAGACATGAATGCCGTTGCCAATGGATGGTCACAAGTGGTGTAAATACAATTAGAATGTGCACAAAATACCAATGAACTTTAAAAGACAATGTGGTTTCCTTATGTATTCAAAGTGATTACTTTTATAGGTGACTCATAATACGCACTTGAAAGGTACAAGTTTGAAACATTTTTGGATTTCATGGATATGATTGAGAGGCTCAGTCACGAAACGGGAAGCTTCATGTAACAATTTTGAAAAAGCTAGAGTGTCACGCTTGTGGATCATGGACCCACTGCGCCATGGACCGCAGAGAGCCTGGAGGGGAATAACTAAGCGACCATCTTAGTTTTCACTAGAACCTCCGATGGTGGGGTTAGATTTGGACCCAGTTGGATGCCAGTTGCTACTCCAGGATAGATTCCGATACTGCGGCAGCTGGCCTCACGGGTCAGGACAATAGAAAAAAACTCGTGTCCAAGGCAGGATCGGATACAAATGGTAGTAAACTAGTAATGTAGATGCTTGTTCAGACAGGACAGATTCTGGAACCGGAACTGGCAGTGTGTATTATAGGCAGAGATATCACTAGAACAGGTTCAGGATTCTGGTACCACTGGTGCAGTTTTGGGTTCAGATACCGCCGTAGCAGTTTCGGATTCAGGTACTGCACAGACAGGACGGGCACAGAAAAGTAGAATTGATGCTAGTGCAGATTAAACTGGATGGGTACTGGGACCTGATCTCTAGTTAGCAGCTTGTGAACTAACTACAATTGTTACTCATGCATCTCCCAACAGGTGGAGGCACTTTAAGTATTATGTGCCTCCCAGCTATTGGCTGGGGACACATTAGGAGTGTGCACGCTGTCTCTTTAAGAGTCAGAATGCATGTGCTTGTTCCCTAGACACTCTGCCAGAGCCTGAATGGCACACGCAAAAACTCTGGGACATGGAAGGCACAGCAGGGCGGCTGGGCGATGAGTGAGTCGCCATCCATGCCGGGTGGGAGAGGCAGAGGTATGCAGTGTTGCTAGTGTTGCAAAGAAATGAATAAAGTAAAGATAAGATGCTTGTGCGCAGTTAGAAACCACTAGGGATGAATGAACACTAAAATGCTTGGTTGCTCCTTGGTCGAACAGAGGAATTCCTAATACTCACATGCTCGTTTTGAACAATGAGTATAATGCGAGTCAATGAGTTAGTCAAACTTTTTTCAACAGACCCTACAAAAAAGTATGGGGGGGGCAGGGAAAATGTTCAGATGGATGGGAAAAGTTTGGAATGGAATGACAACAGCATGGGGAAGACCCCTGGAAGCATCTCTGACTCCCAGATCGCTGCTGAGAACAATGGTGTCACACTTTTGCTCCGCTTTAAGGACTGACAATAAAGCATGCCAAACTAACGAGATATTGCATTTTACAGGAAAAAAAGTTAAGAAACATTTTTTCCCTCTTGTACATAAGGAAAAATTTTAAATGGATGTAAAAAAAAATATAATTTAAATATAATGTAAAGTGAACCTGTCCTCAAGATTGTGCTGAGTAACCTACAGACACTGTCAGGTTGGTGCCGTTATACTGATTAAAATTATACCTGGATTGATGAAATCTGTCTTGTTCAGATGCCAGCAGCTGCTTTATTCTTGTAAGCAGCACGTGGCAGGGACTTCATGCGCTGCTTGCAAGCCCAAGGGCAGATGCCGGAATACTCACTGCTCTGCATGCTGGGAATTTATGCATGGAGAGCATAGAGTATTTATTGCTCTTTAATAGCGAGCTGTCATGATCCAGGTAGGATGATGACAGATTTTGCACAAGTAACCTTTTTTCCTTTAAGCTGTTTGCTTAAAGTTAGTTTTGCCCCCGGTGGCCATTAGGGTCTTTACACTGTGGTTGTTTTAGTTCTAGTTTTGCCCCCGGTGGCCGCTAGGGTCATTGCATTCTGGTTACTTTAGTTTAGTTGCCCCCGGTGGCCGCTAGTACTATTGCACGTGATTATGAAGCAGGTGTGATTCCCTGGCTTCTACCTATAAAGGAGTTGCAGGTGGTTTCACTTACTGTTGGTGATATTGCTCATTTCCAACCAAGTCTGGTGAAGGAAGGAACTACAGAGAGGAGTTCCTGGCAGCTCAGGGGAGCTCTGGTGTAATTGCTTCAGGCGGAAGCTGAATGCAGGTGTCGAGCTTCAGTGGTGAAGCTGAACTTTGGTGTCGTACTCTGTTGCTGGGAGCAATGGCAATAGAGCAAAGCTAAGTGGTATTTTTCCCTGTTTGTTACTTTCCTTGTGTATGTATTAGTGCAGTGGTGGGATTAGTTTCTGCACCATCCAATTCACTAGAAAGGGATGATGTGTTTAAGCAGCACCTGCAGCGGAATTATGGGTCTGAGGCCTACCCTCTGCCTCAACTAGAGGGTCCATTTGTGGCTTTGGCGAAGATGCGCCTTGGAGTCCCTGCTGGGGAGCAGGACTTGCTTATACAGGCGGACATACCCAGGCAGGCGGGAGGAGTTGGTGTCCCCATGGTGCTGCCTGGTGTTCCCCAAGGTGCAAGGTGAAGGGGTACGTCCCTGTAGTGAGCAGACTAATGATTTAGTCTTTGGCACTCACGCCGAAACTTCGGTAATATCAGAAAAGCCATGTCCCCCTGGTCGTGTGGAGGAAGTGTATATTTCCTCCTCGCCCTCAGAAGGTATTATGTCAGCAGAGGTGATGGTTGTCAAGGTACCTGAGGGCATACCGGTGCTTGTTAACAGTGGAGCAGAAGTCAGTCCGGTGGATGCTCAGTTTGTCCAGACTCATGGTCTGAGGTGTAAGACGCTGGACAAACCCATAAGCGTTCAAGCCATTGACTCAGTCCCACTGAGCCAGGGGGGGTTAAGCCAAGTCGTAGAAGACATTGTGCTGCATAGTGGACATCATGATGAGTCCCAGTCATACTACGCCTTGGAGGGAAATCCAGCACCTATCGTTGTGGGCCCCCCTTGGTCTAAAAAACACAACCTGGTAATAGATTGGCGGGCTAGGGAAGTAGTCAGCTGGGAGCAGTCGTGTGAGGGCTGATGCCTAGGGGCTACTGTCCCTGCCGTCTCTCTACAACCGTCCCCTTCCTCTCCAGTGGGAGCAACAGATGTGCTGCAGGAGAGTAGGGGCAAGTCTCAACCCTCGCCATTAGCCCACCCTGAGAGGCGCAGACCTCGTAGTGGGAGGGGTTGGAGGGTGGTGTACCCCTTGGTGAATTGCATTGGTGTGAGTGTGGTGACATAGGGGGACGCCTCTGTTGTCAGTTCCAGAAAGAATTCACCGTATTGTGACAAACGAATGTGTGGCAATAAATGTTCAGGTCCGGACCTGTGTGTGTGTGTGAACAAGCATGTATGGGTGGCCACCAAAAACATCCAGTGGAAGTGTGTTGCGGGGGTCTGGAATTCTCAGGTGATCGGGCCATATCTGGTGTCGGCCATCATCGGCCCGGAGACTTACCAGCTGGAGTTACCCACAAACTTGCCCATACACCACTCGTTCCCCAGATCGGCGCTTTGGAGAGGGGTGGTGCCTCCGGTACATACATTGCCCATACCAGTGGTGCTCGTTTGTCATAAACCTGAAGTTCAGGTAGTTGTTGGGGTGAGCTCTGGATCTGGGCGTCCCCACGGTAGGTGTTTTTTTTTTGGTGAAGAGCGGTCTTGAGGGTCCAGAGGCCCCTCATTGAGGGAGGGTACTGTCATGATCCAGGTTGGATGATGACAGATTTTGCACAAGTAACCTTTTATTTCCTTTAAGCTGTTTGCTTAAAGTTAGTTTTGCCCCCGGTGGCCATTAGGGTCTTTACACTGTGGTTGTTTTAGTTCTAGTTTTGCCCCCGGTGGCCGTTAGGGTCATTGCACTGTGGTTGTTTTAGTTCTAGTTTTGCCCCCGGTGGCCGTTAGGGTCATTGCACTCTGGTTACTTTAGTTTAGTTGCCCCCGGTGGCCACTAGTGTTTTTGCACGTGATTATTAAACAGGTGTGATTCCCTGGCTCCTACTTATAAAGGAGTTGCAGGTGGTCTCACTCACTGCAGGTATCGAGCTTCAGGGGTGAAGCTGAACTTTGGTGTCGTACTCTGTTGCTGGGAGCAATAGCAATAGAGCAAAGCTAAGGCTACTTTCACACATCAGGTTTTCGGCGTCAGGCGCGATCCGGCGTCGTGCCGGAACGCCGGATCCGGCAAATGTTTTGTAAAACCTGATGTGCCGGATCCGGTTTTCTGCCGGATCCGTCTTGTTCTTGACAGACAAAACCGGATCCGTCTCATCCGGTTCATCCGTTTTTCTATCCGTTTTTCGACGGATTACGCCGGATCCGGTTTTTAAAATTGACCCTTGTGGCCTTCCGAACGGGATTGGCTACTGGAAAACTATATATAGCGTGTTCCTACAGCCCTTCTTTGACAGGCTGTAGAGGAGAAAGTGCAGGTTGGAGAGAAGAGCAAGTTACTGGCGAAGATGGATGTTGTCATTGGAAATATTTTGAAGAATTTGGTGGATTTTATAGCGGAGGCGAATCGTTTGAGGGTGATTGTTCTGGAGAAGGAGAGAGCGAGACAGCAGCGCATCAGGCATCGTAGATGACGTTTGTCGATCCACCCCATCACAGCCAAGAGAATGACGCGTGGGGTCTATTCTACACTATGCATGGACCTTCGCCGAAACCCGGATAAATTTTTTGGATATGTTCGGATGAAAATGGAGAATTTTGATTACTTGGTGGAGCGCATTGCACACCTCATAAGAAAAGCGGACACCTATTGCCGCTTCTCTGTTTCACCCGCAGAGCGTCTGATGGTGACTTTAAGGTAAGCCACATTTATTGGATGTGATCGCATCAGAGCACACTTTCACTGCAATCTTGTTGGTGGTAGTTTGTATCTCCAAGTGTTATAGCTGAGGTTTGGTATGTAATGCTGTGATTTAAAACTAATTTATTGTTTTTTAATTCCCCACAGATTTCTTGCAACTGGAGAATCCCTTTCATCACTGCATTTCCAGTACAGACTCGGGATTTCCACCATATCTGGAATAGTGAAGTACACATGCCGTGCACTGTGGGACTCCTTAGCTGAAGAGTTTTTACCAGAGCCCACAACAGAGAGGTGGATTGAAATTGCTGACAAGTTTCAACAGATATGTCAGTTTCCAAACTGCTTGGGCGCTGTGGACGGGAAACATATCCGCATTGTAAAGCCAGCCGGATCGGGATCGGAATATTTCAATTACAAGAAATATTTTTCAATTGTCCTCATGGCCATCGCTAACGCGGAATACAAATTTATTGCTGTTGATATTGGGGCCTATGGCCGCTCCAATGACTCAAGTTTTCAAACTGTCTGCCATGGGGCGTAAACTGTATGGAAACACCTTCCAGTTCCCACCACCTAGACCGCTGCCGCAAACATCTGGTCCACCTATGCCATTTGTCTGTGTAGGGGATGAAGCCTTCCAGCTGTCAGAACACCTTTTGAAACCGTACTCTAGCAGAGGATTGACAAGACCAAAACGCATTTTTAATTACCGCCTCACAAGAGCAAGAAGAATGGTTGAATGTACCTTTGGTATTCTGACAGCCAAATGGCGGGTCCTATTGACTGCGATCAACCTCAAGACAGAAACTGTTGACGAGGTGATCAAAGCTTGCGTGGTACTCCACAATTTTGTTATCTGCAAGGAACCCATTTCCATTGAGGACACCTCTGAAGAAACCACCTTGCAAGATTACCATGACATTACCACTAGAAGTTCTGTGACGGTTTCAGTAATGAGGGACAATTTTGCACTATACTTTATGTCACCTCAAGGCAGAGTACACTGGCAGGATGACAGAGTGTGAAAGGTTTGTGCCCAACCAAACTTGTGTACCTTCTGTACCAACAGTATATACCTTTGCCAACCAAAGTTGGCTATCTTGTCATGGTCTCTATTTTTAGCTTTAGGCCACAGGTGTGTACCTGGTTGTGTTTTATGCAAAGTATTTCACCTTTTAACAAAAGTTGTGTACATTGTTAGGAAATCACCAACAATAAACACAACTTTTTAGGTGAAATACTTTGCTTCAAACACAACCAGGAACACAACTGTGGCAAAAAGCTGAAATTTACCCACAGTTATATACCTGGTTTTGAATACCTTTTTACCTTTTAAATACCCTGTATTTAACCTTTTTTTTAAACATATTTCGCCGCAGAAAGAAATGACAGACAACCAGTGTAAACAATAATTTAACTTTTATTTAAAATATTTTTTTTTTGTAAACTGTTTTTAAAGTTAAAAAAACTTTTTTAATAAAGGTTTTAAACCAACTGGGCATTTTTATTACAAAACACATCATAAATCTGTGTAGTGTGGGGTGGAAATACTGCTGGAGGGGCTGCGGGACACTTCGACAATGGGAGTGTGGAGAGAGGACTGGGATCGTGGTGGGGAAGGAACAGTTAGAGGTGATGGTGTGGAAAAAGCTACAGAATGGGTGGACATGTGGGAGGCAGAAGAGGTGGTGGGCGGTGGAGTGGAGGGTTGGGCAGGGACTGTAGGAGAAGATGATGTTGATGGAAAGTTGTATGGGGAAGGAGTTTGGTACGGGGAAGGAGTTTGGTACGGGGAAGGAGTTTGGTACGGGGCAGGTTGCTGGAAGTGGGGAGATGTCTGGTACTGGGGAGGTTGCTGGTACTGGGGAGGTTGCTGGTACTGGGGAGGTTGCTGGTATGTAATAGGAGGGGGAGGATGGAAAGTGGCTGGAGGGGGTGCAGATGTAATAGGAGGGGGAGGATGGAAAGTGGCTGGAGGGGGTGCAGGTGGAGGAACTACAGTGGTGGGAGGTGGAGGTTGGGAGGTAACCTGCTGTAGAGCACCGTGGCACGAATGCATTACATGCATCTGCTGGGTAGGAGATAGTGTTGCCATGCGCTCCACAACAGACCTGAAAAAGGTGTGGTTTGGCGAAGATCTTGCTTCTGAATGCATGGTTTGCAGAAGTGTCTTCACCTCCACAATGCTGGAGTTGATCTGCTGAAAGCCTGCGGAGATTTGCTCTGACAAGACTTTTAGACAGTTCTGGAAAGATGCATTCAGATGCAAGAACTCTGGCGCATAACTCTTTTCCTGACCCCTCTGCCACTGCCGCCCAGTACCCGCAGGTGTACTAGAGGTGGCAGGGGCAGAAGGGTGGGGTAAAGGGAAAGCGATCTCCTCACCAGCAGCTTCATGTAATGTAGTCGGCCACGATGCTCCTGTGCTGGTGGATGGGACAGATGGGTCGAATGTGTGGGAAGGCTGGGAAGGTGCAGATGTACCGGGGCGGTCGAAGTGTCCCTCGGTGCCGGTCTCCTCAGGGATCGCCTCAGAAGGGTCCAATCGTGCAGGCTCCCGAGTGCTGCTCACCGTGCTGTGGAATAAAGAGAAAAAAAAACAATTAAAATAGTGACATGGTATGGCCCTGGCTGAAAAAAAAAGTTACATCTAAACATTTTTTTGTCACATGTGGTGTGTAATATTTACCTTCTGGTGAGCATTGTATCCCGGAGGAACGACAGGGCTCGTGCGTACTTGTACTTGCGTCCTCCAGATCCACTCGGGGCCCGCATCTCTTTATTGAACTCCTTCTTGAAACGATCCCTCACAGACCGCCACCGCTTCACAATTCTCTCCCCTGAAACGAGAAAGGACAAAGTGGTTAGTATACAACATCAGTGTTTCCCAAACTCCAGTCCTCATGGTCCCCAGGGGTCATGTTTTCAGGATTTCCAAAGTAAATAGAAATCCTGAACACATGATCCGTGGGGACCACGAGGACTGGAGTTCGGGAAACACTGGTTTAAATCAAGCAACCGGTACTGTATATACTTACGCTCTTTAATCTGGGCCCGAGCTTCGAGGTCCTCCCAGCGGTCCACAAGGAGTGAACAGATTTCCTCCCAGAGTCGTCGGGTAACGATAAGGTCAGCGTGGCGGCGGTCAGCCATATTCCAGAGCGGCTCCCTTTCTCTGACGAGATCGATGAGGTGGTCCACATCGATTCCTCCATCCTCACCGTCAGAGTCGGGAGCACGCTGTGAAGGCTGTTAAAGAAAAAGACAAAAATAACATAATTAGCCTCCACAAAAGAAATGAAATAAAAAGTGCAAAAAAACAAAGCAAAAATATTTATACTTACAAGCTGGTGACCGCCGCGTTGCTGACGCCGACGACCCTGGGAGGCACTGCGAGGACCTCTTGGCCGAGCACCAGATTGGGAAGACTAGAGAAGAAAACAAAAAATGTTATGTCTTTGGATGTAGGCATTTGTTTGCTGTGTGTGGTCTGCAGAACATTGTTTTCTATGTGTTGTGTGTAGTGTGTAGTGTGATGTTGTGTTTCTGCGTTTGATGCAAAAAACTTACCAATTGTGAGCCCACTCCAAGTGTCTGTCCACCCCTTCCTTCTTCTTCTGGGAGCTCCTCTTCATCTTATGATTCCTGTTTTGAAATAAAAGGCAATGAATAGACATATATTACAGAGATGATGGATTTTGGAAATAAAAACTTACCGTCAAACACTGACGATGCGAGGGAGGGCTCCCAGAAGAAGATGTGCTGTCTTCCTGCTGGCCAGACTCCATGGCTGTGGGTGGTGTTGCTGCTGCCAGTGCTGCCATTGCTGCTGCTGCTGCTGCATCTATTGGGCGGCTGTTGAATAAAGAGAAACAAAGGGCCAATGAATATCTTGATATTCCATAGCCCTAGTTTGGAGGAATGGGGGATTTGATAATTACCGTCTCTCATCTGCTGCTGGACTCCCCTCCCGTTGTTCAGCATGCTGCTCCATTTGGGGTGGTGCTGATGGTGCTGCTGCAGATGTCTGCTGCCTTCTCCTGCTCCTGGTTCTTGGCTTGGGTGGCATGTTGGGTGTGGCTGAGGGTCCCACTGTCTTGCTTTTATATATGTCTTGTGGGCAGAGCTACTGAGCATGCTCAGACCAAAAAAAACGGATTCGGCCACCGGATCCGGCTGTCGCCGGATCAGGCGCATTGCGGCGCTCATAGGCTTTCATTGTATGAAAAAGCCGGACACGCCGGATCCAGCGTGTCCGGCTTTTTCGCCGGAGACAAAAAACGTTACAGTAGCCGTTTTTTCCAGACGCCGGATCGCGTCACATTGCCGGATCCGGCGAAAATCGGATGAAACGCATGGCCATCCGGCTCGATCCGGCTCTAATGCAAGTCAATGGGGGATAAACCGGATCCGGCATTGCATTTCGCCGGATCCGGTTTTTGTCAAAAGCGCCGGATCGCGCCTGACGGCGAAAACCTGATGTGTGAAAGAGGCCTAAGTGGTGTTTTTCCCTGTTTGTTACTTTCCTTGTGTGTGTATTAGTGCAGTGGTGGGATTAGTTTCTGCACCGTCCAATTCACTTGAAAGGGATAGGTGCAGGGCGAGCTAGGGATTTGAGGTGTCCAGCTCGTCGCCAGGTGTGGAACCTGCCTAGGGATCGTCAGGAGTGTAGGGACACTGACTCAGGGGAGTGCAAGAGGTCTCCACGTCCCCGTTCCCTATTGCAGGGCCCTCCATTGTAACGGTTTCCCCGGTGTTTCCCTTAACTCTGTAGAAATTCGCCCTGCTGGAGGCGGTGTATCCAGGGTCACAGGTGTTATAGAAATTCGCCCTGCTGGAGGCGGTGTATCCAGTCACACGTGACATTACATGAGCATAGTGTCAACCGGAGCCTTCCTACAGCTGCCGGAGGTCACGTGTGTAGCTACCAAAGGGAATGGATAGTTACTGCATTCCACACCCATGGGAGTGGAATGCGGTGAATATTCATTTCTCTTAAGTAGCGGCACAGTGACCTCCGGCAGCTGCAGGAAGGCTCTGGCTGACACTGTACTCACTATTAAAGAGCAATGAATACTCACTGCTCTCCACACATACAGTCATGGCATGCAGAGCAGTGAGTATTCCGACAGCTGACCCTTTACTTGCAAGCAGCTCATGACGTCTCTGCCGTGCACTGCTTACAAGCATAAAGCAGCTGCTGGCATCAGGAGCGCCGGGAAGATAAGTGTTATGATTTGCTTTTTTTAATGTTTTTGGATGGGGCCATGCATACCAGGATGGGGGTGGTGACCAATCATACTAGGATGCTATTAAAGAGAAATGAATATTCATTGCCCTCCACACCCATTGGCGTGGAATGCAGCGAATATTCATTTCTCCTTAGCAGCGGGCACAGGATTGAGCCTCAGCAGCCAGCTCCTGCCTCTGTAACCTGCTGCCTCACCGCTGCTGCTCCCCCACCTCCCCACCATAGCCAGAGGTTGTACATCCGGACTATAAGACGCACTCCCAATTTTGGAATGTGCGTGTTATAAAATACAATAATTCACCGATGCCCATGTCCCCTGTAAAAGAAAAAAAATATACCACCATATTCCTCACCTGTCCGAAGAGAAGATAATTCATTGGTCCCTTGAAGAGTCTAGCTTTGCTACATCTCGATGCCATGCTGAACATTAGCATAATTCAGCCTGGCATTCTGCAGAGACACTGAGCTGGGCATGGTAGTGCAGAATCAGTGTCTTGTTGTGACGTGAACACGGTGAAGAGTTCATACTGTCTCACACTAGCGGTGATGTCAGTGAGGTGAACGAAGTTCATTGGCTATGAACTTCACTCACTTATTCACATCACATTGAAACACTGATACTGTGCTATCACACGCAGCCCAGTGTCCCTGCTGGATGCCAAGGCTGAAAGCTCGCATCATGCCAACTTTCAGTATGGCATTGAGATGTAGCAGAGCTAGACTCATCAAGGGATAAATTGATTATTTTATCGTCAAACAGGTGAGGAATATGGTGGTTTATTTTTTTTGTCTTTTACAGGGGACATGTGCATCAGTAGATTATGTTCTTGTTGGACAGGTAAGTATAAGTTTACTTTTTATTTTGAATGTTTGCAATCAAATGGGTAACAGAGAGGGGAGGGTTTTATTTATAACAAAGGACTTTATTCCGGCTTTTGTTTTACAATTTGACTATGGGGTTAGTAATGGGAGCGTCTTGTAGATGCTTCTTCTTTACTAACCCCTGGGCTTGATATCAGCTGCCAATACAAAGCTGACATCAACCCCAATACTATTACCCTACTTGCCACCACAACAGGGCAAGTGGGAAGAGCGACTGATGTTTTTTGTCTAGGAGGAGGCCAATATCCATGGCCCTTTCCTAGCCTATTAATATCAGCCCGCAGCTGTCTGCATAGCCTTTGCTGGCTATTAATTATAGGGGAGCCCCATTTTTAATAACCAGTAAAGGCTAAAAGTATACAGCTGTGACCTGATATTAATAGCCTGGGAAGCTCCATGTTTATTACCCCCTTCCCTGGCTATAAACATCTTCCCCCAGCTGTCTGCTTTTCCTCAGCTGATTATTAAAATCAGGGACCCCACACCATTTTTTTCTTTAAGTTATTTAATTATTAGCTAAATATATGAAAATGAAACTACACAAGCACTGCACTTCTTATATACCTCTCTGACATCTTTCTATCTCTCTATTCTATACACATATCTATGAAACTAATTTTATTCTGATGGGTCAGACAGTGAATTTACTGTACTCGGCCGATGAAATGTAGGGTTTTCTAGGAGATGGGTGCGTAAAAATCGGACTGCACAAGCATGGTCCGAGTGTTGTGTGATTTTTTCCTTGCACCCATTGACTTGCATTGGTGAGTCTCGACCGATATATGCGGCCAATTGCAGCATGCAGCAATTTTTTTCTCCATCCGATCTGAGCTGAGTAAAAAATCACAGATGAGCAGGGAGTTATAGAATAACATTAGTCAGAGTACAATCTGATTTTTTTTCACGCAGACGAGTCCCTTTTTCACTCATATGAGAATGAGAACTCAAAAAAAAAAATGAAACCAGACTAATTTAAAGAAAGAGACCAGTCTGGGATAAAGAGGGAGAAAAATACTCGAGTCAAGAGAAGGAATGTCAATCTGGAGGTGTTGATCCTGAATTACATAAAATATTGAAAAAAGCCATATGTTCATAAAACTCAACCTGGAAATTATGTGAATGAAGGTAAAAGGCGGAGGTAAATTTTAGAAATTTGTTTTCTCTGAATAATCCACAGGGAGGCAGAAAAAATACACCAAAGTATGAGCCAACATGCTCTCCATAGGAGAAATTTCCTTCTTATCTCAAGTGATGATCAGACTCGATGGACATTCAAATAAGAAGTTGTTATTATTCCATAATTGTATATTTTATTGTTTTCCGGAGCTGAAGTTTTCCATCCTTCCTTTGTTTTCTAAGAAGTGGAAACTTTTTATTCTGAAAAGGCACATGTGAATGGAGCAGAGATCAATCATGCCGCTCCATTCAGTCTTTATGCGACCACTAAAGATACCTGAGCGCTACACTCAGCTGGTCTTTAGCACTCCCATAACAATGAATGGATCGTCAGTATATATGATTGATCTCTGCTCAAGTCACATGGGGCTCATCAGAGCCCTGGTTCTCAGGATTGGTGGAGTCCTATCAGTTGGACCTCTAGCCCTGGTTCTCAGGATTGGTGGAGTCCTATCAGTTGGACCTCCAGCAATCTGGAAGTTACCCCCTATCTTATGGATGGGGGATAACTTCCAAACTTGAGAATACCTCTTTAAGATAGGGAAATAAGGCAGATCTAACAGTCATTGGTAGAAAATGTTCAGGAGCCAGAGATATCAAGGAAACTCCATCATGGCTTACAACGCGTTTCAGTGCCAAACCTGCACCTTCATCATTTACAAGGTATACAAGGATACAAAACTGCTTAAATACACAAAAAATAAGGGAAACCAGTGCTGGGGGGTCAAGAGTTCACAACACATAATATTAACCCCTTCCTGATTGGTCGATCTTCAGGTTTTGCACTTGTTTTTCATACCCATCTTCGAAGGCCCATGTTTCTCTTTTTCCATCGACATAGCGGTATGAGGGCTAGTCTTTTACATGACAAGTTGTAGTTTTGAATTACATCATTCACTTTCCAATGTAATTTACTGAGTAATGGGACAAAAACAATTTATGTGAAATAGTGAAAAAAAATGAATTTTGGGTGTTGTTGTTACGGTATTCATTGTGCCGTAAAAAGGACCAATTCAACTACCATGTTCACAATGTATAGGTTTTATATTTAGTGGTTACAAAAATTTTTCAGAACTTTGGAAAAAAATTGGTTTATGTTTATGTTGCCATTTTCTGAGACCCATAATTTTTCCATTTCTCTGTTAATGGAGCTGTTTTGCCTTTTTCTGTCAATTAGCTTATCTTTTATATGGCACGCTGATGTTATTATTGATACTATTTTAGGGTACATACAATGTATTAATTACTTCTCATTGCAATTTTAAGGCAAATGAAAAGCGTCAATTCTCGCATTTTTATTTTTTTCCCTTCTGTATGTTTAACTTATTATTTGAATAATTTTATATTTTAATAGATTGGTTTCATTGTGTCAATAAAAGAACAAACAGGTTTACTGTTCTATTTTTTCATTGCTTAACTTGGAAAAGGAGGGCAATTTAAACTTTTTAGCCCTATATGGGATTAAACCTGTGATTAGTTGATCACATATACTATATAATGCAATTCTTTGATATTGCAGTATATACTCTGTTCAAAAAAACTAAAGGGAACACTAAAATACCACATCCTAGATATCACTGAAAGAAATATTCCAGTTGCAAATCTTTATTCATTACATAGTGGAATGTATTCACAAGAGAATAATAAAACATAAAAATTATCAATGTAAATCAAAATTAATATGCCATGGAGGTCTGGATCTGGAATGATACTCAAAATCAAAATGGAACATCAAATTACAAGTTGATACAACTTCAGTGGAATTACCTCAAGACAAGGAAATGATGCTCAGTAGTGTGTGTGTCCCCAAGTGCATGTATGACCTCCCTACAAGCCTAGGCATGCTCCTAATGAGGTAGTGGATGTTCTCCTGAGGGATCTCCTCCCAGATCTGGATTACAGCATCAGTCAACTCTTGGACAGTCCGTTGGTGGATGGAACGAGACATGATGGCCCAGATGTGCCCGATTGGATTCAGGTCTGGGGAACTGGCAGGCCAGGCCCTATTATCAATGCCTTCATCATGCTGGAACAGCAGACACACCTCAGCCACATGAGGCCTAGAAATTTTATGCATCAGAAGGAACCCAAGGCCCACTGCACCTTCCTATGGTCTCACAATGGGTCTGTGGATCTCATCTCGGTACCTAATGGCAGTCAGGGTACCTCTAGCTAGCAGATGGAGGGCTGTGCGGCCCTCCAAAGAAATGCCTCACCACACGATTACTGACTATTACTGACCCACTGTCAAATCGGTCATGCTAGAGGATGTTGCAGGCAGCAGAACATTCTCCACGCCATCTCCAGAATCTGTCACGTTTGTCATATGTGCTCAGTGTGAACCTGCTCTCATGCATGAAGAGCACAGGGTGTTGAATCTGCCAATCTTGGTGTTCTCTGGCAAATGCCAATCACCCTTCAAGGTGTTTGGCTGGAAGCACAATGCCCACTTGTGGATGTAGGGCCCTCATTCCACCCTCATGGAGTCTGTTTCTGACAGTTTGAGCAGACACATGGATGTTAGTGGCCTGCTTGAGGTCATTTTGCAGGGCTCTTGCACTGCTCCTCCTGTTCCTGCTTGTACAAAGGAGGAGGTAATGGTTCTGCTGCTGGGTTGTTGCCCTCAACATCTCCTGGTGTACAGGCCTGTCTCCTAGTATCTGCTCCAAGCTCTGGACACTGTGCTGATAGACACAGCTATCATTCTTTCTCGCATTGATGTGCCATCCTGGATGAGCTGCACTAACTGAGCAACTTCTGTGGGTTGCTACTGTAATAGCAAAATGGAAAAGTGACCAAAACAACATCCAAAAAGGATGAGAACAGAGAAATGGTCTGTGGTTTCTCCTTGCAGAACCACTCCTTTATAGGGGTAGTCTTGCTAATTACCTATCATTTCTACCTTTTGTCTATTCCATTTGCACAACAGCAGGAAATTGATTCACAATCGATGTTGCTTCATAACTGGACAGGTTGATTTCTCAGAAGTATGATTGACTTGGAATTACATTGTGCTGTTTAAGTGTTCCCTTTATTTTTTTGAGCAGAGTAGTTTAATTCAAACTCTGTTATGACTGCCACCCACATACTGGGCTTCATAGAAGGCAGCCATGGGAGTCCTCATCAAGTCCCAACTGCTATGGTAATCCATCCACACCTAGCAAGATTGTGACGGTGGACAATGGTTCTCATAAATCCATTACATTTAAATGCTGCAGTCAATGGTTGACATCACATGGCTATCAGTAGTCATAAGGCTTTGTGTTGATGTGTGTGGTGACGAGACATGATGAAATCAATTTGCAGGACCTGGTTGTGCGGCCATGTTAATAATCTATGGCTGCTGGATGGTAGCCCAGCGAAGTGCTAATACTACTGGGCCTTCTTTTGATTAGCCAGCCTGGCGTAACATCACATGTGCAACAGGATAGAATGATGACGTTGCGATAATTAGGCTAATTAAAAGGAGAGCAGAGAGTCATCAGGTAGTAGGCAGTTTGCTTTGCTCTCATCCAGTAGCCACAGATTACTGATGTAGTTGCTGAACCAGGTCCTCTTAAGTGATTCACACCATTTATAGTTGCAATACAAAAATGGCACTTTTTTCAGTAAAACATGTTTTTATTTAGCAAAAATGTAAAAATCATCATAAACTTAGTATCTCTGTGACTGCACTAAACAATGATAACATTATTACTATTGCACACATGTGGTATTATTAATAAATACATATGCATGAAACTCTTATATGACTTAAAAAATATTAAAGCTAAAGCACATGGAATGAGCAAAAAAAACTCAATACAAAGATTCAAAATAAGATTGTTCTTAAAGAGAACCTGTCAGTTGCTCAAAAAAGTTGAGAAAAATACCATGTAAAAATCCCAGAGCTCTCGAGATTCTGCTGTTATATATCTGTTTTGTGCAGAATCGTTCCAGTGCAGAAATATTCATATTTATTGCTTTTGGAGCACAGTATGTGAAATCTCTGTTTACTATCCAACTGGGTGTTTCTTCACAGTCTCTCGCACTTACATCCCTCTCTCTCAGATGCTGCCAGTCACAGCTCAGCAGCTGATCTAGCAAACAAGCAGTCTCACATGCTGCTGAGCGGTAAAGAATCTGAAAATACGCCTAGTTGCACTACAAACAGAGATTTCACATATTGGATTCCAAAAGCAATGAATGTGAATATCTCTGCAATGCAGTGACGCAGCTTAAAATGGAAAATATTCTCAGAATCAGGAGATTAGGGATTTTTACAAGTTATTTAACTAAATTTTTTGCGCAAGTGACAGGTCCTATTTAAGGGTTTAAACATGACCACCCAGCATCGCTTGTTCTTTACCATTGTGCAATAATCTCTGATGAATTGAGACATGAAAAGGAATGTTGTGAAATATGATGATTCAATGAAGCAATGTAAATGTGAAGTTTCAAAAGCAGAATACTTCAAATAGTGGGTGGAAGGGGCTATAAAAAAGATTAGAAAAGGTTAGTGAGCTCTTCTCCATCACAAGTAAGGTAGCTGTTGTCTCATTAGTAATTGTTTGATGTTCCAAGAGGAAGAAAAAACCGTTAGCACCACTGCGCCGCCCCAACCTCACAATGCAATCCGAGAGGTCTGATATCGCACCAATCTGTATTGCCAAAACTTCCCACTTAGAACGGGTGCTCAATCCATATAGTCACAATATTGAGGATCCAAATGCAGAGAAATGAAAGATGGCACTCAGCATTCAATAATGCAAGGCTTTATTCAGGAATATGCAGGCATCGACACGGGAGATATGTGCAAAGTATGGACTACGGTCGTTTTGCGCTGCCTCGCTTCAACGGGTCATCAAGACCCGTTGAAGCGCAGCAGCGCGAAACGGCCATAGTCCATACTTTGCACATATCTCCCATGCTGATGCCTGCATATTCGTGAATAAAGCCTTGCATTATTGAATGATGAGTGCCATCCTTCATTTCTCTGCATTTGGATCTAATTCTTTGATGTCCGAACAGGACATGCCCTTTAGATAATTTTAGGATGGTGATCAAATATTGTACACTGAGGCCGACATGGCATAGTAAATTAGTGGAGCTTTTCTACTTTAAGCAATTAATAAACTGCAATAGAACACTAATGCATGTATTAGCAGAGAACAAAGAGAGAGCACATAAGCCAAATGATGTTTAGTCAACAACTACAGTAAGCTATTTATTGCTGACTATGAAATGAATAAATGATTTATAGTTAGGCTATGTAATGGGGTTTGCACCGAGTTTCCACCATTGCCCATGTCACAGAAGAATGGCAATGTGGTCTAAATGCAAATGCCCAAAACGAAAATATTGTAATATGTTCTGTCTTCTTGGCTCGGATGCTTTTCAGCTGTCACTGTAGATACATAAGAGCTTCAGTCAATATTTTTTTAACAGTTCAAATAAGTATTTTCAAAAATATATGTAACTGTTATTAACCCCTTCCTGACATGAGACGTACTATCCCGTCCATGGGACCCGGGCCCCTATGCCCATGGACGGGATAGTACGTCTAGCGCGATCAGCGGCGCCCACGTGGTGAGCGCCGCTGATCGCGGCCGGGTGTCAGCTGATTATCACTGCTGACACCCGGCACAATGTGTCAGGGGCGGTCACGGACCGCCCCCGACACGTTAACCCCTTGCACACCGCGATCAAACATGATCGCGGTGTACCGGGGGTTAAAGGGAAGCATCGGCAGGGAGGGGGCTCCCTCCGTGCTTCCCTGAGCCCCCCACGGCAGCGCAATGTGCAGCGCTGCTGCGGGGGGCTCCTTTCCTCCAGGCCCCCGAATCCAAGATGGCGACGGGGGCCTTCGCAAAGCGCAGGCATGAGGAAGCCTTCTGCAGTGCCTGTGTCAGATCGCTGATCTGTCACAGTGATCTGTGATGTGACAGATCAGCGATCTGTCACAGGACAGTGATGTCCCACCTGGGACTATTTAATAAAGTAAAAAAAAAAATAAAAAAAAGTGTTAAAATAATTAAAAAAAAATCGCCAAATAAATTAGAAAAAAAAAAAAAAATATTCCCCCAATGAATCCATTTTTTGGAAATAATAAAAAAAAAAAAACAATAAAAGTACACATATTAGGTATCGCCGCGTCCGTAATGACCCGCCCTATAAAACTGTCCCATTAGTTAACCCCTTTATCAAACCCCTCAAAAAATAAAAATAAAAAACGAAGCAAAAAATAATGATTTATTATCATACCGCCAAACAAAAAGTGTAATAACGCGCGATCAAATAGACGCATATAAATATCCATGGTACCGCTGAAAACGTCATCTTGTCCCGCAAAAAACGAGCCACCACACAGCATCATCAGCGAAAAAATAAAAAAGTTATAGCTCGCAGAATAAAGCGATGCAAAAATAATTATTTTTTATATAAAATAGTTTTCATTGCATAAAACCGACAAAAACATAAAAAAATGACATAAATGAGGTATCGCTGTAACCGTACTGACCCGAAGAATAAAACCGCTTTATCAATTTTACCGCACGCGGAACGGTGTAAACGCACCCCCCCAAAAGAAATTCATGAAATGCTGGTTTTTGTTCATTCTGTGTCCCAAAAATAGGAATAAAAAGCGATCAAAAAATGTCACGTGCCCTAAAATGGTACCAATAAAAACGTCAACTCGTCCCGCAAAAAATAAGACCTCACATGACTCGGTGGGTTAAAATACGGAAAAATTATAGCTCTCAATATGTGGTGATGCAAAAACTATTTTTACAATAAAAAGCGTCTTTTAGCGTGCGACAGCTGCCAAATATAAAAACCGCCATAAATAGTAAATCAAACCCAACGTCATCACCCCCTTAGTTAGGGAAAAATAATAAAATTAAAAAAAAAGTATTTATCTCCATTTTCCCATTAGGGTTAGGGTTAGGGCTAGGGTTAGGGCTAGGGTTAGGGCTAGGGTTAGGGCTAGGGTTAGGGCTCAGATTAGGGTTAGGGGTGTGTTGGGGTTAGGGTTGGAGTTATAATTGGGGGGTTTCCACTGTTTGGGCACATCAGGGGCTCTCCAAATGCAACATGGCGTCTCATCTCAATTCCAGCCAATTCTGAGTTGAAAAAGTCAAATGTTGCTCCTTCCCTTCCAAGCTCTGCCATGCGCCCAAACAGTGTTTTACCCCACATGTAGGGTATCAACCTACTCAGGACAAATTGCAAAACAATTTTTGGGGTCCAATTTCTCCTGTTACTCTTAGGAAAATAAAAAATTGGGGGCAAAAATATCATTTTTGTGGAAAAAAATGATTTTTTTATTTTCACGTCTGAGTGTTATAAACTTCTGTGAAGCACTGGGGGGTTCAAAGTGCTCACCACACATCAAGTTCCTTGGGGGGTCTAGTTTACAAAATGGTGTCATTTGTGGGGGGTTTCCACTGTTTAGGTACATTAGGGGCTCTCCAAAGGCAACATGACACCCGCAGACCATTCCATCAAAGTCTGCATTCCAAAACGTCACTACTTCCCTTCCGAGCCCCGACGTGTGCCCATACAGTAGTTTTCTCCCACATATGGGGTATCAGCATACTCAGGACAAATTGGACAACAACTTTTGGGGTCCAATTTCTCCTGGTACCCTTGGGAAAATAAAAAAATGGTGACTAAAAGATCATGTTTGTGGAAAAAATACGAATTTTTTATTTTCACGCCCAGGCATTATAAACTTCTGTGAAGCACTGGGGGGGTCAAAGTGCTCACCACACATCTAGATAAGTTCCTTAGGGGGTCTAGTTTCCAAAATGGTGTCATTTGTGGGGGGTTTCCACTGTTTTGGTACATCAGGAGTTTTCCAAACGCGACATGGTGTCCGATCTCAATTCCAGCCAAAAACGTCAAATGGCGCTGCTTTCCTTCCGAGCTCTGCCATGCGCCCAAATAGTGGTTTACCCCCACATGTGGGGTATCAGCGTACTCAGGACAAATTGCACAATAACTTTTAGGGTCCTGTTACCCTTGGAAAAATAAGAATTGAGGGTGAAAAGATCATTTTTGTGGAAAAAATATGATTTTTTAATTGTATGGCTTTATGTTATAAACTTCTGTGAAGCCCATGGGGGTTCAAAGTTCTCACCACACATCTAGATAAGTTCCTTAGGGGGTCTAGTTTCCAAAATGGTGTCATTTGTGGGGGGTTTCCACTGTTTTGGTACATCAGGGGTTTTCCAAACGCGACATGGTGTCCGATCTCAATTCCAGCCAAAAACGTCAAATGGCGCTGCTTCCCTTCCGAGCTCTGCCATGCGCCCAAATAGTGGTTTACCCCCACATGTGGGGTATCAGCGTACTCAGGACAA
Organism: Dendrobates tinctorius; assembly: GCF_039654945.1. Lineage (NCBI taxonomy): Eukaryota > Metazoa > Chordata > Amphibia > Anura > Dendrobatidae > Dendrobates > Dendrobates tinctorius. The sequence goes on from NW_027361715.1 coordinate 10,992,265, forward strand.
ATTGCACAATAACTTTTAGGGTCCTGTTACCCTTGGGAAAATAAAAATTGGGGTTCACTGGGGGGGTCAAAGTGCTCACCACACATCTAGATAAGTTCCTTAGGGGGTCTAGTTTCCAAAATGGTGTCATTTGTGGGGGGTTTCCACTGTTTTGGTACATCAGGAGTTTTCCAAACGCGACATGGTGTCCGATCTGAATTCCAGCCAATTTTGCATTGAAAAAGTCAAACGGCGCTCCTTCCATTCTGAGCTCTGCCATGCACCGAAACAGTGGTTCCCCCCATATATCAGGTATCTGCGTACTCAGGACAAATTGCACAATAACTTTTGCAGTCCAATTTCTCCTGTTACCCTTGGTAAAATAAAAAAAATTGAACCTGAAGTATTTTTTTTATGAAAAAAAGTTAGATGTTTATTTTTTTTAAAATATTCAAAAAAATTCCTGTGACGCACCTAAAGGGTTAATAAACTTCTTGAATGTGGTTTTGAGCACCTTAAGGGGTGCAGTTTTTAGAATGGTGTCACTTTTGGGTATTTTCTATCATATAGACCCCTCAAAGTGGCTTCAAATGTGATGTGGTCCTAAAATTAAAATGGTGTTGTAAAAATGAGAAATCGCTGGTCAACTTTTAACCCTTATAACTTCCTAACAAAAAAAAATTTTGGTTCCAAAATTGTGCTGATGTAAAATAAACATGTGGGAAATGTTAGTTATCAAGTTTTTTGTGTGCCGTATCTCTGTGATTTAAGGGCATAAAAATTCAAAGTTGGAAAATTGCGAAATTTTCAAAATTTTTGCCAAATTTCCGTTTTTCTCACAAATAAACGCAAGTTATTTGAATGAAATTTTACCACTAACATGAAGTACAATATGTCACGAGAAAACAATGTCAGAATCACCGGGATCCATGGAAGCGTTCCAGAGTTATGACCTCATAAAGGTACAGTGGTCAGAATTGTAAAAATTGGCCCGGTCATGAACGTGTAAACCACCCTTGGGGGTGAAGGGGTTAATAATCTCAAGTAAATTAAGTAATATATCGCCAAGGCTCCATCAAACTTGTGGACATGTATTGCTGTTGTACTACTATCCAGATGAAATGACTGTCAGCACAGTGTCTGTTGTTCTTGTGTGCAGCTCCCAGCCATGAGATCCTGCAGTGCTTTTTCTGAAGTTATATTACCATTTGGCCGAGATCACACATGCGAGAAACTCGGACGATTCTCGCATCTTAATATCCGGCACTGCCGCTGGCACTCGGGAGCGAAGCGTGCGGCTGCATAGAAATACATGCAGCCGGATGCTGTGCTCCCGAGTGCCGGGTATTAAGATGTGAGACTCGTCCGATTTTCTCGCATGTGTGATCCCGACCTTTAAAACACTTACTGTCTTATCCGTAGAATAATATAATGGGAGAAACACTGTTGTTTGTAAAATTACCTTCGTAGGCGTATGGTATGTTCAAACATGTTTTTTTTATGCAAATTTTAGCTGCGTTTTACAGCATATCTTCTATGAGATTTCAGAAATCTCATGTGCTCCGTTTGTTTTTTTTGTCCAACTATTTTGGGCAAAACCTGAGGTTTTGTAGAATAGAGCATATCCTTTCTTTCAGCGTTTTTTTCAGCGAATTTCACCCACTGAAAGCAATGGATGGTGAAAAAAATCACTGAAAAAAATGCAAATATCAGGTTTTGTTGCTTTTTTGGTGCCAAAATATAATGAAGTAAAATCAGAATTTTTGGGGGGGCACTAAACTTTATCAGCTTGCACAAGAGACAAACGTAGCATGACAAAAATGCAACAAAAACACAACAAAAACAAAGCAAAACCTGCTTTTTTGCAGCAAGTTTCTTACTGCCAAGAGAGCAGGTTTTACCAGAGGATAAAAATGCAGCAAAATCGCAACGTGTGAACATAGCCTTAGGCCACAGTCAAACATTAATTTGAAAGGTCTGCGTGCTGCCAGATTTTTTATCGATCAGCACATGGACTCATAGAGTTTCATAAATCCATTCAAACATTTGTGAAAATCACAGATTTGAGAATGAGATCTGTCAGACTCAGAGCATGTCATATTTAAACTGTAAAGCGCTGCGGAATATGTTGGCGCTATATAAAGATTATTATTATTATATTTTGATCAAATTCTGAGGATTAGAATAGAATATAATAGGTCAGTGTACTGTCAAAAAAAGAAAATCCGGCAAGACACGGATACTTCACATGGATGTGTGAATGTAGCATGATAATTTAGTATACTATCTTGTTATATATAGCACCATCCCTTAGTAGATAGCCTACTTTTTTGTTATGGATAGTGGCATCCTTAGTTACATAATTTTTCTTAATATGTATAACACCATCCCTTATTACACAGCATCAGCTCTTGTTTTGTATAGCATCATCTCTTATTAAGTAGCATCCTCTATAGTTATGCATGGTGCTGTCCCTTATTATATAGTGTTATAATAATAATAATAATAATAATAATAAATTTTATTTCTATAGTGCCGACAAATTCTGCAGCACTTTACATTTCAGAGGGGACTTGTACAGACAATAGACATTACAGCATAACAATAATCACATAGATCATAACAGATATCAAGAGGAATGAGGGCCCTGCTCGCAAGCTTACAGTCTATGAGGAAAGAGGTAGACACGAAAGGTGGGTGGTAACAGTTGCCCTGATTGTATGGACCAGCCATAATGTTAAGTGTGTAACAGTACAGACACAGAGGGCTAATGGATGTATAAAGCATGTGGGAACATGATGCGGGGAACCTGGTTATGGTAAAAAACTTTTGGCTGTGCCACATAGGGATAGATTAGGTTAATGTGTTGAGGCGGTAGGCCAGTCTGAATAAATGAGTTTTCAGGGCACGCTTAAAATTGTGGGGATTGGGGACTAATCGTATTGACCTGGGAAGTGCATTCCAAAGAATTGGCGCAGCACGTGTATAGTCTTGAAGACGGGAGTGGGAGGTTCTGATTATTGAGGATGCTAACCTCAGGTCATCAGCAGAACGGAGGGTGCGGGTAGGATGGTATACTGAAACAAGGGAGGAGATGTAGGGTGGTGCTGAGCCAAGAAGAGCTTTGTGGGTGAGGGTAATAAGTTTGTACTGGATTCTGGAGTGGATGGGTAGCCAGTGTAATGACTGGCACAAGGTAGAGGCATCGGTGTAACGATTGGCGAGGAATATGATCCTGGCAGCAGCATTCAAGACAGATTGGAGAGGGGAGAGTTTGGTAAGAGGGAGACCAATTAGAAGAGAGTTACAATAGTCGAGACGAGAATGAATAAGAGAAACAGTCAGAGTTTTTGCAGAGTCAAAAGTAAGAAAAGGTCGAATTCTAGAAATGTTTTTGAGGTGCAGTGTTCTGTGTCGTTATGTACAGCGCCATCCCAGTATTACATAGTATCATCTATTGTCATGAATAGTGCCCTCCCTTACATAGTGCATTAGCTTGTCCCCGGGGCTGCTTTTCTCACGGCTGTTAGACAGCTGCAACACATGCAGGGATTTCCTCACAAACAGGCAGTCCTTGCATGTGTTGCGGCTGTTGAACAGCCTTGAGACATGCAGCTGCAGGGACTTGAATATATCTCTCAAACATGCCGAAGACACTCGGTTAGCACCCGAGCATGCTCTGATAACACCTTATCCCAGGATGTTCACTTATCACTAATGATGATGTCTCTACAGTGCTATGGAATATGATAGCTCTATATAAGACAAGCATAATAAATAAATACATAACAAGAGAGGATTCTACATAATATGAGATAATGTTATATATATAAAGAGAGAAAGCCATGCAATATATATGTAGTGGTTTAAGTAAGTATTGAACTGGTCAGCAATTATCTAAGTAAATATATTTCTAAAGGTGCTATTGACATGAACCTCATCTATCTTCAGGCGCACATGCGCAGCTCTTACGCCATTCATGGCGAGATAATACGGGGATCTGTTTAAGAGACTGGACCGTCGACAATTAGAAATCTATATGATAAATGTATACATGGATACATACATTGGCCATACAACCAGTCAAATGTCCGTCTTCCCATCTCGTTGGTCACCACTGTATGTCATATGATGGACAGGCGTGGTAAATACTAGAGAGGAAGAGGGTGCTGGGTTATAGCATTGTGTTTTAGTGCTATTTTTTATGTCAATTTACATGGACTATCTGGGCCAATACATCTCTAGTGGATATAATTGTACGGCTAGAGTCATGAAGTTGGGTCCTAATGGTCTTCTCCATGGTCGGTTGTACGCCGTCTATGCTAGCTCTGCAGAATACTATAGACGCCTCGGAATTGCGTGTGGTTTCCTACAGTCATTTAGGACTTTAAGGTGAAGATTAAAGGCAGGCAATCATATTTCAATGCAGTCATCGAGCTCGGTTCTATATTTTTTACTGTGTTTGTATCTGGTTGCTAAGTGGGATTAGGAATAAGCCAGCAGCCTAATGCTTCTCATGATAGAACTGAATTCAGAAATTTTAACAAGCATATTTCTGCTCCCTCGGGAAAATAATTGAGTTCTATATTTCAGCTTGTTCATACAGAAATATTATACAGTCTCCTTTGACTATTGTTTCATTTTGATTGATTGCATATAGCTACTGCTCTGTGATTGATGGGTCTAATAGGAACAGCATGGCCTCGTCATCTACAGTGCAGGATTGTGTCTGCGTTCACAGCCACAGACTAGTCAACTCACCCAGTTATGCAAGGAGTCGCCCTGTTTTTGCTTTCTCCCTCATATGGACACTCTGAAATATATCCATCACCCTATTTCTGGCGTCTCAAAGTTAAAAACAACAACAATAATAATAATAATAATAATAATAATAATAAATAAGGTCTATGCAGATGTCTACAGTGGAGGAAGAACCTTTACAGCCACACAACCCAACCTGCAGTTTGCTGATCTAGAAGGCAGAAAGAAAGTGTAGACCACAAACTACACATGCTGGATAGGTAGAGAGTGAGACCACAAACTACACATGCTGGATAGGTAGAGAGTGAGACCACAAACTACACATGCTGGATAGGTAGAGAGTGAGACCCCAAATTACACATGCTGGATAGGTAGAGAGTGAGACCACAAACTACACATGCTGGATAGGTAGAGAGTGAGACCACAAACTACACATGCTGGATAGGTAGAGAGTGAGACCACAAACTACACATGCTGGATAGGTAGAGAGTGAGACCACAAACTACACATGCTGGATAGGTAGAGAGTGAGACCACAAACTACACATGCTGGATAGGTAGAGAGTGAGACCCCAAATTACACATGCTGGATAGGTAGAGAGTGAGACCACAAACTACACATGCTGGATAGGTAGAGAGTGAGACCACAAACTACACATGCTGGATAGGTAGAGAGTGAGACCACAAACTACACATGCTGGATAGGTAGAGAGTGAGACCACAAACTACACATGCTGGATAGGTAGAGAGTGAGACCACAAACTACACATGCTGGATAGGTAGAGAGTGAGACCACAAACTACACATGCTGGATAGGTAGAGAGTGAGGCCACAAACTACACATGCTGGATAGGTAGAGAGTGAGACCACAAACTACACATGCTGGATAGGTAGAGAGTGAGACCGCAAACTACACATGCTGGATAGGTAGAGAGTGAGACCACAAACTACACATGCTGGATAGATAGAGAGTGAGACCACAAACTACACATGCTGGATAGGTAGAGAGTGAGACCCCAAATTACACATGCTGGATAGGTAGAGAGTGAGACCACAAACTACACATGCTGGATAGGTAGAGAGTGAGACCACAAACTACACATGCTGGATAGGTAGAGAGTGAGACCCCAAATTACACATGCTGGATAGGTAGAGAGTGAGACCACAAACTACACATGCTGGATAGGTAGAGAGTGAGACCACAAACTACACATGCTGGATAGGTAGAGAGTGAGACCACAAACTACACATGCTGGATAGGTAGAGAGTGAGACCCCAAATTACACATGCTGGATAGGTAGAGAGTGAGACCACAAACTACACATGCTGGATAGGTAGAGAGTGAGACCACAAACTACACATGCTGGATAGGTAGAGAGTGAGACCACAAACTACACATGGTAGAGGAGAGGTAGACACTAACATACACTGCACTACATGTATAGGACAGGTAGAGAGTAGCAGAGCTTGCACTACACATTGAGGGTAGGTAGACAATGACAAACTTTGAACTACACAAGGAAGGCTGGTAGAGATTGACAGAACCCGCTCTACATATGAAAGGCAGATAGAAAGTGACAGATCTAACACTACAAAACAGGCTAGGTAGAGAGTGACAGATCTCGCACTACACATGGAGGGAAGGTTGAGTGACAGGCAGGCTAGGTAGACAGTGAAAGATCACACACTACAAGTGGAAGAGAGGTAGACAGAAACATACCTTGCACTACATACGGAATGAAGGTAGAGAGTGACAGACCCTGCACTACACATTGAGGGTAGGTAGACAGTGATAAACTTTGCGCTAGACATGGAGGACTGGTAGAGAGTGACAGACCCCGCACTACACATGTATGGCAGATAGAAAGTGACAGATCTAACAGAACAAAAGAGGGTAGGTAGAGAGTGATAGACTTCGCACTATGCAAGGAGGACAGGTAGAGAGTAGTGATGAGTGAGTGTGCTCGGATAAGGTGTTATCCAAACATGGTCGTGTGCCATTAGAGTATCATCGGCATGCTCGAAAACTATGTTCGAGCCCCCGTGGTTGCATGTCTCATGGCTGTTCGGCAGCCGCAACAGATGGAGGGATTGCCTGTTTGTTAGGTAATCCCTGCATGTGTTGCGGCTCTTGAACAGTCGTGAGACATGCAACCGTGGCGACTCGAACACAGAGTATCTTTGGCATGCTCGAATACTTTTAGCACACGAGCGTGCACGGATAACACATTATCCGAGTACACTCGCTGATCACTAATAGAGACTGACAGAACCTGCACTATGCGTGGAGAGCAGGTGGAGAGTGACAGACCCAGCAATACAAAAAGGCAGGTAGAGAGTGACAGAGCCCACAATACAAAGGAGGGTAGGTAGAGAGTGACAGACCCACACTGAAGGTCACTGGGCAGGATAGGACCACATACCTGGTGGGATCTAGTATTGTTTTTGTCCCTCAGTAGCAGAAGCCTAGATTGTGTACGAAGACATGGGCAACATGTTGCAGACACTGAGAGGGGAGTAAGGGTCCAGGGTGAGATCTCCAACTTTTCATTAAAGGGAACCTGTCAGCTCGTTTTTACACAATAAGCTGCGGCCACTGCCTTTCGGGGCTTATCTACAGCATTCTATAATGCTGTAGATAAGCCCCCGATCTAACCTGAAAGAGAAGAAAAGCAAGTTTTATTATACGCACCCAGGGGCGGTCCGGTCCAATGGGCTTCGTAGGTCCGGGTCCAGTGCCTCCCATCTTCTAGCGATGAGGTCCTCCTCCTTGCTTCGTGTCACGGCTCCTGCGCAGGCATACTGATCTGCCCTGTTGAGGGCAGAGCATAGTACTGCAGTGCACAGTGTGTATGTAGAGAGAGACCCATCTACTGCGGTCTGATGCGACCGCTGGTTGGACAGCTGACAGGACAAGTCAGGTCTCTCACTTTAGTACCGGTTTGCTTCTTAAACTAAGCTTTCTCTGAAATGTCACAGCTTGTCAGAGTAAGGCTAGTTTCACACTAGCGCTTTTGAGCGCAGCGATGGCCTGCGCACGGCCGCCGCTAAGCCCCGCCCCCTGTCGCGCCTCCGCCGGTAGCTCCGCCTACCGGTGTATGATGCTGCATGCGTCCTGCGTCCCCTATCTTTATCACTGGGGGCGCAGGCCATGCGCAGTATGCGTTTGGCGGCGCATGCGCCTTTTTGACGGTGCGCCGAGCGCAACCAAACTGCAATAGGTTGCGTTTGGCGCAGGTCGGCGCACCGTCAAAAAGGCGCATGCGCCGCCAAACGCATACTGCGCACGGCCTGCGCCCCCAGTGATAAAGATAGGGGACGTAGGACGCATGCAGCGTCATACGCCGGTAGGCGGAGGTACCGGCGGAGGCGCGGCAGGGGGCGGGGCTTAGCGGCGGCCGTGCGCAGGCCGTCGCTGCGCTCAAAAGCGCTAGTGTGAAACTAGCCTGAAACATTCATGGCTGCCTTATTTCTGGCTGCTGGAATTGAATGACACGTTTCCATTATACCTGTTAAGGATCTGCGGTGTACATTTTCATCACAGGATGGGTATGGCGTGTATTTTGGAGGCTCAGGACCTGAGCCCGCTCCATATCAGGGAGAAACTGACTTTGGAGGTGATGATTTACTACAGCTGCAGGAGCCCTGCTGTAAGACCTTATAGCTGCCATCTTAGTCCTCCTATGCAGCTCAGCCACTGGATTGCATTGCCGGAGCAGTGGAGTGTGAGTGATAGCTCTTTTTGTCATTTTAACCTAGTACAAGCCTAAAGGATGAAGAACCTTATTCCCAGAAAACGCCTTTAAATTTTCATTGTGCAAATATAACACAGGATTAGGAAATCTGCCCCATAGCTCTTATTTCAAGCAGGGAACATTGCGATGCAATTCAGCACAAAAATGAAATTAATTAAAAGGGCCCCAATTGAATTAAGAATGGGTCTACTAACTGCTGGATATGTGAGGATTGTTATTTTTAACATGTGGGGATGTCGACCTTTGCACTGTAGACCATTAGCTACCTGGTTGCGTCTGAGGTTAGTGCGTTCCCTGGTCTCGGAAGAATGTGCAGAAATTGATAAATGGTTTATGACATCACTCTCACGCTGGTGGGTTAATATTAAGCAAAAGCGGGAACGAGTCCAAGATATGAGAGTGTGCAATGTCCCAAACGCTCACAGATGGGCGCTGTTTCTAATTTAACCAATATTGAGTGAAATCAGCTTCTGAACGCACGACGGATGCTGCCGACGAATCTTAGCCCTTTACATAATACATCTGAGTATTATGCTCATCTTTGACCTGCACAAAAATCTTAAAAAGGACAAAAGTTTATTTCCAAATGATATTCTATCCTGCAGATAATCTGGTGAACAAGTATTTCTGTACATCACTGGCATTAATTATGGGTATAACTAAAATCTAATGGAGAAGCTTCCAGATTGTGTAGAAATGACCATCAGGTACATCTCAGTGCCCATCAGCTGACACTTTGCCTCCATCAGTGCAAGATAGCACACTTATGGGGACAAAGTGCTTGCTACTCCCCTTGATAAATTCCCTTTGAAGGGTGTAGTTCATAAATGGGGACTTAGATGTTTCTTCTCTTAATTCATCCCAGCCAATACTATGTCATTCTGGGACTCATTTGAGATGGACGGAGATGAACTGGAGGTTGGAAAGGACTTCAACCTACACGGATCGATCGATCACTCAAGATTCAGCGATGATGCCAGAAGTCAATAAGAGCATAGCTATGGGCAAATCCTCAATGAAGTAACTGGACAAGGTCTCCAAATTGAGGAAAAAGTAGCTGGTGATGAAAATATAGTTAGTACATAGTCCAATCTTTTTTTCATAGTAACATATGGATGCTAAATCTGGACGATAAAGAAACAAGACAAATGAAGAAAGAACACTTTTGAGATGTGGTGCTGGAGAAGGATCTTATCAATACCAAGAAGAACAAACAAATCAATCTTGAAACAAATCAAGCCGGACATGTCACACAAAGCAAGGATCACCAAGATACGACTTGCCTACTTTGGACACTTGATTTGAAGAGAGTAATCACTGGAGAAGGACATCATGTTCGGAAGAATAGAATCAAATGACCCTGGTGAACCTATCTAGGCTTGCAAAAGATCAATCTTTCTACAGTTTGTTCATCCATCAAGTCAACATGGCTCAAGATAGAGCAGAAGGCCATTAAATAATAATGTCATTCACTAAGTTAGGCCTTAAGTGTTCATGGGGCTGTTTGTTGTCTGTCCAAGCAAAGGATGAGGGTCCCATGCATAATAGAGATCTGTCTTTTTACAATGGCAACACACAATGGACCTCTTCCAGCACATAGTAATTAGAGACCACGTGTGCCGGTGGATTCTGCAGCTTCCACTGAAGTCACGTTGAGTGAGCAGTGACTTCTCTTCCACTCTGCTCCACTGATGGGGTGTGACTGCCGTCATGTTTATTGACAGCTGGCTCCCTGCTGCCTAACTGCAGGAAGCCAGCTATCAATCAGCATGACGTCGGCAGCCATGACCCAGCGACAGAGCAGCTCGAAAGAGGTGATCTGTTGATGTGGAGCAGCTGAATCACCGGTAATAGGAGCGGATGGTGAGAACCTTGCATTCACTAGATCCCATTACGTCATCACTCTGTATGTGGTCACGTGGGGCAAGAGACACAGATTGACATATGTCCTAAGTGATCACAAGCAGCATGATGCACGGCAGTGGAGTGCATCCTACCCCACGTGACCTTGTGGGTCATCGAATGGAAGATATGGCTACCTGGAGCAAAGATAGACGACATAAGATGAAATCGGGAGGATTCATAGCGGAGGGTCACGTATGTGGAGAGTTACAGAGAGGCAGTAGATATAACAGGTTTTGTTAGCGCCTTCCTGGCAGCCACTATTCACATCAAATTCTAATTTCTTGAGTGAATCTACCCACAGATATAGTTAAATATGTAAATTGCCTCTTTAGCGAGGAAGAGGACTAGAACTCTAGGGCCTCCTAGTGGAAGCAGCAATCCTTAAAGACAATATCTGCTTAACGAGCCTTGTCACATGACTTAGGATTAAAGCCAAACCAGAATCTCAATTTGCAGACAGTGTTTCAGTGTTGCCCCCTCCTCAGTGCAAAGTATGAGATCTGATTTGGCTAAGTGAGAGGGGCTGCAGGGGTAACATTTATCCTTGTGAAAAAGGACAAGCCAAGCCTGGCATCTCAGAGTGAGGACACTCATAAGCCTTGCATGCTCCCCTGGGAAATTAAATATGCAAATTGTTTCTTCAGAGAGGAAGAGGGCTAAAACTCTAGCGACATCCACTGGAAGCAGCAATCCTAAAAGTCACTATTGATTCTTTAACCAGCCTGTGCACTGAGGAGGGGTAACACCCGAAATACAGTGTCTGCAAATTTAGGTTCTTATTTGGCTTTTATCCTAAGTCAAATTGCAAGGTCGATAGTGACTGGTAGGTTTCTGCTTCTAATAGATGGCACTTGTGTTCTGGTCCTCTTCTTCTCTGAAGAGGCAATTTGCATATTTAATTTCCCAGGAGCATGCATGGCTTAGAAGTCTCCTCACTCTGACATGCCAGGCTTAGCTTGTCATTATCCACAAGGAGAATTGTTAATCCATGTTTATAATTAGCAATTTATTGCAAATGACTTATGTACGGTTTTATGGTGGATGTGCAGTTCCCTTTCATGGCCACTATACAGTTGGCGGCGCTACGTTGCTCTGATATATCTGATGATTAACTATCCTGCGGAATATGGCACTGATACAGAAAGTATTGTCCGCCCCTTTAAAGGAGCATTAATTGTTCTGTTGACAATTCTCACAGGTTATGGGCAGAAATCTCCATGTGTAAAAACAATGAGCCCGATTCATCACTGCATTTCCGCCATTTTTTTTGGATGTGATTACCTCTTAATTAGTGACTTTGTGATGTGCGACAAGTTGAGCAAACAATTTACATGGTTTTTCATGTTGCCTTTGGTGGTTTAGTTACTGATTGACTTCAGTGTGGCTTTAGCAGATGATTCATGAAATGCAACTTTTTTTTTTTTTAAAAAGTCACAAAACTTTGCACAACTCTCTACTCCTGTCCAACCCAAGTAATGCCATGCTTGCCAGCTCTAGATTTATTATTGGACCACCTTGCAAAACATGCAACTTTTGTGCTAAAAATTGAAAAAAATTATTAAAAAGTAGAAAATTCTTGAACTATTTGTACCATTTTGATGAAATTTGCTCAAAAATATAATAAAAAAACAGTGAAAATGACAAGTCAAAAAAAAGTGACAGGATCTTGGTAGGAATAGGGTGCTTACTCTGGTGACAATGGATTTGTCTATATGGACAGGTACGCCGTGTATGTGGATCACAAGTCTAAAAATTAGCCATTGAAAGTAACCAAGAACACTGTATCTCTGAAAATCGTAGGATCGGCGTCACGTTATATAGACAAACCCAGAATTCATGTATGCGATTGTAGGTTTAGAAGAAATGCAATCGGCCATGATCGCAGCGGCTCTGCGGGCTTTATTCTATACAAGTAGTTTACAATTTGCCAACATTGCCATCTAGTGGAGGATATTTGTATTACATTTCCTAGCATCATGGTCTGAAAAGAGACAAAAAAGTGGTCTGGCGTCAGTCTTCTTTACGACCAGGTAAAACCAATGTGTCTTTTTTTGACACTAGGAGGAAAAAAAAAATATGTCAAAAAACCTCAGACTACCATTTTAAATGGCCCCATCCCCCCAGGATGGATCATCTCCTTTCTTGACTTGCTGTGGAGGGATTTCATCCACATAACTATGGTAAAAGTTTTCAGCCAGATTTTGGTTTTCTTGTGTTTTTCGATTATCACTGGTCAACACACAAAAAAAAAATCATCAGCAAAGGTAAGATGTCTGTTTTATGGAGTTTGTTGTGCGGATTCCAAAAATACGCTTAGTTTTGCTCTATCACAAAGTTTCTGAGATAGAAGCATTTTTGTTATTACGTTATTTCCGCATTTTCAGCGTATGTGGTTTTTCCTATGTTATTCCCATTTCTTTGCTTGTCTTAATTGTGAATTTTCTTACAGGGAAAACATCAGTAAAGGTTTTAGTGAGTTTTATGGGAAGGAGCAGTGACAGTGCAGTCAGCCAATGACTGCTTCTCGGAAAGTCACGTTATGGGGAGGAGCTAACGGTTATGAGGCGGTGAGATTTGAGTCAGTCAGAAAAGGATGGTGATGGCAGCAAGGACTGGTATGTGAGACTCTGACAGGAGACAGGTCTATACAGGGATCTGAGCCCTGCCAAAAGGAGATAGAGGGGAAGGCAGAGGACAGCCGCCATTGTGAGAGGATTTTCACTGCATTTCTGGGAGGGTAAGTCGCCTCAGAGGAAAGAAAACAGCTCAGCCACTGAGGTGTAACTGAGTGAGGGTCTCCACAGAGAGAACCTGAATGCAGCCAATATCACTCTGAGAAGCTGCCTGTCTGCCAATGTTCATCTGTAAGGAATAGGCTGACCCGTTTACCTCACAACTGTATATAGTTATCTACCAGATTACCTCCAGTAACACCAGCTCTAAATACAAGCTGCCTCTGTCATCTCTGGGGAGATATCTACAGATAGTCGGTCGGCTCATCGCATTTTTTTTCGTTTGTCACCACCATTGAACTGAACTTACTCTATTGTTTGATCTGATTGAAAGGAGAAAAATGTCCCGACAGTGTATCAATCATCCGAACAGATTCTGCTATGTGTGTGGTTCTTTTACACCAAAAGGCCAAGTTCGTTCAATCACATGATATTATAAAGATGTACCAGATGGACTTTACATGTCCACTTGGTGATCAAGACAAAAGCTGGGCCCCTCATGTGATATGTTCAAGCTGTTCAAATGGTCTTCGTGACTGGTTGAATATGAGGAAAGTGGCTATGGTATTAGCTGTTCCCATGATTTGGAGAGAACCCAGAAATCATAGTGATGACTGCTACTTTTGTTTTGTCAAACTGAAAGGCTTTTCTACAAAGAACAAACATAAGATTAATTACTCAGAACTTGAATCTGCACTTAGGCCAGTTTCACATGATGGTACCATGCCAGTTCCTGTACCACCGTTGTCTGGATTGGATGAAAATGAAGTAGAGTATGAAGACTATGGAGCTGAAGCTACTGGCGAAGACATGGAGACCTCAGGTCAAGATGAATATGTACCTGATGGAGCAGCCGAGCAGCCAGAACCGCTTTACTCAGCATGAATTAAATGATCTGACCAGAGACCTTTCATGGTCAAAAGATAAAGCTGAACTTCTTGCATCTAGGTTGAAACAGAAGAATCTTCTTCATGATGTAAAAGTGTGTTATTACCGAAACAGAAGTAACACTAACACAATTTTTCACAGTTGATGGACCAATGGTGCACTGTAACAATGTGAATGGCCTCTTTGAAGAACTGAATCGAGAGTATTTTGTTTCAGATTTGTTGACTCATCCCAGAGAAGTTTGAAAGCAGTGTTGCTTCACAATGGAAACATGAAACCATCAATCCCTATTGCTCACTCATGTCATCTAAAGGAAAGATATGAAAATCTGTCAGTTTTGGATGCTATACAATATAAGCATCATCAATTGAATATCTGTGGACATTTGAAAGTGATTGGTCTGCTAATGGCAAGGAGGTTTCACAAAATATTGTTGTTTCTTGTGTTTATGGGACAGTAGAAATACAGTAGAGCATTATGTTCGTCGTGATTGGGGACAAAGAAACATCTAGGCTCCAGGTAGAGACAATGTTCAGCATAATCCTTTAGTTGTTCCAACAAATATCTTTCTTCCTCCACTACATATAAAGTTGGAATTGATTAATAACTTTGTGAAAGCCATGGCAAAGACAAATTCACAAGGGTTCCAGTACATTTCACGGAAATTCTCCAGCATTTCACCAACAAAACTGAAGGAAGGGGTATTTGTTGTTCCTCAGATCAGAGAGCTTATGGGAGATGATGTATTTGAAGGAACTCTAATTGTTAAGGAATTGAGATCTTGAAAGCTTCAAGTGGATCTGTGAAAACTTCTTAGGAAAATAAAAATCTCCAGAATATGTTGAAGGTGTTGAGCGGATGCTAACTTACAGACCATGAGAATTGGGACAGCTCCTGGAGATATTAGGCTCGCCAACGCTCCATTGCTGTAGGCAATGATGATGCTTTTCTACAGATTTTGTGTGGAACTAATTCATCAGAAGGAAATTAAAAAAGTAAAACACCATAATACATAATATAAAAGAATTTATTAAGAATAAATGGTTATATGACTTCATAGAAAAAAAAAGGCTACAGCTACTTATTAGCACAGATGGAGGGCAAAGCTTCTGCATTAGAGATGGAAAGAACCTGCTCTCCTTCCATGCCCTTGGCCACCCACATTTTTTTGTAAAGTGATTTGTGACAGTCTTGTACTTTGGGTTCATCGACAAGTCCATTGGACAAAGGTTTTCCACTGCTCTCACTGACAAATACAGAAGGAGTTTTTGGAAGTAATTCAAACTTTTGTAAAGCAACGGGCCAGAAGTAACTTTGTCTCGGTCCATGATCAGATTCGCTTACTGGGTCTGTGGGGCTTCTTGGTGTGAGAAACAGGTTTTCGCTCATAGAAGAGCTACCAAGATGCGTCTGGGCTACTGGAATTTCTTCCATGGACTCTGCAGAATCAGAATGATATTCTGCAGGAGGCCCAGCAGCCTGAACTGGATGCAGGTTAATGGGAGCCAAAACAGGTAAAGACCTTGATGGGAAATTAGGAGACTGAGCAGCCAAACCGGGAAGCGTCGGGGACACCGGAATTTCTAAAAAGAGAAACAAATAAAATATAATTGGTTGTTAGGTTAATTTTCATTAAAAGATGTAAAAACACTCAGATATTTGGCATTCCATATTTTTCAATATGCTGCATGCTGGTTGTATTCTTCCCAACCAGGCCAATGGAGCTGGATGAAACCAGGTCCATAACACAGATTTGTATATTGCACCTATCAATTCCAGCCAAGAACTTGTGCGTGCACAACCTTGAAAAAAAACTATTTGAAATCTATGGCTTAACCTATCAAAACATCTAGGCCTGGGAAGGTCATAAAATTAGGTAAATACAACCTCGGAGTAAAGTATTTAACAAAAAACAGGTCAAAATGTAGAAGCAGTGTGTGAAAAATGAAGTACACTCCTAATGCATCCATAGGAATCAAGAGAGGGAGTAGTAGCCAGATGTTAATAATCAAATACTTGTGATTAATTGTTCATCAGCAAGTGTGATCACTTCTATTAAAGCAGAAGTTGTGTCAGTTTGCTGGCCTGCAACATTCAGGAGTGTGTTAGTAAGGCTAAGGAGTACAATACTTGCTGGCCATCAATTTGGAAAGGGTCACAGGTTTATTTCTAAACAATTTGGTATTCATCGTTTTTACAGTGAGATATAATATTCACAAGTGGGAAACATTCAAGATTGTCATCTATCTTTCCAAGAGTTGTTTTTATTGTACCACTCGAGTCTTGCTTTAAATGTATTTCCCCTGCTCCCTGTGTCATACTCACCTTCCGGCATTTTCATTTGTTTGCGCCACAGCTCCTGTCAGTTTCCAGCGAAATGTGACCTGCCGGCTGCTACAGTTTTTCATGGAACGGCGCGGTGGTCACTTTTCAAGACAAGTCTATGGAAGCCTCGGTCTGGCTCAGACTTGTATTGAGAGCTTGTGATGTAACTTCTGACTTCTAAATAGTCATAAGCTGTCACAAGATGGCACCGAGAGACCAGAACGGCGGCAAAAAACAGTGAAGACGCTGGAGAGTGTGTATATGAACGGAGGCAGGGGTCTTACATTTAAAGCACCACTCAAGGGATGAAAAAAACAAACAAACATTGAAGTGGTGCTTTAAGTTCAGACAATGTTCAATGAAATTGCAAAAAAAACAAACAAAAAAACAAAAGCCTCAGCTCAGACTCTAAAGGTCTCAGTTAGAATGTTAAACATTTAAGTTCAAGAAAGAATAATTAGAATAAAAGATGGAATAAATATGACTGCTTTGGAAGTGCTGCCAAGAGAAAGCCTTTTCTTTCTAAAAAAAAAAAAAAAAAAGAACATGGCACCCCGGCTAAATACAGCATACCAATTGTCCAGCATGGTGGTGGAGGGATAATGAGTTGTGCTTGTTTTGCAGCCACAAGACATTTAATTTACCATAAAATGCCTCTGTAAGCTTGGCTCAAACTGGGTCATGCAACAGGACAATGATCCCGAGCACAGCAGCAAATTTACACCAGAATGGCTGAAAAAGAATCAAGGTGCGGCAATGGCACAGTCACTGTCCAGACCTCAACCCAATAAAAATACCATAGAAAGGCTACCAATAATAAAGCTCATCCATGATAGTGATAGACAAACCAAAAAATAAAATGGAATCAAGAGCAATGAAAAAATGTATAAGATTCTTTATTTATACTCAATAAGATAAAAAAATACAGTATATAGATGTATCAATAAATACAAAATAAGGGAATCAGCGACATCCAATTACCACATATAGATAAAGGTCATAGGTATAAATGATAATATATAGGCAAAAGAATATTTATTCAGCTTCCTTTCAATTATCTCTCAAATGCAATAATATAAAGCGTCTCCCATAAAGTGCATAGTGCATACAAAAAGGTAACAAAAAGTTATATCATATTATAATCATCAAGAAAAAAGTTTAAAGACCGCCAGTGCAGGACACTATAAGCCAGTATAAGTAAAGAGCATGAGATAGTAAGGGAAAAAGATAGCCGAATTTTAAACATTAGCCTAAATGATCAGAGTACCGACCTGTCTAGTACGTGGACAACAGGACCCCTACGCGCGTTTCGCTTCTTGCTTCCACTGTAAGACGGCCATGGGACCGGTCCTCGAGGGGAGATGTGTGTCCTTGAGGTGTTCGCTTCGGTGATGCAAACCCGTAAAAGAAGGCTCCAGTATGTATAATGCTGAGAGTGAATAGGGTTTAGGAGCAGTCAGAGATTGGTGGGAGTGGCTGCTCCCATATCTCCACCTCTAGGTGTGGCACGGCCTATATAAGGCAGCTCAGCCGCTTCATTGAGGCCTATGAGTGGAGGTGTAAAGGCCTCCAGTGCTGTTCTGTCTTTGCCAAAGAATCAGAGTTGGACTGTTTATTTTTGGTTTGTTGTTATGCCGTAGGAAAGGCCGTTTGTTTTCCCTTATACTGATAGTTTATAATCTAATAAACGTTCCTGTTTGCACTAAGAAGCTTGTGCGGTTGGACCCAGCAATTACAAAAGAAGTAAACTCTTACGCCACGAACCTCCAGAAGAGTTGGACAAAATTATTGCTGCTAAAGGTGGTACAAGCTATTACTGTGGGGCATACTTTATTTCTTTACATACTGCTTAGTTTTTTTTTTTTTTAGACCCTCAAAAGAACCAGATGTATTTTTTTATGATTTTGTGATACGATAGAATTTAAGGAGGGTGTACTTAGTTTTTCTCTTGACTGTAGCATGGGAGAAAATATTGATAAAATAAAGATGTGAAACCGTTATGACAAAGCCTGGTAGGGCACAGCCATGTCATAGTGCGGTTTCTTGGGGTTATCAGAGGAAGGGTCATAAAGACGAGACAAAGCCCTTATACCATAAAATACAGATCCAATACAGTAATATTTCCTATATTCGGCATAATTAAAACACAATTTTGTGCTTTTAGGTCTCACCATTGTCTTCATTAGAGGGGGGAATGACACGGAGGCCTGGGATGTCACCGCAATGTATATTCGAGTCTTCAGGAGAGATCTTGTTGCTTTTTGTCCTTTTCTTTTTCTTCTTCTGATGGAGGTAAATCACATATATACCTGAATGTTCACTTTACATATCAAGTGTGTTTTTATGAAAATCTTAAAAAAAAATGACAGGACTGTAAAATTAGTTATTTCTAATAATAAGCGGAACTACAGATACACTTTTGAAGAGTTGAGAGTGCAGAACATGCAGAAGATTTAGAAAAGATATACATAGTAACATAGTTTTGAAGGCTGAAGGAAGACCTTATGTCCATCTAGTTCAGCCTATATTTAGTGCAGCTGTTCTGCATTGTTGATCCTGGGAAAGGCAAAAAACACACAGAGTAGCAGCCAATTTTCTCCATAGGGAAAAAAATTCCTTCCCCTAAGCTGGGTCAACCATCTACCTATAATATTCTGTTATTTGTAAACTTCTATACTGTTACTCACAAGAAAAGCATCCATTCCTTTCTTAAATTCATTCAGTGAGTTGGCCATCACCACTTCCTCAGGAAGAGAATTCCAGAGCCTCACTGCTCTTACCGTGAAGAACCCTCTTCTATGCTGGTGCAGAAATTGTCTTTCCTCCAAACGAAGAGAATGCCCCCTTGTTCTTGTCACCGTCCTTGGTACAAACAGTTCATTGGAGAGATCTCTGTATTGCCCTCTGATATACTTGTACATATATATTAAGTCTCCCCTAAGTCTTCTCTTTTCTAGAGTAAATAGACCTAATTTTGATAACCTTTCTGGGTATTGTAGTGAACCAACTCCATTTATCATTTTAGTAGCCCGCCTTTGAACCCTTTCAAGTTTAGTAATGTCTTTCTTGAGCACCGGCGTCCAAAAAAAAAAACCCAAAACAAAATAAAACAAAATGACAACAGAGCAACACTGGGATAGGTTACCACGGGTAATTGCATTTTGCAGGCAATCCAGGGTAAAGTCAGTGACACACTAAATCTAAATAGGGTCGTCAAAAGCTTTGGCTTTAGTTATTAAAGTTTATCTCTATCCGGTTGTATTAAAGAGAATCTATTAGTGGGATCACCCCCTCCTAAACCATCTATATGGGCATGTAGGTCATAGGGAGCTGAATAAAGTGATATCCGATGTTTTATACCAAAGAAATCTACGTTTTCCTTATATGTAAATCTGCTATGAAGATCTATAGGCCGGACATAGATCTGTCTGAGAATCTGCCTCCAGAGATTATTATAAATGAAAATTTCCAGTGTGAGACATGTAAAGACTGATAGTCTGCTCTCCTGATCTACATGTCTCACACTAGTAATGTCTCCTTTCATTTACAGTATATCGACTAAAAATTATGAATAATTTTATGAGCCGATCAAAAGCAATATAACAAGTGGCTTCTCCAAACTCAAAACAAAATGTTACTTTTAATGACTACATCTCTAGAAACAATCAATACAGTTGTTTTTTGTACCCTTTGTCTCGTTTTACAAGATAAGAGATTAGTCCAAAAAGTCATTAACGGCCAAGTGATATTAGTGAATTGGTGACCGTTGCCCATAAGGAATGGGCTATAATTCCTCAGGAACGCCAGCAGAAGCTGGTGACAGGCTATGCATTATATTTGCATCAGGTTGTAACAGCCAGAGGGTGCTCTACAAAGTACTAAAGAAGCATTTTGTGACGGGTTTGGAGAACCCGCTTGTTATATCAGTTCTGCCGAGCAAGTAACATTGTTCTTGTTTTGTTGAAAGCAGCAGAAAGTTTGCCAAACTTTGCTAATAAACCCTTTACAATGGGGGGGGGGGGGGGGAATAATTCTGATTGCAAGTATAGAAAACAGCGGATTGTGTTGGATCGTGATCATTTCCAGCATTTATTGTGCAATATGTCTTACAAGTGCAGTGCTTAAAGAAAAAAAGGCTCAGAATGTGATCTAAACGCCACAAATTGTAAGGCAGACTGCAGAATGAATGCAGAAATTTATCCAAAGTGTGACGGGACAGATGTGTTACGGTCCTCGCCTGAAAGCAAAAAATCTATGACAACAGTGTCCTGGAGGTCCATCTGATGAAGAAAAATACATGTATTACTTGTGCCAACCTTCTTTGGTTTTCTCTGTTCTGCTGGTGAGGTTTTATGGTCGAAATCAGGGTTTCTGTTCCCATGGTCAGCATTCGGGGGCACCGGTGAGCTGCAGACAGACAATATTGTTGTAAATGTCAGTGACAGGCTTTACAACTCATCTGTGAATATCACTTCTATATCATCAACCTCTAAGAAACGGACATCAAAAATTTGCAATCCAAGGTGGGCAACTATGCCGATCAATGGGCAGATTCTACGCAGTTGGTCCTCATATAATCAGTGGGTAGCATTGGTGCTTCGTAGCGTGGAGTCCTGGGTTCCAATCCCACCAAGGACAACATCTGCAAGGAGTCTGTATGTTCTCCCCGTGTTTGTCTGGGTTTCCCTCCGGCTTCTCCAGTTTCCTCCCACACTACAAAGACATACTGATGGGGAATCTAGATTGTGAGCCCCATCGGGGTCAGAGATGATGATGTCTGTAAAGTGCTGTGGAATATGACGGCGCTATACAAGTGAGAAAAATAAATATTAAACACAAAGGTCATAGATGACCCTTTAACGTCAATTACAGACACAACCACAGGGAAAACATAAGGCGTTACTCTCACATCTTCACTGGGGTCATCAGTGAGCATAATGACAGTAACTGTCAGTGACGTGACTATGTAGGCACACGCAGCCGTACCTTCATCTAATAGATGCTGAACAACAAAACTAAATAAATCATCCTATTACGGTATCACATGTAACAGAGGTGACCAATGTGGCACGATACAATATGTGTATAATGCGTTTTTTGCACAGAACTGCAGATAAGATACGATCACAAAGCATATAAATGCAGACTAAGGGTAAGTTAACACCTGGCATTTTTACTCATGTTTATTCCCCATTTATTTGAATGGGTGAAAATACTGTAGAAACACTGAAAGAGTTGACATGCTTGAGATTTGAAAAAATGCCTTTGTGGTTCAAATATGAAAGGAAAAAACATGAGATCTCTGAATAAATTTAAATTTGCTGGCACTAGAGATGGGCGAATCCGAACAGTATAGTTCGAGGTCCATACCGAACACCTACTGTTCGGGGACGGATCCTGAACATGGACTTCACCAGAAAATCCGTGTTAGGCTGGGGTCACACTTGCGAGAAAGTCACAGATGTCTCGCGTATCAATACCTGGCACTGCTGCCGGCACTTGGACCAGAGCGCTCAGCTGCATAAAAATAGATGCAGCCGCATACACCAGTACCGCCGGGTATTGAGACGCGAGACTCGTGAGTTTCTCACAAGTGTAACCCTGGGCTTACTGTTTGGCTTTGGCACCCTGAACACATGAACAGTGCGAGAAACACCGGCGTCTCTGATCAGTCGTAAGATTAAAACTATCAGTCAAAGTGCTGCGGTTGAGCCTGCAGTTGTAACAGAAGGTAAAAGGTTTACCTCCGGTCACTGGCATTGGCTGATGGGACTACTACTCCCATCAGCTACTACTCCCATCAGCGAGAGCTGGTGGCAGCTGATGAGAGTATTTATCAGCCAGCGCTCTAAAATAAAAAAAAAAAAAAACCAACGCGGGTTCCCCTGTATTTTAATAACCAGCCAGGCAAGACTGACAGCTGGGGGCTGCAACCCTCAGCTGTCCGCTTCGGCAAGGCTGGTTATCAAGAGTAAAGTGGTCCTCCCGCTGTTTTTTTAAATTAGTTAAATAATACTAAAAAATGATGTGGTGTCCCCCTCCCATATTTGACAACCAGCCAAGCTAAAGCAGACAATTGGGGGCTGGCATTCTCAGGCTGGTAAGGGGCCATGGATATTGACCACCCCAAACAAAAAATAGCAGCCCGCAGCCAGCCAGAGAAGGCACATTTATCAGATGCGCCAATTCTGGCACTTTGCCCGGTTCTCCCCACATGCCCTGTGGCAGTGGCAAGGGGGGGGTTCATATTTGTGGGGGGTAATGTCACCTTTGCATTGTCCGGTGACTTCAAGCCCACTGATTAGTAATGGAAAGGCGTCTATAAGACACCTATCCATTACAAATCCTATAGTTTTATTGTAAATAAACACACAGCCCCAATAAAATCCTTTATTTGAAATAAAAAAATCACTTATTTAAAATAGCAAACGCGGTTATAGAAAAAAGTATCAGAGCTTACCACGCTTTGCAGGTTGAAAAGTCTAAGGTAGGAAACCCTGTAGGTGCCATGGCTCCTGCTGGTGTGGCTCAGAAAGAGTGGGAAAAGTGAAGAGAGCGACAGTTCCACAAGTGGAATAAACACACTAGTTTATCTCTTTATACTGTAAAACTCAGCATACAAAGAAAAAACTGACGCGTTTCTGGCGTCCCATAGCACAGTAATGTAAGAGATCTGCCCTCTAGTTCGTACGTATGAAGTGTTTTGTTGTCCAAACTTAATAAGAGACATAGGACATGTAATGCTGTGCGTAGAATAACAAATTAACATAATTCATACCTTTGGGATTTTTTCTAAGTTTAGTATCCAAAATGCCTCTCGAGCATAAGGCGTTTTTGCCAACTACCTCCTCTCTGGGAATATGGCTCGTTCTATACCAAAGAATTGTAGGTGTGTTGAATCACCATTATACGTAGTAACAAAGTTTTACGGCACCAGGGTACGATTTTTTTTTAATTTTTTTAGAAATATCGTTTAAGTGTTCAGAAATTCGCTGTTTTTATTTTCCAGTGGTACATCCTACATATTGTATTTTACATAAATTACAAAAAAGGAATATACTACATGGTGAGTATGGTGACCAATGAACTCATGAATATGATAAATTTCTCCTTGAGAAGAGTAAGAGTTTATTGTTATGTCGCAGCTAAGGTGCACATTACATAGATTTCCATAACACTTGAAAAAAACCTTTGGGTTTCAACCAACAGGTCTTTTTGGTCGGACTTTGGAACAGGCTCGGCGAAAGCAGGTTGCCCAGGGTTTGACCTCTTTTGGCCACAAATCTACAGCCCAGATATATGGTCAGCAATGCAATTGTCTTCCACCAAAAATATCCAAAAATGAAATTTGATTGGAAAGTGATTCAGCCGTGAATTTCAAATTAAATGTATTATCATTCAGAAATACCACAAATTCAGAAAATTCCAATGTGCTTCCCACCCACACCAGGAGAAGGTCATCTATATAGCGACCATACCACCTGATGAGGGTGGAGAAGGGGTTGTCAGGGTGGAAAATTAATTTCTCCTCCCGACAAGCCATATAGAGTATGGCGATGGAGGAAGAGAATTTAGCACCCATTGGTGATCCAACTACTTGAAAGAAAAATACAGAATTAAACATGAAATAGTTATGCTTCAACAGATAGTACAAAACAGTAACGATGTAATGTTTGAGGTCACTGGAATATGTACTGTGGTTGTCCAGATGGTATTGGATAGCTGTGACCATAAGTGGACGTGGAATGCAGGAATACAGGAATACAGATTAGCCACGTCTACTGTGGCAAAAGTGTATTACCCCCTCCTTAGAAATTCAAATTGTCGAAGGACCGAAGTGCTATCTTTCAAAAAACCTGGTATTCTAGTAGTTAATGGTTGTCTAACTATTCGTAGAGTCCCTCATTCAGGGACCCAATTCCTGAAATAATCGGTCATAAGGGCGGGAGTAAAAATTCCTTTGTGTTTTGGGTAAACTGAGGAATATTGGAATTATAGGATGGTCTGTGAATGGTAACTTTCTGATCTCGGAATCAATGATGCCTAAAAACACTCCCTCGTCTAGAATTTGAGATAATGAATTTTTGAAATATAAATAGTAGGGTCAGATCTAAGTTCCTTGTAGGTATCTTTGTATGTCGAGTTTTACAATATAAAGAAATAAAAGTGTTTTTAGTCCACCTGTGGAACTGCCTCTCTCTTCACCTTTCGTACTGTTGCTGAGCCACACCAGCTGGAGTCATGGCACCCACCAAATCTCCTCCCATGGACTTTCAACCTGCAAAGCCCGGTAAGCGCTGATACTTTAATCTATAATTGATTGTGTTGCCTGGAACTCCGCTTTTATTGCCTTTTGGAACAATCTAATATCCATTCAGGAGTTATAATATTTTCCACCATTTGGATCCACTAATCCAACTGTGCTTTTCGATCATAATTATTTCCAATTTAAAGGGAATGTCACCCCTTTTTCGAGATATCATATAATGATATCATTCATTTGTAAAAGAAGGAAAAAGATGCGGCACTCACCCAGATTTGCAGTGTTTCTTTATTCAACCATTAAAGGTCACACAATAAAGGATGGGCAGATAACATGAGGCATGCGGGGAAAAAGACGGACGACAGCCGTTTCGCGTACACAGACGCTGCCCAGCACCGACTATACCATCTATGGATCAGATTGATGTCCTGGCCAGGAGTTTAAACTTTGCCCCTAGCTAGAATTTTAGTTTCTTTCTTATTACAGCATGTTAATAGATTTGTCCGCAATTTAACTGTAAAAAAAAAACAAAAAAACCCTTTTTTCCCCCCATGTATGATTTTGATGCACGTGAAATTTCTGAAATGGACCAGTCATCAATTCTGTGAGCTTTCCTTCCGGGAACAAACTCCTTTGTTATGGTGCCAGCAACTACAGGCAGAACACGGCAATCTGAATGGTATTACTGATGGTGATGTTTTGTTTAAAATTAAGGTATATATCTTTGTACCGTGTTAGCCAGTAGATAGAAAAATATTTAGAATTAAGAGTCCTCAGTGGTTGTTACCTTTTAATGGCTAACTGAAAAGATGGTATCACATTGCAAGCTTTCGAGACTACTCAGGTCTCTTCATCAGGCTAGACGAATACAACATCTTTAGAATCACATATTTATACACAACACAGCACAGAAATACTGACCTTGAGAAAGACACTTCATAGTGTCGATACGCATGGGTTTGGGGGTTCCATACTATTTAACCATTGGTCTGCTTGTCCTCAGAAACCAGGTGATATCATGTTAGGGAAAGGGGCTATGTTGTCCTTATTTTCTTGTATTTGATTTAGTGGTAACATGTTGAGAATTTGATGCATACACATGGCGTTTATTTTGCCTGTGTATCCCTTATGCAATTACAGTGTTTCCCTATAGGACTTGATATGTAGATATTCTGGTATATTTGTATTAACACCATGATATTATGACAATGAATAAGATTGGGATTGTTAACCTGTGGTGTTAGATCCCAGATATTGAAATTCAGTAGATATTTATTTGATTAAATGGTTAATTCTGGGGCCCACAGTATTTAACTGTCTATTAACATGACCCATTGTTTTTGTTTGTCTATGTGTGTCTGTGAGTTCAGACATTTTAATTGTTTTTAAACTTAGTGTTTGCTTGTTGTGTTCACTATAATAAAATTTGAGTCTTGATTATATTAGTGTGTGGTGATCCCTATTTATGTGCATATACTTTTCTCTTTATTTGTCACTGTGTTAATTTATCTATATGCACTAGGAGATCCCACCTGAGTATATATTGTGGATGGTGCCCGTTTATCCCTTTTAGTCAAACACAGCACAGAAATACTGCAATAGATAAGGCAAGTGACGTGAAGCAGAACTATCATTATGGGAGAGGGATAAACAGTTATCGACATAAATATTGGAACAGTTCGCAGATAAGGAGTGAAAGTTTTATTGTCCTGTGATTGGGGTCCGGTTCTGTGTTGTGATGCCCCCACAAGGTTTGAGGAGCAAATTCCTTAATTGATGTAAAAAGACATAAATCCATGCGACACATTCATTCCTGCACTGAGTGTGTCAAAGGTTGTTATTAGTTTATACTCCCAGACTCTTCTGTCTCTCTGAGATCTGAAGTTACCTTTTAATATAAGTAACTTCATATCCATGGTGCTGTGATCTGGGATACAAAAATGTTTGGCCACAGGTAGATCCATTCTTTTTTCTATTACTGTGGCAATGAGAATTCATCCTTGTTCTAAGCTTTTGCCCAGTCTCCCCCACATACAGATCCCCAGTTTGACATTTGGTTTCATCAGTCCATATGACATTCTCCCAATACTCTTCAGGATAATCCAAATGCTCTCTAGCAAACTTCAGACGGGACCGGACATGTACCGGCTTAAGCAGGGGGACACGCCTGGCACTGCAGGATCTGAGTCCCTGGCGGCGTAGTGCGTTACTGATGGTAGCCTTTGATACGATGGTCCCAGCTCTATGCAGGTCATTCACCAGGCCCCCCCGTGTGGTTCTGGGATTTTTGCTCATCGTCCTTGTGATCATTTTGACCCCATGAGGTGAGATCTTGCGTGGAGCCCCAGATCGAGGGAAATTATCAGTGGTCTTGTATGTCTTCCATTTTCTTATTATTGCTCGCACAGTTATTTCATCACACCAAGCTGCTTGCCTATTGCAGATTCAGTCTTCCCAGCCTGGTGCAGGGCTACAATTTTGTTACTGGTGTCCTTTGACAGCTCTTTGGTGTTCACCATAGTGGAGCATGGAGTGTGACTGTTTGAGGTTGTGGACAGGTGTCTTTTATACTGATAACAAGTTCAAACAGATGCCATTACTACAGGTAATGAATGGAGGACAGAGGAGCCTCTTAAAGAAGTTACATGTCTGTGAGAGCTACAAATGAGACAAGGTGATTTTCTGGATTTGTTTTCTCATTTTGACTCTCATAGGTAGACCACAACTATGATGTCAATGAAAGGCCTCTCATTTTTTTAAATGGGAGAACTTGCACAACTGGTGACTGACTAAATACGTTCTTCCCCACTGTAAGTGTCTTATAGACGTATCACAATTACTAAGCCATGGGCTTGATGTCACCGGACAATAGAAAGGTGACATCAACCCCACAAATATGAAGCACCCCTGCCACCGCCACAGGGCAAGTTGGAAGAGCTGGGCAAAGTGCAAGAAATGGCGCATCTAATAGATGCATCTTTTTTGGGTGACTACTATTTTTTGGCTGAGTGGAGATGGGAGTGGGGGCAATATCCATGGCCCCTTACCAGCCTGAGAATACTAGCCCCCAGCTGTCTGCTTTAGCTTGTCTGGTTATCAAAAAATAGGGGGGACCCCATGCCATTTTTTTTAAATTATTTAATAATAATTAAAAAAATGGTGTGGGAACCCCTCTACTCTACATAACCAACCTTGCTAAAGCTGACAGCTGAGGGTTGCAGCCCACAGTCAGTTTTGCTTGGCTGGATATCAAAAGTACAGAATAACCCACAGTGGGTTTTTTTTAAATTAATAGAGCGCAGGCTGATGAATACTCCCATCAGCCGCCGCGTGCTCTTATTAGTGGCAGATGGCGTAGGCTGATGGAAGTAGTAGTCCCATCAGCCAACGCTAGTGACTAGAGGTAAACTTTTTACCTCCGATCACAGCTGTGGTATCATGCTGTCATTTGACAGCGTGGGAACCGCAGCTCTGACTGGCGGTAACGATTTTACCGCCGATCAGACGCATTGCGTGCCAATATGTCATACACATGACAGCATGGCAAACACTGGATATTCGAGCCCCCCCACTCAAGTGAATATGGAGTCCGGGTACTGTTTTTTTTTTTTTTTTTTAACTGTTTGGCCAAACCCGCTGGACCCAAACATCCAAGGGTTCGCCCATCACTAGCTGGCACTGTAAAACGCTGGATCTTTTCAGCTGCAAAAAAGACACCACTGGTGAGCATACCCAAGAGGTTTCCTATATTTTTGCGCCCTGTATATTTCTACCTCTAGTGGCTCACAGTAGGTCATAAATTAAAAACAAATCTCACAGAAAAAGAAACAGCCTTCCAACAACAGGTCAGATTACCAATGCACCAACAGGATGCAGCAAACCCCCATGATAAAGGTGGGGGCAGCACGGATGCAAAATACTGATGAAACAACCACTCACAATCTACTATACATGGAGAATGTGGTTGCCTAGTAGAAATATGAACAGATATGAGGCTTGCATAGGACGCCAGTCACACAGGTAAATGCACCATTTTTTTATTTTAGCGTACAGTCTCGCTAGACAATGAGGACCCTTGACGTGAGTTGTAAGCCTGTATCGTTTGGCCCAAATACCAATCAATACCTTATGTATTTTATGCATCCATTTCTTGCACATTTTCCATTTTTATACAGGATGCAGCGAGGTCCTGTAGTGCTGGTTGAGTGAACTGGGGTGTGTTTTTGTCGGGTGCACTTGCATAGCGCTGGGTGACGCACCTGATCTAAACAGTATAGTTGTCATCAATAGGCTGCAAGCCAGACACCTTCCATGAATTGGTAGGTTTGTGAGTGATTGTTTCATCAGTATTTTGACCTTGCTGCCCTCTCCTTTATAATGGGGGTCTGCTGAATCACGTAAAGCTGTTTCTTTTTCGGTCCTAACTTTAACCCCCTATAATAATGTGGATAATTTTGCTTTCTGTACCCATAACTGAAATCACTATTGATGGCTGCATCAGATGAATTAAGCCTCCATCGGTGGGTTGAGCCAAAGGTGTAATATGCATGGGCCCCAGACACATATTGTCCATGAGATAAAGATCCGGCACGTCAAATTTCATATTGTCAATCTTTTATGCTCCCTGAAATAAGTTGCTGCCAGAGATGTCTGGCAGAGGATCCCATGTGGAGAACACAGGAGTGAGCAGAGCAAGGGCTACGTCAGGAGAATCGGGAGAACCATCTGGACCGTCGTGTAGCCGACAGGTATCCATTGTGTATGGGCCCACTTAGCCATGGACAATTCCACATTACACCACTAATTCCTGCACTTTGACACTGCAGATATTCCCTGATGTGATCACCATCAATTCCATGTTAAGGAGCAATAAAGGAGTACAGTAGACTTACTTTGTGTTTAGAGATCCAGACGATGGACCCTCAAACAGAACATCTGGATTAGTGTAAATGAGGCTCCCGCCATAACTCTCATTCTATCGAGAAAAACAAAAACAGATGTGTACTACAGAGTGTAAAAACAGAGAAGTAAGAGAACAGATACAAAGAAACAAGTCCACTTTTGTGCAGATAGGCCTTTAAGGGGTTTTCCCCACAAAGTCCATTTTAAGCAATAGATCGTGGCATAATAATTTCAACAACTGGATGTGTTCAAATAAAATGTTCCTGTGCCGAGATAATCTTATAAATTGGCTTTGTATTAGAAAACAAAGGAGCGCTTGGCCAAACGAGTACTCCTGTATATGGGAGAGTCAGCTGAGATGGCTGTGGGTTGAATGATCATCCGGAGAATCGTTCGGCCAACATCCATCTAACTTCACATTATATCAGCATTTCATCCACATTCAGGCTCGGACTGGCACACAGGGGAACAGGAGAATCCCCCGGAGGGCCCACAACTCCCTATATGAGCAGTACTTGGCACAAAATACTTGATTCACTATGTACAGACAAAGGTAGGATCTGATCATTCATTTATCAAACATGGTCTGGTCATTGGTTTTATTTTATCATCTCGTACCTGAGCTCGTCCAGTGGGTGGCGTTCCCGCAGGCTCCAGGTCTCGGCAGGTTGACTTCACCTCCTGCTTCTGCCGCTGGTGCATTATATATTCATAAGTGCTAAGTTTATTCCACACTGGAATAAGAGGAAAAAACACATTGACTTACCCCTTCATGACCTTGCAATTTTCCATTTTCAATTTTTGCTTCCCCTCCCAGACACATAACTTTTTTACTTTTCCATCAATGTGGTCGAGTGAGGGCTTGTTTTTATTTTGCGGGATCAGTTGTACTTTTGAACAACACCACTTATTTTACCATATTGTGTAATGAAAAACGGGACAAAAATTCCAAGTGTGGCGAAATTGCAAAAAAAAGTGCAATTCCACAACTTTTTTTTTTTTCTTACCATGTTCACTAAATGCTAAAACTGACTGGGCCATATGATTCTCCAGGTCAGTATGAGTACACAGATACCAAACATGTATAGCTTATTTTTTATTTACATGGTGAAAAAAAGAAATCCGCTCATGTCGCCATTTTCCGAGACCCGTGGCATCGCCATTTTTCGGGAAATGGGGCTCGGTAAGGGCTTATTTTGTGCGCCCTGGAGTGATGTTTTTAATGACACCATTCTCGGGGAGATATGATGTTATGATCGCCTGTTATTACAATGCTGAGACGGCAAAAAAAATGAATTCTTGTGTTTCCATTTTTTTTCTTATTATGCCGTTTACTGATCCGATTAATTTACTTTATACTTTGCTAGACCGGATTCTGAAAGCAAAGATAACAAACGTGTATTTTTTTTGGTTTTATTTTCAGTGGGGCATAAGGGGGGTAATTCAAACTTGTGTTTTCTTTATTTAGTCAATATTGTTTGACATTTTTTAAAAAACTTTTTACTGGCTTCAATAGTCCCTTTAGGACACTTGACGTTGCAATCATCTGATCGCCTGTGCTATACATAGCAGGGCTCCAGCACTATGTGTAGCAGAATTCACAATCTCCTATGTATGCTGGGCATGGGCTGTCGTTCACAAGAGATTCACAAAGACAGGCACTGCTATCCCCTGCAGACCTCTGGCTGTCACGACAACCCAACGGTGCCCTGCGATACAGGGACGCCGCCGATGGGCAGGTCTTGTGATGCGCTTCCGGCTGTTGCGTGTTAAATGCCGCTGTCAGTGATTGACAGCAGCATTTAGTTGGTTAACAGCCACAAGTGGATCTTGGATCCACCCTTGGCTTTTAGGAGCACATGATCACATCAACTGTCATTTGCAGGGAAATATTTGGGTTCAGTGTTGGAGCCTGCATCAAAAGCAGGGACATCACCTTTAACCTACCTATATGTCAAAGGTCGTGCAGGGGTTAAAGGCTATGGGCAAAATAATAATTTTGCATATCAGTGCTTCACTTTAATCTATTATATAAAGCTGAATGTGTGTATGTATGTATGCTTGTATGTATGTATGTGTGTATATCCGGGATTGGCATCTGTACCGTCGCAGCTACAGCCAAAAATTTTGCACAGTCACCCGTCTGGACCCCGAGAGCGTCACAGGCTATGTTGTGAGGTGAAATTTTAACCCCGCGCATGAAAATTCACCAAACAATTTTGCATGGGGAAAAAGTGTATGTATGTATGTATGTGTGTATGTCCAGGATTGGCATCTGCACCGTCGCAGCTACAGCCACAAAATTTTGCAGTTACACGTCTGGACCCCGAGAGCGTCATAGGCTATGTTGTGAGGAGAAATTTTAAAGTATCACACAGGAGAGGATTAGGTACACAGCTCAGCAGTCAGTAACACACAGGATAGGAATAGATACACGGCTCAGCAGACAGTATCACACAAGATAGGATTAGATACACGGCTCAGCAGACAATATCACACAGAATAGGATTAGATACACGGCTCTGCAGTCAGTAACACACAGGAGAGGATTAGATATACGGCTACGCAGTCAGTAACACACATGATAGGATTAGGTACACAGCTCAGCAATCAGTATCACACAGGAGAGGATTAGGTACATGGCTCAACAGTCAGTATCACACAGGATAGGGTTAGATACACGGCTCAGCAGACGGTATCACACAGGATAAGATTAGATACACTGCTCAGCAGTCAGTAACACGATAGGATTAGATACACAGCTCAGCAGAAAGTATCACACAGGAGAGGATTAGGTACACAGCTCAGCAGACATTATCACACAGGATAGGGTTAGATACACAGCTCAGAAACAGGATGTGCCAAAGGAGAGGACATTTTCATTCCAAGAACTCCACTCATTCCATCTGATCTGTTTTTTTATTTTAAACGCCTCAAGTTTCCAGTTCAACTGCTATTTGCAATGTCCATTAACAATGCTCAGGAACAGTCCTTGAAAGTAGTAGGGATCGATTTGCAATCTCCATGCTTTTCTCATGATCAACTTTACGTGGTTTGTTCAAGAGTTGGAACTGCCAAAAATTTGTTCATCTTTGCACCGAAAGGAAAAACCAAAAATCTTGGATGAGTTGAAAATAAAATACTATCAATACTTGGGTAATTGTTTATTTAATTTGTGTTGCAAATCTGTAGTGTTGAATATATGATGTGAAAACAGGATTTTTGGGTTGCTTACCGTAAAATCTGTTTCTCGGAGCCTTCATTGGGGGACACAGAGACCATGGGGGTGTATGCTGCTGCCACTAGGAGGCTGCCACTATGCACAAAAAAAGGTTAGCTCCTCCTCCGCAGTATACACCCCACCAACCGGCAGGAATTTCCCCAGTTAGTGAGAAAGCAGTAGGAGAAGTAACAGAATAGAATGAAACTGAACAGACAACTCAACTGTACATAACCAACAACATAAGAACAGGAGTTGTAGAACATGGGAGGGTGCTGTGTCCCCCAATGAAGGCTCCGAGAAACAGATTTTACGGTAAGCAACCCAAAAATCCTGTTTTCTCGTTCGCCTTATTGGGGGACACAGAGACCATGGGACGTCCCAAAGCAGTCTCTGGGGTGAGAAACAAACTTCCATCAGGCCAGTGGACTCACCACCGCTGCCTGCAGGATCCTTCTACCTAGGCTGGCCTCCGCCGAAGCGTAGGTGTGGACCTTCTAGAATGTCACAAACGTGTGAACAGATGACCAGGTTGCAGCTTTGCAAAGTTGCAGCGCGGAAGCTCTGTGGCGCACCGCCCAGGAGGCACCCACTGCCCGGGTAGAGTGAGCTCTAATTCCCTGAGGGGCCACTCGATGCTTGATCCGGTAGGCCTCCAAAATTGCCGACCTGATCCAGTGAGCAATAGTAGCTTTGGAGGCTGGCTGACCTTTCCGCGCCCCATCTGGAATGATGAAAAGAGAGTCTGACTCCCTCAAACGAGTCGTTCTAGCTAGGTAGACCTTCTTTGCCCTGACCAAGTCCAGCTTGTTCAAGGAGTGCTCCCGAGGGTGAGTTGGACCCGGACAAAGGACGGGAGAACAATATCCTCATCCAGGTGGAAAGTGGACACCACCTTAGGAAGGAAAGAAAGCGGAGTCCGTAGAACTACCTTGTCCTGGTGGAGCACCAAGAAAAGGGAACGACAAGAAATGGCTGCCAATTCCGACACGCGCCGGATGGAGGTGACGGCTACTAGGAAGGCTACTTTCCATGAAAGGATAGGGAAACTTCCCTGAGAGGTTCAAAGGGAGGACCTTGCAGAACCTCGAGAACCAGATTAAGATCCAATGGATGTACGGGCGCACGGTAGGAGGAGCCGCATGAGCCACTCCCTGAAGGAAGGTCTCGACCTGAGGAGGGAGGCCAGTGTGTTCTGGAACAAAATGGATAGCGCCGAGACTTGGCCTTTTAAAGAGCTGAGGGCAAGGCCCGCATCAAGGCCTGCCTGAAGAAACGCCAGAACAGAAAGGGGAGAAAATGACATGGGCGGAATGTTATTGGCCTCACACCAAGTGAAATAGGCTTTCTGGCCCAGATCATGGTATGAATAACCTGATCGCTTAAAAACCTTGGACTCAATAGCCACGCCGTCAAATTGGGCGGCCGAGAATTGAGGTGGCAAATCGGGCCCTGAGACCGCAGATCTGCCCTGTCTGGAACCTTCCAGGAGGAGTCCGCGAGAAGGTTGACGATGTCCGCGAACCAAGACCTTCTGGGCCATTTCGGGGCGATGAGGATGACTGGACTTCCTTCTGTTTTGATTTTCTTCAACAGCTTGGGAAGAAGGGGAAGGGGAGCTCGAACTAAGACCAAGGAATGGTCAGAGCATCGGCGCCCCTGGCGAGAGGATATCGAGCCCTGGATACAAACTGTGGGACTTTCCTGTTGAGGCGAGACGCCTGCAGGTCATCTTCCGGAGTTCCCGAACGACGGCAAAGCTGATGAAATACATCCGAATGTAAGGACCACTCTCGCGGCCCAGTTGTCCATGCCGGGAATGTGCACCGCGGATATTGGTTGAAACTGAAACCTCTGCCGAGTGAAGAATTTTGGACACTTCCGCTAGGGCTGAGGCACTCCGTTTCCCCCCCTGGTGGTTGATATCTGCCACCGCTGTGGCAGTCTATCTGAATATGGATTGGCAGGCCCCTGAGAAGTCTCTCCCAGTGAACGAGAGACAGATAGATCGCCCGTATCTCGATGACGTTGATCGGCAGAGCTGTCTCTATTCGACCACCGACCCTGAACAGTGTGATTGCGAAATATTGCCCCCCCAGCCGAGGAGGCTGGCATCCGTTGTCACAATCTGCCAGTGAATGAGAAGGAATGACCGTCCTAGGGCAATGAGAGGTGACGTCCGCCACCAAATGAGGGACTGCCTGACCTGGTATGAAAGGCGAATTGGACGATCCAGGGAAAGAACAGACCTGTTCCACAGAGACAGGATGGCCTATTGGAGGGGTCTGGAGTGAAATTGAGCAAAGGGAATCGCTTCTGTCAACGCCACCATCCTTCCTAGAACTTTCATGGTTGTCCGGAGAGATGGAAGTCGTGTGATCTGCAGCGACCGTACATCTCGCTGCAGAGAAACTATCTTCTCCTCTGGGAGAAAAACCGTCGATCGACGAGTGTCGAACAATAGGCCCAGAAACACCAGACGTTGTGTCGGAACAAGGCAGGACTTCTTTTTGTTGACGAGCCACCCAAAATTGGACAGGGTGTAGAGGACGATGGTAAGATTTTGGCGAGCCTGGTGAAAAGACAGAGCTTTGATCAGAATGTCGTCGAGGTACGGAAAAAGAACGAGACCTCTCATCCTCAACAAGGCCATCAACGCCGCCATGATCTTTGTAAAAACTCTGGGTGCGGTGGCGAGACCGAAACGGCAGTGCAACGAACTGGTAGTGGTCCTGGTGAATCGCAAAACGCAGGAATCTCTGATGCCCGGGAAAGATGGGAACATGTAGATAGGCATCTTGAATGTCTATTGAACACATGAACTCCTGCGCCTCCATGGAAGCGATTACCGACCGAAGAGACTCCATCCTGAAATGACGCAATCGGACCCTGTTGTTCAGTAACTTGAGATCCAGGATGGGACGAACTGCACCATCTTTTTTCCACACTACAAACAGGTTTGAATAAAACCCTGTGAAACGTTCTGATTCGGGAGCGGACAAAATCACCCCGGAACTGAGGAGAGAGGTGATGGATGCGAAGAAACCCGGACTAAGGCAGGGTCTTTTGGATGGACTCGAAGAAACGATCCCGGGGACGAGAAACAAACTATCTTGTATCCTGGGGATACAACTTCCCTGACCCAAGCGTCCTCTACTGAGGCAAGCCAGACGTCTCTGTAGAAAAGGAGTCGACCGCCCAGTTGGGAAGGACCCTCAGGACTTCCTTGATAGTCATGCTGCTGTGGACCGACCAGATCTGGACCTGGAGGATCTGCCCTGGGATGAGTGAGATCGCCAGGAGGGAGTGGGTCTGAAGGAGACCTTCTTTCTATCCTGGCGTGCCTGCGGCCTCTGTTGGTAGACTGAAAGGGCCGAAACTGACGCCTTAGCGGAAGCCTACAAGGCTTGGACTGAGGAAGGAAGGAACTTGTGCCTCCAGTGGTGTCCCTAATAATCTGGTCCAGCTGGGATCCAAAGAGACGCGCTCCCTGAAAAGGCAGATTGGTAAGGGACTCTTTGAAGACAAATCCGCCTGCCAAGCCTTGAGCCAAATTGTACGCCGGATTGTCATCACGTTGCTGGACGTCTGAGCCGCCCAAGACGCGGCATCCAAGGAGGCAGAGAGCAGATAATCCCCTGCATGGGAGATCTGGTTAGCCAGTTTGGCCGATTGCTCCGGTTGGGCTTTATCTAGGATGCCCTTGCGGAGATCCTCCGCCCAAGTAGCTATGGCCTTTGCTACCCAAGATGAAGCAAAGGCTGGGCTTAGCGCCGCCGCAGCCGCTTCGAATACTGACTTTGCTAGGGATTCTATAATTCTGCCATTAGAATCCTTTAGCGACGTCACACCTGAAATCGGAAGGACCGTGTTGATAAGATAGTCTGGACACGGGAGCGTCTACAGAGGAGGAAGCCGACCAGTTGTCGGTGAGCTCTTTTGAAAATGGATAGAGCACGCCGAGACGCTTCCCTGTTTGAAAGCGTCTGGTCGAATTTTCTCTCTCTCCCTGGTAAGCATCTTGCCAAACTCAGAGTGGGAGGTGAAGACTCTGGAAGGTGTTACTGCCCGTCTGAACGAAACCTCCTGATCCGAGCGTTTCGCAGGGGAGTCTGTATTTCGAAGGTGTGGTTAATCGCAGCAATGAGGTTCTGTACCGAAACCTTCATGTCCGCGTCCTGGTCCAAATCCAGCTCTAAAATCTCTTCGGATGACGCATTCGAGAATGCTTCACCTGACTCAGGTGAGGAGGCACGGGAAGGCGACTGCTGGGAAGGACAATGTGGAGAGACCAGGCCAGGAGAGGATTCCGGCCGGAGATCCTACCTGGGTCTTTTGCGGCTTCTGCTGGCTGGCTCAGATGGAACCCCTTGCGACCTGCTGGACCTTGCGGAAGTGTCCAGGGGCAACTTATCAAGAACGGCCACTAGGGACAGACACCCTGGTGAGGTCCGCCACTGATTGTGATAAAGAGGCCTAGCCAGGAATGGGGGGGTTCACACTCACGTGGCGCAATAGATGGTTCCTGGACGGCATCGGGCTGAATTGCAGTCTAAACCGAGGGGAGTGGGAAAGCTCTCTGTGCTGGCGGACGGGCACGTTCCGGGAGAAAGAACCCCGAGGAGATGCCGGAAGGTTGAGGGAAAGAAGGCAGAGGAGGGTGTCAGTCTGCAGTTGCAGAGCTACTCACAGTCCGGTGGCCCGAAAGGCGATGTGCCCAGCTCGTCTGAGATGCATGGCCGCAGTAGAGGATAACGAGGAACCCCTTTCCGCTGCCCGGTGTCTTCCAAGGCGTCCGGCTGACAGGCTGCAAAGATGGCGGCAGCCTGAGGTAAAAGGAAAGCGCGGTTAAGGAGAGAAGAAGGGCGGAGCTAGCCGCCTGACCCAGAGAGAAGACCGCCCGCTGCCCAGCTACAGACTAGGAGGGTGGGTGGTCCTAGAACGGGCGGGAGAGCAGCCCGCCTATAACAGAGGGCGGGGGGCGTGGCCGCGACGGCCGAGTAGGCCCGAAATGAAGCCGGGGACTAAATTAGTATCGGCGGCCGCCTGTCAGCGCGGGGCGGCGTGGAAGTCCTGCAGCGCTGCCACGGCCACCCAAGAAGAAACCGCCGCCCGAAAAAAGCCCTCAGGATAGAATGAGGAGGGCGGCGGCGGGTGGGGGGGGACAAGGCCCGCGCCGCAGCCGGGGCCTGGCATGTGGCGCAACAGAAAGTGCGGCGGCTGCCGGGAGGCGCAGGCAGCTGAGGACCCTGCGGCACTGCCCTGTGCCGCTCCGAAGAATCCTCCAGTGGTGTCTTCAATAAAGGTACCTTGTAAATCCAACGCTGTCTGAGTCTATTTTCCCAGTGTCCGCGCCTCGTCCGACCGACAGGCTCTGGTAGGCGAGTGGGTGGGAGGAGGGGGAGCAAGGACCATCCATATAGCTGGCACGCACCTGTGCAAAGCTCCTGGTCCTGCTGCGGAGAGCTATGAGGATACGGGGTGGCAGTACACGCCGTACTCATAGTCTCTTGTGGGACTACAGATGTGACTATTCACTCTGTATCCCTCCGGGACCCTGAAAAGGAACGACGCACGACGAGGTAGATATGGGTCTAATGAAAGACCCGTGTCCACCTCCTACTGACACTAAGCTAAACTGAGGAAATTCCTGCCGGTTGGTGGGGTGTATACTGCGGAGGAGGAGCTAACCTTTTTTTGTGCATAGTGTCAGCCTCCTAGTGGCAGCAGCATACACCCCCATGGTCTCTGTGTCCCCCAATAAGGCGAACGAGAAATGTTTTTATGTGCAATATAATCATTAAAATTTGTTATAACTAACCACAGTTGGTTACTGTGCCCGGGCAACACCGGGCTCTTCAGCTAGTTAATAATAAAATTACACCAAGTTTCAGTCTGCAATCTTCATCCAGTTATTCATTTTCAGACTCTCTGTAGCAGTTTACAGTCTGATCCAATATGTACATTTTTCTCTTATGGGAGTGTCTCTCCCAGTAATATAGGCTGGGAGCAAGGTCTAGGTGTATCCAGGGTTCTACTATCTTCATTAGTTTCTATATCAACAAAGCTTCTATCTTGCATTAGTATGCTCTACATGTGCTTTCTCTTATTTCTAGAAACTCTTTTATGCCCTCCTTGAGACTTTAGATACTTTTTCCCCTCTCCACACTTTGGGAGAGATGTGTAGAATTCCACCTCTCCCTTCGCTGCTCTCTCTAACACTAAAATAAGGGCCTTAATTGATTGGTAATATTGTATTAAAGCACTTAACTTTCAGACACAGCAGCAGAAAAGTGGTAGATAAATTGCTGTCCTAGGAGAGTGAATGAAGTTTCTAAAATCTCGTGCACACGCTGCTTAATTTTTCTTTGAAGATCTGAAGCAGTTTCATATCGGCAGCATGTCAATTCTTTCAGTGCTTTTGCAGCGATTTTTCACTGTCTCAAATGGGGAAAAAAAAGCCTAAAAAAATGCACATATTTTATGTAAGGTTTTTCCTGCCAAAAGACCCATTAATGGTGCAGAAGTGTCTCCAGCAAATGCTTAATTAACGTATGCACATATCCTTAGTGCTAATGACACTGAATGGCCAATCATTAACCATTTGTGACTTACAGAGGTAGATGTGAAAGCAGAGCAGCTGTCCTATCAGCAGAATAGTAATGAGCCCCATCACTGACACCAGTGCAGCCAGGCCCAGAATGACAGAGGCTTGGGTTTCCACTGGGGCTGCGGGCAGGAACACAAACCACACGTCTGAAAGATTCCGGATGGCTGGAAAACATGAACGATGGTGGTAAATTAATTCCTAGAATTGGTGTAAACTTGAAAAAAAGATTATCATTCACACCACAAGCCAAAAACCACTGGATTCTAGCTTCTGGCCTCTCTCTGCACCAGAGAGCAAATGAGAGTGGATTCCACCATTTCAGCCTTCTTTCCATACAGAAGGGAAAGTAGCTTCTCCGAAAGTGGTCATTAGACCTAAATACCCATTGCAGCAAAAAGAGGATTTACTCCCGGTAAGGTAGACAAGATTATGCAGTAAAATCCTGTATAAACAGTATAAACTAAGGACATAGATATGAAGGGGACACAGAACTTATAAAAACTGCACCTTTAGTGTTTTAAAGGGAATCTGTCACCCCATTTTTCGAGTATCAGCTGCCGGCACCGCCATCAGGGGCTTGTCTACAGCATTCTGTAATGCTGTGGATAAGCCCCCGATGTAACCTGAAAGACAAGAAAAATGAGTTATATTATACTCACCCAGGGGCGGTCCGGGTCCGGTGCCTCCCATCTTCTAACGGTGACATACTCTTCTTTCCTTCCTGTCGTTGCTCCTGCGCAGGCGCACAGCTCTGCCCTGTTGAGGGCAGAGCAGAGTACTGCAGTGCGCAGGCGCCGGGATAGGTCCGGCTCCTGCCCACTGCAGTATTCTGCTCTGCCCTCAACAGGGCAGAGCAGTGCACCTGCGCAGGAGCCACGACAGGCAGCAAATAAGAGG